>NW_006399789.1:20175912-20204351 GCF_000299155.1 Elephantulus edwardii
ATTGGCACAGGACAGAACGGAGTTTATGGCTGTTGTGCATAGGGTCGCTATGAGTCGCAGGCGACTCGACGGCACATAACAACAACAACAACATATGAAATAATGTGCCATTGAGTCACCTGCAACTCATGATGACCCTATATACATTAGCTCTGAAATTTGCCCTATCCTGAGCCAATCTCATAATCTCTGACAGATCCAATCCCACATTTCTAGTCACTGAGCCAATCCAGTCACTGAGTCAATCTATCTCATCCTGGGTCTTCCTCTTCCTGCGCTATACCTCCACCCTTTCAAGCATGATATTGTTCTCTAAGGCCTAATCCCTCTTGGCCATGTGCCCAAAGTATATGAGATAGAGCTCCAAAATCTTTGCCACTGGACAGCAACTTGATTTTATCCTCTCCAGGACTGACTTGTTGTTCTCCTAGCAGTTCATTGTATGTTCTACAGTTTTCTCCAGCACCACAACTCAAAGTCACCGATTCTTCTATAAGAATCATTGTCCTTAGTCATTAACTCTCTTCTGCATAGTAAGTAATTGTGAAGACCATGGTCTATATCAGGCACACCTTAGTCTCCAGACTGACATCGTTGTTCTTTAGTACTCTAGAGAGGCCCCTGACTTTCCCAATGCAATTATTTTTTATTTTCTGACTGTTGGTGCCATGAATGTTGATTTTTGAACCAAGTATGCTGAAGTGGTTAACAATCTCAATCTCTTCTCCATCTATCATGAAGCTGCCAATTGGTCCCTTGGGGAGAATCTTTATTTTTTATGTTGAGCTTTATTCCATATTGAAGACTACAGTCCCTTACCTTCTGCCTCATGTCATCCTCCTTTTCAGCAAGCAAGGTTGTGTCATCTCCATAACACAAGTTGTTGATGCCACCTCCAATACTGATTCCTCCTCACGTAAGGTTCAGCCTCCTAAATGATCTGTTCTGCATATAGATTGAAAAGATATGGACGTAGGTGGCATCCCTGATGCACAGCTTTCTTGATCCTGAACAGTGTTTCCCTGCTTTGTCCTGACTACTGTTTCCTGGTCCAAGTGTAGGTTCACATGAGCACAATTAACTGCAGACAATTTGGATCAACCCCTGGGACCAGGAGACACCTACTCCTTATCCTCTACCTCCTTGTTACCATTTTGCCTCCTCACTTGTCATATGAGGTATAAGAAACTACAAATTCTACTTTGCATCTTGGTTTCTATTTATTTTGCACTAGGATGTGGTAGAAACTCATAATCAGTAAAGGTTGGAGTAGATGTCAGGAAAAACAAGGTCTTTGCTTTTAGGGAGTGTCTTTCTACAGGGCACAAGAAGTCTTTTCCTGTTTGATTCAAATCAGCAATGCATGTCTCAGGAAATGCCCAAGAGCTATGGAGGCCTTTATTTACTCTTAAATTTAAGCTTATTGCTGCTGTTAAGTGCCATTGAGTCTACTAAGACTCAAGGTGAACCGTATACAAAGCTACAAAGCAAGTGAAAATATCTTGTGTTAGATCAGGCACAACGTAATTTTTAAACCAGTATCTTTGTTCTTCAGCACTCTATAGAGGTCTTGACAGTACATTTTCCCAATGTCGTGTATTATTTCTATCAAGTAATGTATTAGTAATTGTTAGTAAAATACCTTGAGAGACTAGGAAATATTTCGAATGGATTCTTGAGTGACCAGCATGAACTCTAAAAAATCTAAAGCAGTAAGAATTTAAGGATTTCTAAACCTAAGTTTTTGGGGCACTTACTGAAGGACCTTCAATATGAATTACATATCAACATCAAGAGAATAGAATCCTCACTGCTGGGCCAGTAGGTAACATCACGTTAGATGGACAAAGGATTGACATTTTCAACGGTTTAATCTTAACTTGGATCCACAATCAATATCTTCAGCATCAGCAGTCGGGACATCAGGAGACATATGCAGTATTGGGATAGTCTTCTGTCAGGGACTTCCCCAAAGTCCTGAAGAGCAGTGATGTCAGTTTAAACAGTTTAAAACAGTTTAAGGTGTGTTTGCTTCAAGCCATGATCTTTTAGTCAACTACTATGCATATGAGAACTGGACAGTGAAAAAGGATGACAGGAGAAGACTTGATGCCTTTGAATTGCGATGTTGGGAAACATCACTGAACATTCCATGACTTGCCAAAAGAACAAACAGGTATGTCTTGGAGAAAGTGCAACCAGAATGCTCCTTGGAGGCAAAGATGACAAAAGTTTGTGTCACATACTTTTAGAAGAGGCTGTTCTGCGGAGAGGGGCCTCATGCTGAAAAGGTGGAGGATCACTGAATAAAGGAAGACCCTCAACAAGATGATTTGATAATAGTGACTACAGTAGTGGACTCAAATGTGCCAAGTATGAAAAGGATGACTCAGTAAAGTATAGGGTTCAGATGGGATTACCATGATTCTTACTCAAGTTGATGGCACCTAACAATAACAAAAAGTATTTAGGGAGCTCTGGTGGCTTGTTGTAAGGATTTTCACTGTCTCCTCAAAGGCATGCAGTTCTTTTGAGTCCAGCTGCTGGATTTCTCAAGGAAGAAAGGCACAGTCTTCTCCTCTACGATTAAACTGTCCCTAAAAACCTGCTCTAAAATCAACTGTGAGTCATTTCCATCTTGAAGGCACATGACAACAACAACTAACTCGTTTTATTTGACTCTACTTTCAACGCCCATAGTAACAACAAGGTGTATGGTTGTAGTTGCCATGTACTATCAAGCCGGAAACGACTCCTAACTGATCTTCCCGAAGATTGGCAGAAACAGTTAATGGTACTGGAGGAGACTGCCTATCTCCCCTCCATGGATCAGCTGGTGGATTTGAACCTCATGCTTTTGGGTTGGCGGTACAATTCCTCATCACTTAGCCATCAGAGCTACTTTGGTGTGTGTCTCTCAAAATGCACTAAAATGGCTGCAATGGGATTTTTGAGTTCTTACTAGACTTGCTTTTCTAGATTCATGTCTTAGTGAAGAGTTCTGGCCTTTTTAGCCATGCTTTCAGAAATAAATGAAAATCAAGCATATGATGGTTTCTCTTTAGAGTACGTGTTCCATCAGCCTACGAATTCCTTAGCATAACTATGTCCTGGGATTGTTTGGATAAGGGTATAAATAGTTGTTTACTTCTCCCTACCCCTAGCAGAATTTTCTTCTGCCAGCCCACTGCTCGGGGTGCATGCAGTACTATTTTTCCTGGTCAGTAAGTTTCCCTTTCCTAATAAACTGTAACTAATATCTTTTTTCTGTTGCTGAATCAGTTTTTTGATCTGTGAACACAGATTTGAGGTAAACCCCAACAGTAGGGCCGGTGTAAATCACAGTGGTCTTGGTGACACCTAACAACAACAACAGCAACAGCAACAAAAACAACGATCATTCGTTTAATTCATTCTGTCTCTCTTTGCCAACACATTTCATAAAAGTAGATTCTTTTTTAAAGTGTAACACATGATAATTTCCTTGGTAAAACCTCAGAAACTGCAGACAGCCGGCATGAGAATGGCACAGCATAGGACAAGGTCCCAATCAGTTGTCCATAGGGTCCCTATGAGTGTATAGGGGACTGATTGCCACCTCACACCAACAGAATGCTGCTTTCAAATAGAGATCAGTCTAAGGAGGGGGAGAAAGAGGATACGCAGAAAGCCCTATTAACATTTACCTTTTCAGGTGCTAATACCTGGTAATCAGGGAGAGATTTCCCTTTAGATGGAGTTTTTATTGTTGATACTCCCTCTGTTATTTTGGGATTACAGAGAAGGCAAGCATTGTCTTTTAAGAAGGAAACATCCTATACATAAGAGCTGTATACTTGAACTTGAATGACAGCATGCCAACTATGATCTTTACAAACTTGTTAAAGTAATATGATAGCAGCCTAAATTATTAGTACTATCTGCTTGGAAACATCTTGTTGGGACAGGCACCATTGATCTATGCTTGCTTTTGATTGATATTCTTGTTAGAGAGGCCTGTGAGCTAGTGGTTTTTCATTTGTCTTACAGAGCATTTAGGAGTCTGTTTAAAGTGAAAATGAAAGAGATTTGTTGAAGGAAAGAGATGGTCTGGACCTAGGAAATGCCCATAATCAAAGTGAATGTAGCCACTGTACATGTAGGCCGGACAATGAAAAAAGGATGTATTTTGACACCATTGGAATGGGGATGAAAAATCAGAGAATTCATAATCAAATAAGACTCAGTCAGAAGAGTCAAAGGTAGGATAGCTAGAAATGGGAATTTGACAGTGTTGGATAGGTAACACATAAATGGAGTTACAAGATTGATTAAAGGTGCATCTTATTCAGTTTATTACATGGTGGACCCAGAAAGGTTGTAGGATAAGTTTTCATGTTTAATGTATCAGAACTGCACCCCAAGGTTAGCAGTTTGAATCCACCAGTCACTTCTCAGGAAGTATAGTCTGCTATAATAAAGATTTATAGCCTCATAAATGAGGATAACTGTGAGTTTAAACCAACCCAAAGGCAGTGAGAACTGAGAGACTCCTTTCTCAATCTGTCTGTCTATAAGGCCATTGTAAAGATTTATCGATAATCCTATTCATTATCCTTTGGGCACAAGCGATTATATCTGTTTAACTGTAGTGGAAAATACCTTTTAGGACTAGAATGTGATATCCTGTAACTTTCTGCCAAAGGAGTGTCTCTTTTTAGGGTAATATGGTGAGGTCAGCATCGAGGTTAGAGGAACTGCTGTTAGAAAATCCCTCTCATTGCTGTCAAATGAGAACCAACTAAAACCTTCTTCTTCCTTATTGCCATGAAATCTGAAAAGAGGCAGAACTGACCCTGCAGCAGTTTTTTAGTGGCTGCCAATGGCATGAGAAGAGACTCCCCATAATAATTTTCCCTTGGAACTGCTAGTGGAGTTGAACTGGCTGCCTTTGGGTTAGCAGTGTGACTCCCTATGTACCATGCCACCAAAGCTCCCTTACTGTAAGAAAAATAAACTTTAATTGGTATTTTTAAAACCAATATGGATTCCAGATTTATGTCTTTAAATGGAGTTGAGGGTCTGCTTTCAAACTACTTCATGTCTATATGTTGTTGTTGTGGTGGTGTGCTGTTTGGACTGGCAGTGCACTCCTTACTTAATAGGCCTTCAGAGCTCCCTAGTAGCACACGTTGTTGTTGTTGTTGAGTACCTTGAGTTGACACTCATAGCTGACCCTCCAGTGGGTTTTCAGAGGCAAATTGCACAGGAAATCATTCCCTATCCTTCTCTCACAGAGCAGCTGGTGAATTTGAACTTTATACATTTGGCATTGCAGCACAGCTTCTTACCACCATAGCTCTCACTACACACATTAAGAAAATGCTTCTGATTTTGAACTCTCATATGCATTCAATAAAATGAGCTGGTTATTATTTCTTTCATCATTGTCAGGTTGAGATCACAAAGTGTTTGTTGATGATCACTCTTCACAATGACATGGAGGACAAAACCTGACAAAGTAGACTTCTCAGCACTCAAAGACTCCACAGACTAGTGGAGTGTCTGGAAATACATTATAATTCACAGTGACAGTAAGTGGAGAGTGCCATAAATGTGGTTAGTTAGGTTTTTCCAGTTCAGAAGCCCATCAATCAGCAAAGCCCCAAGAATGCACATGGAGTATTGAGGAAGTAATTGATGGTGGTAAATGGTTAACAGTTGGCTCCACTCCTTTCACCCAAATACAAACCTCAAATTGTAGTATTTGCCAGATCCCAGGGCAAAAATCATGGATGATTGTAAACTACCGATGCACCATCTGATATGTGTTGGTTCTGACTCAATGACATACAATAATAAAGAAGATGAACACAAAGGAAGTCTTCAGTTCTTCAGCTACTCTCAGAACAGTCACTGTGGCATCTGAATTTGTGGAAAACTGATCAACAACCTGGGTTGTGTAGATGATACAACATTGCTAGGTGAAAGTGAAGAGGACTTGAAATGCTTATTAAAGACCACCAAAGACTACAGCCTTAGTTTGTGCTACACCTCAGCAAGGTTGATTGTGGCCAACAGGCAACATCTTGATAAATAAAGACTGACGTTGTCAATGATTTAATTTTTCTTGAGTTACAATCAACACCTTGCTTAGTAAAGGACCAATTGAAAGGAAGACTGTCACTGGGTGGCTCTTAACACTAAGAATAAGCACAACAGAGATTATGAGAATGGTTCAGGATTGGGTGGTATTCATTCAGTACATAGGGTCACTATAAGTTCAAACATATTCAACAGTCTCTAACAACAAATGAAATTCCAGTCCTCTAAGTTTCTTTGCTAGACTTGTCTACCCAAAAATTTGGTGTATGCAAAGCAAAGATATACCTATTTAGCGTATATTCAAAGATATTTCTTAAAATTGCAAAGTATGGATGTATTTTTTCCACATATGGTGGGAATTTTGCATGTGAATGTGTTAGGTTTGGTAATATAAAACAAAACACTGACAATCCCTAAATAACTTACTTTGACAAATGAATTTCTGTCTGTATAGCTTGTGTAAAATCTTCAATACGCTATCTTTGTGAAAATTCTATGTAAATATAGATATAAACAATTTTCAAGATTTTTGGAAGCTTTCCAGGCTTTACAATTTAAAGTTAAATTTAATGACAAAATTTTCCTGGCTTTTTAAAAAGAGGATATGGATTTTTATTCTTGTCAATTAGTAGTCCGCTGGCAGAAGCTGTAAGAAATAGACTTGCTCAGTTAATTTAGATATAGTCTTAAATTGACTAGCAGTTTTATTTCCTGCACTTGTGTATTTACAGGAGAAAGGCACACATTAAGTTCTGGGGCTGTAGTATGTAAGGAGTTGTGATACTGACCCAAAGGTTTGAATCCACTAATGGCCCCATTGGAGAAAGATGGAAACTCTCCTTCCATATGATTTATAGCCTCCAAAAACCCAGTGGAAGGATAGCTATGAGTTTTGACTACACAAAACATGAGTATGATTAGATAGTATAGGATAAGAAGTCATTTATTAGTAGATACTCTCAAAGATTTATTTAAAGAAACACAATTTTTTGTCAGATGATTTAGATCAGTAGACTTCAAGCTCAATCTCTTAGCTCTATACCAGTTATACTATAGTAATTGATATTCAGAATGATGACTGAATTAGCTGAGCAAAATCAGATTTAATTATGCTAGGAATAGTGTAATTCATAAGCCTGGAATGCTTACCAATAATGGCTCCAGTGATTGAAATGAGAGGCCTGTCCCCCCACAATTCTGAGTTAATTACATGGTTTTATTAACCAACATTACCCGTTTTAGAGCATCTGATTTTGACAGACAACTTCTACTTTTTATTTCTTTCTGTCTCAACAGTCTGTTTATTCAGGCCTGATAAAAATCTGTAATTCATTTTTCATGATGTTAGTTACTCATTCATTGAGGCCTAATGACATGAACACAGCACAGCATGGGCATAAAAAATTTACCTCTCTTTGTGTCAAAAACTGAGACCAGTTATGCATTTTTTCCCTGGGCTGTTTACATGTCTAGACTGTTTCAAGGGCAAAACTATGTTAATGTTTTGGATCTATTAACCTATGTTGTAGTATGCCATCGGGTTGATTCGGACTCGTAGTGGCCCTGTGGGACAGACTAGAGGGGTCTCAGGTTTTCTTAGGATGAAATATTTATGGTGACAGATCTTCAGTTCTCTTCTGCTGTGTAGCTGCAGGGCTGCTGGTAATTGCCAGCTTTTGGGCACATGAATGCTTAACTGTAGTATCACCAGAACTCTTTACTAGCCTATAGGGACATACTTTAAAAACATTTTCAATAACTACTCTGATGGTGTAAGTCTAAACTTTGGGCATGTTGTCAGGAAGCACCAGTTCTTGGAAGAAGACATCATGCTGGGAAAAAGAAAGGATCGAGACCCTAAATGACATGGATTGACATTGTGCATAGAACAGTGGGTGTGAGCATGGATAGAGCAGAGTTTCAGTCTGTTGTTCATAGAGTTAGTAGGAATTGTAGTAAAGTGGATTTAAGTGCTAACAACAACAATTTTAGTCATTTCATGGCACTAATGCCTTTGTACACATGATCTTAGTATTTTAAAACCGTTTGCAACTATTCAGTGTTGGGTTTTTTATATATTTTTTATTATACTAGTTTATTTACAAATCCTGAATATGTTGTTTTCCAGAACAGATTCTTACAATTTCTTTCACCCCTCATATCAAATTATACAACTCCATGATTAATTCCCCTCCCCCTGCACATCCCCTTTATGCCATTGAGTTAACTATGGCTCATAGTAACATTTTGAAAGACAGATGTGAATACTTCCCTATATTGTGTCATCTTATTATCTCTGACTATACTCAAGCCCATTATTACAGTCACTGTGTCAAGCTATAATTTTGACAGTTTTCCTCTGTTCCTAAGCCTCCATGTTTCCATTCATCTTATCTTTTTCCAAGGACTGACCTCTTCTAATAACGTGACCAAAGCGTAGGGGATGAAACCTTACCACCGTCATTGCCTCCAAAGAACACAATGTATGCAGTTTCTCCAAGGCATATTTGTTTGTTCTTTAGGTAGTCAGTGAGATAGTCAGTACTCTTCTCCAGTACCAAAATTCAAGAGCATCAATTTTTCTTCTGTCATTCTTAATCATTGTCTAACTTTCAAATGCATTGCAAGTAATTGAAGAGACCATGGATCATTTGCACATAAGTCTTTAAACAGATGTCATTATTCCTTGGCACTTTGAATAGGTCCTTGAAAGAATATTTTCCTAATGCAAAATGCCTTTTAATTTCTTAACTCTTGGTATCAAGGATGTTGATTGTGGATCCAAGTAAGATGAAGTAATAATTGACAATATCAATTGTTTTTCCATTTATCATGATGTTGCCTATTGGTCCAAGGTAAGGATTTTTGTTTTCTTGATGCTGAGCTGTAATCCATGAACTAGAGGAGAATATAGCTACAATGTAACAAAAGGGGGACTTTTTAACAAAATTATTCTTAATTATTAGTCTCTGTATGTGGGAGTACTGGTGGCCTAGTTGCAAGAAGCTATGCTGCAATCCCAAAGACACATAGTTCAAATCCACCAGCTGCTTCATGGGAGAAGGATGGGTACTCATCTGCTGTGCAATTAACTGCCTCTGAAAACCTACTGGAGGGTTAGCTGTGGTCATTTCTGACTCAATGCATATTTGTTCCCATTTCTGAGAGTTAATCCAACAGAATGCTGACATTATCAAACAATATCATTGTTATAACATGCAAAGCAAAATCCTGGTGAAGATCATTCAAAGACCTCTAAAACAGGAGACTACCAGAAGTTCAAGCAAGATTTAGAAAAGGCTGTGGCACCAGGGATACCATTTCTGATCTCAGATAGATCCTGGCTTAAAGGAAAGACTATCAGAAGAATGTCCAGTTATGTTTTATTTAGGCATTTGACTGTGTGGATCAAAACAAATTATGGCTAATATTGAGAAGAATGGGAATCCCAGATACTTAATTGTGATCATGGGAAACTTAGATGAAGAAGCTGCTGTCCAGACAGAGCAAGGAATATTGTATGATTTAAAATTAGGAAAAGTGCATGCCTGGGTTATATCCTCCCTCCATACCTATTTAATCTGTACGCTGGGCAAATTATTCAAGAAGCTGGGCTCTATGAAAAAGAGTATGGCATCAGGATCAGAAGGAGACTTATCAATAACTTATGTTATGCTGATGACACAACCTTGCTTGATGAAAGTGAGGAGAACTTGAAGCACTTGTTATAGAAAATAAAAGAATACAGCCTTCAGTATGGATTATTCTTATTGTAAGGAAAACAAAAATCTCACCACTGGATCAATAGGCAACATCATGATAGATGGAGAAAAGATTGAAGTTGTCAATGATTTCATCTTGCTTGGGTCCACAGTCAACATCTTTGATGCCAGCAGTCAGGAGGTCAGGAGATGTGTTGTACTGGGAAGTTTGTACTCAGGGCCCTCTCCAGATTATTGAGGAGCAATAACGTCAGTTTGAGGACTAAAGTGTGCCTGTTTCAGACATGGTCTTTTTAGTCACTGGCTGTACATCTCACAGCTGGACAATGAACAAGGATGACAGAAGAACTGATGCCATTGAGTTGTGGAGAAAAGTATTTAATTTCCCATGGACTGCCAAACAAATAGATATGTCATGGAGAAAGTGTAGCCAAAATACTCCATGGAGGCAAAGGTGATAAAGCTTCGTCTCAAATACTTAAGGCATATTGCTAGGAGAGGCTATTCCTTGTAGAAGGACATCATGCTTGGAAAGGTGGAGAATGAACGAAAGAGGGAAGACCCTCAACAGGTGGATTGATACGGTGACTGCTGCAATGAGTTTAAGTGTATCAGAAAGTATGAGGATGGCACAGGGTAGGACAGGGCTCAGATCTGTTGCTCATAGAATTGCTATGGGTCATATGTGACTCAAAGGCATCTAACAACAATATATCTTTGTGTGTTTGAATAAGTCAAAATGGAAAATAATTTTTTTTACACCTGATCAAAAAGGTTAGAAAGCTACTCAACTCTCTGATGTAATGTTCACTAGAATCAAATGAAAAGAATATATTCTGAGTCACAGTTTATAAACTTCTTGCTCATTCTCTTAACCATTATTGTAGTTAAGGACCACTGAGTTGGTTACAATGCATAGTGACCTTAAGTGTACTCAAGTTCAGTCTGCTTTTATGCCGTCCTCTTAACCAACACAATGCAGTGATTCTGATGAACCAGAACGAGCACAAGTCTTAGTTTAATTTGAGATGGGAGTGCTTTAATTTACATCGACTTTCTTCATCGTCAGTTTGAGGTTACTACCCCTCCACTACTTACAGAGTAATGTGGATCCTATAAAATCAATTACTTACAGAATAAGGGGGTCATATAAAATAAATTTTAGGGAAAGTACTTCTCCTGTCTTGAAATATCCAAGTCCAGATGAGGATGGTGAGACTTCATCTCATATTCTCAGGAGGGAATAGTCTCTGGTGAAGGACTTCATCCTTTGCAAAGTAGTGGATCAAAGAAAAATGAGAAAAACTTTCCACTAAATGGACTGACACCGTGGCTGAAGTGAAGGGATAGCAGTGCTTGCGGGTGAGGACAGACTCATTGACATCTAACAAAACCAACAAAATATTACTGTTCTGACTCACTCTTAATGATGAATTGAATGCTGATTTCAAATGATAATTGAGTACACCAGTTGCTATTCTCACTCTCAGGAGCTCTGTGGGTGTTAGAGCACAGCTGTGCTTCTTAGGGTTTTCAGTGACTGACTATACACAAGTAGATGATCAGACCTTACTTCCCAGGTGCTTGGAGGTGGACTGAACTTTGAACTGTTTGTTTAGCAAACATGTGCATTAATCCTTTGCACCACAGCCACTTTCTCCTTCCCTAAAGTAGGTTGGATTACATTTGTTTAAAAAGTGTTTTCCAAATGCCTATTTCTATGATACAGTTCTTTAGCCACTCCTGTTGAAGAAATTCATTATGTTCTTGTTCAGGACAGGGTGTTGTATTGAATAGAGAAGGTGTGATTTTTATTTCTGTTTACTCTTCCTATTTTGGCACCTCTCTTAACAAAACAACAGAAGGCAAATGTACTTTGGACATACCTTTACAAACTCATTATTCACATTTGTCTTAAAATAAACCTGTATTTAGTTTTCAATGGAAAACAATACTATGCAAATAAAACTTGATGAAAGACATAGGTATTTTTGAAATACCCATGGTAATACCCAAACATCTAAAAAACTAATTAAAAAAAAATAAAAGATCAGACAACATCAAAGGAACAAACATCAGCAAAACAAACCCCTTCAGTTAACTATTGTGTTGTGAGAAGAGGTATTTCAGTGTTGGGGAGGAAGCAAGCTAACAAAAAGCTGTTATTCTTTGTCCATCTGCTACCTGGTCTGGTATCTTCCTGCCATTCTGTGTATCTTTTCATCTGTTGAATGATTAATTTTTGTCAATATTTATGTTTTCATTCCAGGTTGTTCTGTGGCTTTTTTTTGTAATATCATGGTAAAAAATTATTTTGCCATTTCCAATGTTACTGACCTCATTTTGTATGCATTTTAAAATCTCCAAGTTGTTTAGGATCATTATTCTATTAAAAATATTTCTCAAAAGTTGAGAGCAACAGGCAGTTTATATGGACAGAGGAGCATTGATGTCTCAGATCTGCAACAACGCCTTCCTTCCAAAAGCAGAATGATATTGGGATGTAAATTAGTTAGAGAAAGGACTCTTTGCCAAGTATTGTTTATTGAACTGAATAAATGTCTCCTCCATGAGTTAGGGGGAGCTGCTTAATTTAAGTGGAGAGAAAAAGGCAGTATTGCAAGTGCTGAGATTTTTCCAAATATCTGAATATGAATTCTTTGAATCTCTTTGAGGGAGGGCAGAAGGAAAGGCATCCTGGAGCTGGGTTGGAAGACTACCTGTTTTGAGGTAGGAAATGTCCATGATTTAGAAGGTTGAATACTTGGAATAAAAAGTTACCTGGGAGTTACCTTTTAGACATCTTGATTAAAAGAGATAGTGTTTGAGCAAATCAGATAACTACAGTTTCAAGGAATTTATTTACAGTTCCTAAAAGAACAAATGGTTTCACTTTTTCATACTTAAAGACATAAACAGTTTGCATGCTAATAGCTATATCTATTCATGAGAAAAAATGCTTTAAAAGACTTTCATTAGCCAGTGTGGTATTAAAGTACATGCTTTATTAGAAAAACATTTCAAAATATAAAGACTATATATTTTTAAAATGTTCTGCTTGGTATATTTCCCCCCACCCTTTTATTTTTAGCCTGTCTTTTATCTTCATTTTTCAGGTGTGTCTCTTGTAGACAACATATTGATGGATTTTGTTTTTTTATCCAATCTGCTACTCTCTTTCTCTTCATCGGTGCATTTAAACCATTCACGTTCAGTGTGACTATTGAAAGGCTAGGTTTTATTGCTATCATTGTGTTGAGTTCTTTTTGGTGTTGTTGCTGGTTACTTTGGACCATGGAGCTTTCTGTGGTATATCTGTAAGAAGGACATCTCTGAGTCTCTTCTGCAGTGCTGGTCTTGTTTTTACAAACTCTCTTAGGTTTTGCTTTTCTGGGAATATCTTGATCTGTCCTTCATATTTGATGGATAATTTTGCTGGGTACAGTATTCTTGGTTGACAGTTGTGTTCTTTGAGTGTTAGATATATGTCCTTCCACTCTCTTCTTGCCTGCATGGTTTCTGCTGAGAAATTGGCACTTAATCTTATCTTTTCTCCCTTATAGGTTACTCTTTGTTTCTCCCTTGCTGCTTTCAGGATTCTCTCCTTATCCTTAGTTCTGGCAAATTTAACTATGATATGCCTTGATGTTTTTCTTTTAGGGTCGAATCTATATGGTGTTCGCTGAGCTTCCTGAATATATCTTCTCTCATTCTTCATTATGTCTGGGAAGTTTTCCTCTAGTAATTCTTCCACAACTTTTTCAGTGCCTTTACTTGCTTCTTCCCAGGAGAGAACATGCAAAGGTGATCAGACTCAAAGTTACTGCTGTCCAAGTCTCAATCATTTATAGCTGACCCTCCAGCCCACTTTTGGAGGCTGTAAACCATGCATGAGGTCACTCTTCTCCAGCAGAGCGACTGGTAGATTCAAACTGCCAGAGAGGTGTAGCCTTAAGCAAGGAGCACAAGGAACTCCCTATGGATGACACTTCCAATTGTTAGGTGTTGTGGAGCAGACTATGACTAACAGTGAGCTTGTGAACAACAGACCAGAAACCTTGCACAGTCCTTTACCATGATCATGATTTACACTGTGCACAAGCCCATTGTTGCAGTCACTGTGTCACTAAGCCACCAATTGTTGTTGTTGTTAGGTACTGTCAGATAAGACCATTGTGCCCTGAAGAACAAAGGATCTGAATCTTGCCTTGTCATATGCCATCCTCATCATCTCTGACATACTTGAGTCCATTGCTATAGTCAGTGTGTCCACCCACCTCACTGAGGGTTAAACTCTCTTTTTATGAATATCAACTTTTCCAAGCATAAGGCCTGGTTTCTAAGGAATGGGCCTTTTTAACAACATGCCCAAAGTGTGTGAGATGAGTTTTGCCATTCTTACCTATTAGGAGCACCCTGGTTGCATTTTCCCCAAGAGATGTTTGCTTGCTCATTTGACAGTCATGACATGACAGTTCATGAGCTCTCTGCAGTTTCACTAGTCAAAGGCATTAATTCTTCTGTCATCATTGTCTAACTCTCAAGTGTATAGCAAGTGATTGAAAAGACCATGGCTTGGATCTTGGTCTTTAAACTGACATCATTGCTCCTAGTCATCAGAGCTCCCCCTAAAGGTGATAGGGTAAAATTCAGTCACAAAAGTAAAGTGAGGTATTTAAATGTATGCTTCATTTTGGTATTTATTTGATTAAATTGTAGAAATTTAATTAGTAATTAGGCAATGAGAGAGCTATAGTGGCCTAATGGCTGGGTTGTTTGCTGATAACCCAAAGGTGATACTTCTCTGGTGGTTCTGGGGAGAAAGATAGGCAGTCCCCTCTCATGTTTTGGAAAGCCTTTTGGAGGGTCAGCCACGTTGGTTGTGACTTGATAACAATGAGACTGCGTGTAATTAGATAATGGACACATAACAGTTTAGGTGAAAATAAAGGGTAATTTATAGGTTTTTGTTTTTTTTGGCATTCATGAATAGATTTAAATGACACAAAGCAAAACAAGAATGAAGACCACAATCTTCCTGAGTTTAGAAGCAAAGCAAAAGGGATGTGTTATATTGAAATCTTCAAATATCCAGCAGTTTTATTTGATTTCAAGTTTGTGTTAAAACGATATCTTAGTGTACCCAAGCGAAACCTATTGTGGGAAAGTTGGTTCCTGCTTGCCTTGACCCTATAGGACTGAGTTGAACTTCCAGCTGGGTTTCCAAGGTTATAACTGTCAGAGTATAGCCAGGTATGATTAAAGTCTGAATTAAACGTTGTGGTATTTATTCATATTCATCCATAACCTCCAGGTTAGTGTTCTGACTATATGTGTTTCATTGACTATGCAAAAGCATTTATTTGACTGTGTGGACCACAACAAACTGTAGCTAACTCTGAGAACAATGGAAATCCCAGAACATTTGATTGTGTTCTGTGAAACCTATACATAGACCAGGAGGCAGTCATCAGACAGAGCAAGAAAACACTGCATAGTTCAAAATCAGGAAGGGTGTATGCTGTATGCCAGGGATGTGTTGTATCTCCATACCTTTTCAATCTATATGCAGAACAGATCATCTAGGAGGCTGGGCTCTATGATGGAGAATGTGGCATCAGGATTGGAAGAAGACTCATCAACAACCTGTTATGCAGATGATACATACCCTGGTTGCTGAAATTGAGGAGGACTTGAAGTGCTTGCTGGAGAAGATCAAGGACTGCAGCCATCAATATGGATTGAGGCTCAACACCACGAAAACAAAGATTCTCATCACTGGACCAAAAATGGCAGCATAATGATAGATGGTGAAGAGATTGAGATTGTTAACAGCTTTGGTTTGCTTGACTGTACAGTCAGCATTCTTGGTACCAGCACACAGGAAATGAAGAGACAAACTGCATTGGAAAAGTCGGCTATCAGTGACCTTTAAGAGTACTGAAAAGCAAGGATGTCAGTCTGGAGGCTAAGGTGTACCTGATCCAGGTTATAATCTTCACAATTACTTGTTATGTGTCAGAAAGCTGGTCAGTGACTAGGGATGAAAGAAAGAGAATTGATTCCTTTGAGCTGTGGTACTGGAGAATAGTATTGAATATACCATGGAGTGCCAGGAGTACAAACTGTCTTTCACCTCTCTTCCTAGAGAGGGTGAAACCATGCTACTCCCTGGAGACAAGGATTCCGAGTCTTTGTCTGACATACTTCAGGCATGTTGCAAGGAGGGACCAGTCTTCGGAGAGAGACATGCTTGGAAGGGTGGAGGGACAATGCAAGAGAGGAAGACCCTCCATGAGATGGATTGATTCTGTGACTGGGGTAACGGGGGAGGTGTGTTAGAGACAATAAGGTTGGCACAGACTAGAGCAAGTTTCAGGGCTATTGTACATAGGGTCACAAGTGACTCAACAGCACATAACAACCACCACCACCACCACCACCCAGCATTCAACCCTCAGTGCCAGCAGAGCAGGTGAAAATAGCCATTTAAAATGACCCAGTTCATTCCCAAATAATTGTCCCATACCCCAGAAACCTGGTATAGATATATGCACAATATGTGTAGATATACTTTTACATACATAGGCTTTTAAACTTTATCACTGTATTTGGTTAGTGTATAATGAATATGGAGAAAAGAAAGAAATATATATATATATATATATATATATAGAGAGAGAGAGAGAGAGAGAGAGAGAGAGAAAGAGAAAGAGGCGTTATATTTTCCTTAATGGTTTATCTTAGAAATTTTGTACTTTGGTGAGAATGGCCAATAGATTTCTATTCGACTGCTTACTAAAGTCAGATAAACAGTAGTTTGACTCTTATTTTTCCCCACATACTTTCAAGACATTATACCAGTTTTAGTGTGAATTGTAAAATGTAGGAGGTAGGCTCTAATTCGCTTTCACACACATAAATCAAGTTTCTGACTCTTGGGGAAATGTTTATGCAAAAAAAAACATCATGGGCACATTTTACAATGCTTTTGGATTGTATGACGGCATGGAGCCACTTTGATTGAAGGCTTGTAATATTTTATTTTCTTTCCCAAAGAGGCAAGATCAATCCTGTAAATGTTTTTTCTTTTTTTTCTTGTTTTGTGGTTTCTGTTGTACTACTGTGTTTGGCTCTAACCTTTCACCCCTAGGAAACAAAAGTGTTTTCTTCCTCCCGTGCCCCTGCTGAGTGCTCCAGCTGGCGGACAGCAGTCTTGAGGATGTTCCTTATTTATACACTCTAACTCTAGATGATTAGAAACCTTCCTAAGTCTTATTGGAAGCAAAAGAGTCTAAGGTTTAGGTATGTATTTTCAAAAGAAATTCCTGTTAAAACTAGGGCTGTGAACCAGTTCTTCCTGGTTCAGTCTTGGCCAATGGAGCAAAACAGGATAAAATGAATTTTGCAAAGTGCCTAGGATGATAACTGGAATGGGGAAAATTTGGGGCCAATTTCCTGCTGGAAACTTAATCTTCCTTTTAGACAACAAAGCTGATGTGTGACTTACAGAGTAACCAAATCTTCTGCATCACAGAGTTGGAAGAAACAGTGTTATGTCCCAAAATGGGGTTAACTGTGCCTGTCTGTGTGTCACGATCCACACCACATTGACAGTGAATCAGCTTTCTGTATCAGGCTCCTACTAGTGCTTTTCCAACTTTCCCTGTAATTGCTCCTCTTCTGGTTATTGCTAAATACACACTCATTTTGCCAATCCCTGTTCACCTTGGTATAATTTTGCTGTCTGTGACTGAACTGATTGGAAATCTTGGTCAAAAAAAATTACAAGTGTGGTTCATTTTAATGTTTTATTTTTCAGTATGCAATTTAGCTACATCATTATGTAGCTTAATAATGGTTTTGTTGAACTTTATGCTAAAGCCCAGATTAAAAAAAAACCCCAGATCTGTTTATCAAATAGCAGGTTCTGGTAAGTCTTCCTAATTAATTCAGCATTAAAAATAACAACAAATGCATTAAGCCACTTAAGTGTGTGCCAAAAGTTCCCAGGCTGAAAAGAAAGATGCAGCATAGACTTTGCCCTGAAGAAGCAACATGCAAGAAATGGACATGTTGATAAATGTAACACATTTAGGGCTGGAATGTGAGAGAGGAAGGAACTGTGTCTGGAGAAGTTAAGGAAAGTATCAGAAATGAGGGGACATTTATGTTAAATCTTATATTTGGGATTTACTATGTGGAGAAATATAGAAGGAAAGTGACACTAATTTATACAATGTTAAACTTTTAATTCTGGTTGCTAACCAAAGGACTGATTTGAGTATATTCATCTCCTTTGACACCCATGAAGTGTGCATGTCTTGGAATCCATTCAATAATAACTGGTTGCATTTCAATTCTTTTCTTATTTTTAGTGTCTTTGAAAATCAATAACAGTATAATTTTTAGATAATAAGTGTGTATTTGCCTTAAGCTGGAAACATTAATATTTAATCTTAAAGATTATCCAATCTATATTAATCTGTAATTCCCCTCCGATCACACCATCTACAGAGACATGAGGTAAATCCCAATTCTTCCACCTGGGGTATAATCCCATTTAGGAAGGTGCTTTCTTTGTTAATGATATTTTATTAGTGTAGGGTGTATTATGAGTCAGTCTCTTGAAATTTAAAAAGAGCAATATAAGCAAACAGTGTTAGGGGCAAGTAGAGGACACACCTCGCACTGTACCTGGTAGAGTACTAAGAGTGCGGAGAGACCAGGGAATGAGAAACTTCTCCCAGCACCTCCTCTGTCTTGTAGTTCTGTCTAAATCACAATTGACTCAGTGACAGGTTGGGTTTTTGGTTTTGTGTTTTGTTTGGTTTCTCTCTTACTCTGTGTGTGTATGTGAAGGTAGAAGTTTAATAAACGAGATCTACTCACTTCTTGGTAGATTTTTGTGAACAGGACTTACTCTGAGGAAAATTAAAGTACTTGGTTTTTGTAAAGCAAGCAATGGACTTCCTCATTCACTTAAGATATGTATATTCACACGCTGTATGTGCAGAAGAGACCTAGTGAAGCAATAATTAACTGTTGGAATGCTAACTGAGAGGTCAGTGGTTCAAATCCACCAGATAGCCTGCTCTTGTTGAGATTTACAACCTTGGAAACACACTGGGGTGGTTCTACTCCATGGTTCAAGGTTGGTATAAGTGGGAATCAACATGACAGCAAATTGGTGGCTGTTTCACTGATAAAGAATTGTCCCCTCTGAGAATATTTGACGTTTTGGTTTATGGATTGATTATAGAGTGATATTAATCATATTGTTTGATCATTTTTATGCTGTCAGTTCACCTTGTTTTTAAAAAAAAATGGAAATAAATATGGATCTCTTCCAGTCAGTTGGACAGGTAGATGCCTTCCAGATTTCTTGGCACAACTGGGTGAGCATGTCCAGGACAGCATCTGTGCCATCAGTTCCTGGGGTTTTGTTTTTTGCCAAGTCCTTCAGAGCAACTTTAACTTCCTCCCTCATCACTGTTGCCTCTTGATGATACATTGTTTCATTAAATTCTTCTGTGTCAGACAGTTCTTTTTGGTATAGTGACTCTATGAACTACTTCCATCTTCCTTTGGTGCTTCCTGGGTCATTCAATATTGTGCCCTCAGCATCTTTAAGTGTGGCAACTTGATGCTTAAACATATTATTCAGTTCTTTCAGTGTAAGAAATGCTGAACAAGTACATTCTTTTTGATATTCTGACTCCATCTCTTTGCACATTTCACTATAATATTTGTCTTCTTCCTGAGCTGCCCTTTGAAATCTTCTGTTCAGCTCCTTTACTTTTTTATTTCTTCCTTTGCTTTGCCTTCTCAGTGCTCTAGGGCAATGTTCAGAGTTTCTCCATCTCACATACTTTGGGCATGTAGCCAGGAGAAACCAATCCTTGGCATAGAACATCATTCTTGGAGGTGTGGAGGAACAAGGCAGGAGAGGAAGACCCTGGATGAGATGGCTTGACTCAGTGACTGGTGTAACAGCATTAAGTGTGTTCCAGGAGATGAGATGGGGCAGTGTTCAGAGCTATTGCACATAGGGTCACTGGGAGTTGCAGTCGTTTTGATGGCACATAACGACAACAAGTCTACAGTATTCTATTGCATGCTTAATATTAGATTGTTGTGTATCACCAAGTTGGAACTGACTCATAGCTGGCCCTACAGTTGGTTTAATCGCACAAGAGGAGATTGCCTGCCTTTCTCCCACAGAGTAGTTGATGGAGATTTAAACTGTGTGCTTTTAGGATAGCAGTGCAACTCTTTACCACTAGGTCACCTGAGCTCCCTAATATTAGGAGGCTGCTTGACTATTTACAGTGTAACAGTATGGTAAATGAAATAATGGATTAAGTGGTGGGCATCGTGAAAACTTGCTGCAGTGGCAACCGCTCAGTTGGGGTGGATGTTGGAGTTTCCCTAGGAAGTGGTAGCAGAGTTGAGAACTAGATTTGTACAGGTTAGCAGGGCAAGAGTGAGTCAAAAAAGAGGATTTTCTAGCCAGTGAGAATAGTGTGTGCAGTCCCTAGTAATGGAGCGGTGAGAGTTGTAATGGCTGTTTCTAAAACTTTAGAGGTAAGGGTAGAGATGAATTTGGGGTCAGTTCATGAAACCCTCGGGTGAAGGAGTGTGGGTCTCATCTGGAAGGCAACCTTAATGATGATAAAGGGTTTAAAGCAAGGGATCAGATTTCCACAATTAAAACATAGTATGCCATTCATTAACAACTCTGGGAAGAGTAGTGGATCGATTCTCAGAAGAATTGCCTATCTTAATGCCAGTTATTTACCCTCGTTAGTTTTTAATGCTTTATGCTTGTAGTGATTTTTGCTGCCTTAGAATTTGCTTTGAGCTACCATTCCTTTCACCGTTCATCTTGTTTGTGGTGTACAAAACTTGGCCTCCACCTTGAAAGGTGATAGGGAATGGAACAAATGGAAGAGTGAATGTTACAATGTTACTGTTAGTCAAATTTTTTTCTTTCTTATGTGTGTGTGTGCAGAGTTAGTTTTAGTGTTCTTATGAGTACTTAAGCCTGTCTAAATTAATCTGAGATTCTCTCCATACTTCTCAAGCTGGGGAATTGACTGCAAGTGAAATAATTAGAAATTATTGGTATAGCGCAAACTGTATTCCAGCTGCCAAGTGCGGATACACGGAAGCAGGGCTGGTTTTGTCTGCTTCCTCATAAATATTCTTTCCGCATTCTTTATCAGCACACAATCCTGAAACACAAAAAGCCTTTGTGCCCCACTGGGAAATGTGAGAAAAATCAAACCTATGTATTGGTTTTGCTCTCGGTTAGGAATTACTAACATTTCAGTATTAATAACCCAGCTTTTAAATTGAGACAAATGTTATCAGCAAGATGTGTTCTATGTTTTCCCAAAAGATTTCACCACTCCCTAGCACCATTCACAAAGAACTCTTAGACACTCTGTAAATGACAGTTTTCATCCAACTGAAGCTGGAATTTGGGAGGTACTTAGAAATGTCCTAAAGATTGCTGTGGCACAGTACATAAGGATAGATTGTTATTCAAAAGATCAGAAGAACACCCTAGAACAAAGATGTATCAGTCAGCTTCCACAAAGTTTACAGCCTTGGGGATTGTATAGAACAGTTCTAGTCTGTTCTGAAGGGTCAGTGTGTATTGAGAACCCCTTGAAAGCATTGGTTTGGGTTTGCTTTAGCATGTTAGTAAGTTCTTATCTGTTACCGGACAGGTTTTGGTGGTTTGAAAACACCCAGTGCCTTTGAAAGCAAGCCTTGTAATCTGTTTCTGAAGGTCACAGCCTTGAAAAGCCTATGGAGCAGTTAGTTATCCTGTGTTCCAAGAATTGGAATCAACTCATTTCTAAGAGCCTGACACTTTGTGGGTATTTACACACTTAAGTTTTCACCATTATCGTCTGAGGCGTTTGCTGTTTTCACACACATTTTGCATGTGACAAAGTGAAGACAGAGAGGTTAGCAAGTAGTCCAAGAATACAAACACAGCTAGAAAACGACAGAATTCACACTTGGGCAGTGCTGCTCACCATGGGCTTATACTGTGTCCTTTTGTTGTTGCTAGGTCCTTTTGAGTCGAACATGACTAATAGCGACCCTAGGAACAACAAATCTGAACCCTGTTCTCTCCTGTGCCATTCTCAGGATCTCTGACACACTCAAGCCCATTGCTTCAGTTACTATCAATACATCTGGTTGAGGGTCTTCCTCTCTCTCTCTCCCCCCCCCCCAACCCTCAACCTTTCCAAGCATTGTATCCCTGTCTAAGGAATAGCCTCTTCTTGCAACATACACAAAGTATGAGAGACAAAACTTTGTTATTTTTTCCTCCAAGAAGCACACTTCTTTATCTTAAACCATATAATGGAATATATTAGTGTTGGCCAGTTCTTTTTGGTACAGTAATTCTGTGTATACCTTCCATCTTTTGATGCTTCATGGGCCATTAAAGATTTTCCCATAACATCTCTCAGCATTGATTTTGCTTTCAATTATTTCAGCTTGAGAAATGCTGAGTTAGTTCTTCCCTATTTATTCTCCAATTCCTGGTCTCTGCACATTCCATTATAATCCTTTTTTTTTTTTCTCTAGGTGCCTTTTGAAATCTTCTGTTCTACTCTTTTGCTTCAGGATGTCTTCCCTTTGTATTTACTTCTTGATCCTCTAGTGCAATTTTCAGGATCTTTTCTGACCTCCTTGTAGTTTTCTTTCCCTGTCTTTGTAATGGCCTTTTTGCTTTCCTCATGGATAATATCCTTGATGTTATCCCAAAACTCATTTGTTATTTGATCATGGCTGTTCAATGCTTTTTCCAACCTATTCTTAAGATTGTTATTGTTATTATGTGCCATTGCATCACCTGCGACTCATAGTGACCCTGTGGACAAGAGCTCTGAAGCCTGTCCTATCCTGAGCCAGTCTCACCTACTCAACACATCTAGGTCCATTGCTCCAGTTACTATGTCAATTCATCTCACCCAGGCTCCTCCTTTCCTGCCCTGTCTTCTACTCTTCCAAGCATGATGTCTTGCTTCAAGAACTGGTTCTTCCTGGCAACAAGCCTAAAGTCTGTGAGTTGGAGCATTAAAATTCTTGCCTCCAAGGAGAAACTTGTTTTCTCCCTCTCTAAAGTAGACCTATTTCTTCTCCTGGTGGTCCATGGTATATTCAAAACCATGTTCTTTAGCATTACAACTCAAAGCCATAAGTTCTTCTTCTGTCATCCTTAGTGATTGTCCACCTTTCTAATGCATAGCAAGTAATTGTGAAGACAATGACCTGGAAAAGGTACACCTTAGTCTCTAGACTGATATTATTACTCTCTAGTACTTTGGAGAGGTGCCTGACAGCAGACTTCTCCAGTGCTACTCGTCTTTTGATTTCCTGCTTGCTGATGCTTAGTGTTGCCTGTGGAGCCAAGCAAGCTGTAACCACCTCAGTCCCTTCTCTATTCATCATGGTGCTGCCCATTGCCCTACTGATGAGAATCTTTGCCTGCATGATGTTGATCTTCAATCCATATTGAAGACTATAGTCCTTGACCTTCCACAGCAGACACTTAAGGTCCTCCTCAGTTTTGGTAAGCAAGGTTGTATCACAGGTAACACAGGTTATTGATGAGTCTTCCTCTAATCCTGATGCCATGCTCCTGTTCATAAAGTCCAGCCTCATTTCTTATGATAGTTTTTAAATTCAGGTAGGATAGACTCAGGATGATATATATTTTTTTTTCTCTTCAAGATGATATTTTAGTTCTTGTGGACTTGTTTTAATTTTCTTCAGCCTCAGTTTGAACTTCACATGAATAATTGATGGTCTCTTTCACAGTCAACACTTGGTTTAATTTTGACAGCTGATATTTAGGTTTTCCAATAATTCCTTTGACAGATGTAATCAGTATGATTCCTGTGCAGTCCATTAGGTGAGATACATGGATAAAGTTGCCATTTCTGTTTTTTACAAAAGGTATTTGCAGTGAATAAATCATTGAATGAAATATATTAGAGCATTCTATTTCCAGCCTACTTTCTTTCACCAAGTCTTTTAAGTCACCAAGTCATTTCTGTTGCCAATTCTCATTTCTGTCACCAAATTTCCCAATTATCTGGGCAATAGTGGGCAGAGCACATATGGCCTCCCCTACCACATCATCATGTGTTCTTCAGCACAGTATCCATGGGTGTATCCTGTGGGATGCACTCCTTGAGGAATGAGCTTTAGATTAAATTAATCCAGTCACAGTTGGTAATTCAGGATGAGCAAGGTTGGTAAACATTGTTACATTTTTTTTCTTGTGCATTAACTTTTCCAGTAATAGCAAAACTCACCTTCAGTATTTCCACAATATTGCTCTCATTTCTGTAAAAGGCTGCTTTGGTTGTATATACCAAACTGGCTTTTGTGGGGAAGGAATTTTCTATGAAAGGACAAGGAAGTAGGACAGGAAGAGAGGTGGCTAAGTCTTTGGAATTAAACGTGTCCATGTTAACTAATAACACTAGTCTAATTGATAAATTTAGCTGTTTTAAATTGTTTAGATAAGTGTTTATTAAATATGTGACTTTTATATTATGACATGTTTTCAGTCTTTCATTGATAGTATTACTATATTGTTGGAGGCAAACATGTCAGGAAATAGTGTAATTATAAAAATGCAATAGAGTGCTTTGTGCAGTTAAAGTGTATGTAAATTGTTCATTGTGTGCCTTCTAGTGAGAATTGTAGCACCCTGCAAACAAGTGTGCATATATGTACTCTTATTCCTCAGAAGGAGATCATCAGAAAAATCTTCAAAGGCTCTGGGAAGGTTCAAACCACCAACCTTTTAACTAATATTTACTTAGGGAACGATCTGGAAAAAACCACAAAACTATTTCTGAGTTAATCAGTCATTTCCTGCAGATTAGCAAATGTATAAGTAGTATAGAAAAAAAGAAAACATACAAAGACAGTTTGGATTCTTTCTACTCTGCCTTTTGTGAGGTAAACAGATGAAGATCCGTTTGTGTGTATTGCCATATGTCTTTTATGTAGTGCAAATTAATCCACACACTTAGACATAGATAAAAAGGGTAAAACTGAAATTGCACTAGAATAGATTTGTTTGAGGTTTTGACATATAGTAGTATAATGGCATTAATGTTTTTCAAGAAATAAGTAAATTAAAAATGTCATAATAATGATAAACATAAAGAAAACATGGTCACACAGTGCTTAAGCTCTTGTCTTCTATTAAAGAGTAGCTGTTGAACCTCCCAGCTGGTTTGTGGGAGAAGACTTGCCAGTCAGCTTTGAGAAGGATTGCAGCCGACTACACTCTGCTGGACAGCTCTGCTCTGTCCTGAAGGGTTGCTATGAGGTGAAATTGAGTTGATAGCAACTCTTTTTTTTTTTTTTTAAATGTTGGGCTTAGTTTAGTTTCTGAAACTACATCAATTATTACTATTTATAGAGGCCTGAGAATAGACATCGTTTCTAGGTGAAGCTTGATCCGCGGGTCACTAGCTGATCCATTTCCTGCTTTGTGTGCAGGGCTTTTAGCTGGTTTTAAAAGAAACCAGAGAACACACACTTTACTCTGAATGAGAAACTCTGAATTCTGTCTTTGGAAGGATTTGTAAAGAATTTTGTTGTGCCATTTCACATGCCATGGTATCACTGTGTCTCTAAATTTGAGTGTATAATTGCAGTAGAAATAACGTCAATTTTCAGAGGTGTTTGTTTTTATATGTTATTTAATACAGGAAGAGTTAATCATCAATATATGTCACTGAAATTGTTTGCTGTGGAAATAGTTTCAAAGCTCAAAGCTAATGATTTGTGAAAAGTGTATCAGAGAATCACATGCATTGTAATTCATTTATTTTTAGGGCTATACTCTCTTCTATGGAGAAGCTGTAAAATGAAGGATGTAAATTTGAGGAGAGGCTATGTGAATATATAATAGAGGGTTTTTTCCCCCTTTTCTGTTAGATGAATTCCTTTTTATTTTTACATATATGTTTTTATGTGAATAAATTCCTTGTAATTTTTGAACTCTTCTAATGGCCAGTGAGTGTTGAAATAGATTATCACATTTTTCATGACAGCTTAAATACTCTTTTCAATTTAAAAATTTTCATCTGAACTAGAAGAAATAAATGAAATTTATAATTTAGTTATTTATTGAAAAACTTTAATGCCATTATAAAGGATATATATCAGAATATCAAATCCATTGCCATTGATTGGTTCTGACCCTATAGCAACAGGACATAAAAGGGACTTTTTTTTTGGAAGTCACTGGACTTTCCAGCCTGTGCGTCTTCATGGAAGCAGACTCCCTCGTCTTTTTTCTGTAGAGCAGCTGGTGAGTTCAAACTCCTAACCTTTCATTTAGCAGCTATGTGCTTAACTGCTGTGTCACAAGGTTCCTTACATCGAAGTATAATGAATTATTTTGCAGGTATTTTGCAGGAATTTTCGCTCTGCATCCAGTCTCATTGTACACGGCATTGTCAAGCATGTTCAGTTTGAAAGGCAATGTAGAACTCCATTTCAAATAGAATTATTTTGTTTTACGTTGTACATATCATATGCGTTGGTTCTTGCAATCCCAAAGGAATGCCGTTCAAATCCACAAGCAACTCATAGGAGAAGGATGAGCAGTCTCTTCCCATACGATCAACTCCCTCTGAAAACCCACTGGAGGGTTTTCACCGCTGTGAATCAGTTCCAACTCAACAGCACACAACATCATTGGATCTTAGAGCAGAGAGCAGCCTTCTGTAGTTTGGGGGTGCCTAGAACGCACTCCTTCTAGGAACAGCATGCACATTTTGCTTTGGGGAACTACACCTCTTTCTTCATTTTAGACAGAGGAGTCCTGGAGGTAAAGTACATTACTGTGGGCCGCAAACGGTCAATGATTAGAATGCACCTATCCCTCCGAATGACAAAGATGAGCCACTTTCTTTCCATAAAGATTTACAACCTTGGGGAGCCTGTGGAGGGTTACCCTTAGTTTTGAGTCAAACTTGAGGTTTTCAGTCGTTTTACTCAATTTTGCTGCAACTTCCTGTCAAGGCACCTACTTCGCCCGCCTCAGCCTCCCCCCCCCCCCCTTGCGTGAGAAGCTAACACAGAGAAATTGCAAACACAGAGAATGCAGAACACAGAGAAATTGGAATTATCCTAGGATTTCTTCAGCAGGGACCAAGAAAGTAGACTTCCCACAGGTGTTGAAAGTGTGAAGATGTAAAATGTAAGCGTTCCTGGCCTCTGTCATTCCTAACATGAGAAAAAAAGTAGTGATTTGGTCTTTCTCCTTTGGCCAGGATATGATATTATGGAAAATTCTGTGGTTCACATCAGGCAAACCTTAGCTCACAAAGTGACATGTTTAATTTTTTGTAATTGATTAAATTTATTTGTGCAACATGAAGGTTATGAAATGCATCCATTTTTGAGAGCTTACATGGTAGCATGGCAATGAGAAGAGGACATGATAGTGCCATCTCTGCTTTGCTATCAACCTATTTTTTTTTAAATTAAACCAATATTTATTAATTAAGTAGAATATTTCAAGGGTTGGGCTAGACTCAGTTATACAAACATTTAACCCAGCAATTACACTATTGGGAATATACCCTAAAGAAACCAGAACTGCCACTCAAGGACATAAATGCACACCCATGTTTATTGCTGCTTTGTTCACAATAGCAAAGAGTTGGAAACAACCCAAGTCTCCAACAACAAACGAATGGATAGAGAAACTGTGGTATAGTCACACAATGGAATATTATGCAGCACTAAAAACCAAAAAACTCACGAAATATTATGTAAAATGGGTGACCACAGAGGACATCATGATGAGTTAAATATCTCAGTCACAAAAAGACAAATACTGCGTAATGCCACTGTTACAGAACGAGACTGATATGGATGTTGGAGGAAAACGAAGAAAAGAAGGGATAAATAATGTACATGGCATTGAAACAGATGAGGGAGAGAACTGTATAAAAGGATTATATGATTAGGTATTATTGGCATGACAAGAGTCCAGAAAAAGAGTTGGATAGTAAAGTGGCGGTGGTGGGGGAATGGACTGTATAACAATGAAAACTTTTTCCCAAAGGAAAAAAGCAAACTGTGGGGGAGGGGCACAGGGAGGAAAATGTGCACAATGAATGAATGAAAATCCAAGGTCTTTATAAACTTTCGTTAAAATCTAAGAGAAAAAGGGGACATGTTTACTTTTGAACAGTATTAAATGGTCTTCTGTTGTAGATTTGCTCGATGTAATACATGATAGGATTTCTTAACTCTGGCTTGCATGGGTACTGATGATGGATCCAAGTAACACGAAATCCCTGTTGTTGTTGTTGTTGTTATGTGCCGTCGAGTCGCTTGCGACTCATAGGACCCTATGTACAACAACCCTAAACCCTGCTCTATCCTGTGCCAATCGCACTGTCTCTGACACACCTATCCCGGTTACCCCAGTCACTGAATCAATCCACCTCATAGAGAGTCTTCCCCTCCTGCGCTGTCCCTCCACCCTACCAAGCATGATGTCCCTCTCCAAGGACCTGTCCTTCTTTACAACTTGTCCAAAGTATGTCAGACAAA
>NW_006399789.1:20204481-20242062 GCF_000299155.1 Elephantulus edwardii
TACCATGGCCTGTATCAGGCGCACCTTAGTCTCCAGAGACACACTGTTGCTCTTGAGTACTTTAGAGAGGTCCCTAGCAGCAGACTTTCCCATCGCAATATGTTTTTTGATTTCCTGGCTGCTGGTGCCAAGCAACATCAAAATTTCCTCCATTTGCCATGTTACTGAGTGATTCAGTTGAGAAGACTTGCTTTTTGTGTGTTGATGTGTGATGTATACTGTAATCTATTATTAAAACCATTTTTATTCACTGCTTTGTATTTCTGATCACTTTTCTGATGCTGTAGCTGAATTGTAATTGTTTAGCTTGCATTTGTTTGTGAGTAGCATTAAAACTTTTAATCTTTTCTGTTGTCTATTGATCATTCTTTTTTAAAATTGTGGTCTCAGCGATCCCACTCTAACATCTTGTGTCCTGTGAACATCCTGTTGAGACCGTCTGCTTATTAAAATGAAAATTTAATTTTCATGAGGTTTGTGTGTTTTGAAGCAAATGAAAATAAATTAAAATTACAGTAGTTAGGGTTGTAGATTTGATTTGTATTTTGTGAAAGGAAGGAGACTTTTGAGATAAAAATGTGATTAAATTTGGACAAACTTACGTTTATTAAATTTATTTTTGAAGGTACTATTAGGAGGAAAATCTAAGGGGTAATTTTCCATTGCCTTTAAAAAATGCATATTTGAAATGTAACTCAATGTTTTCTCATCATTTTGTTGTTTAATAGAGTAATAACAACATTTTCAAGTGACTTCTTTGTGCTTTAAATATTTACTTTATTAAAGGTTAGTCAGGAAATATCTTCTTCCCTGGTTTACTTGTGACGTTGGGAACAAATATGTGTTAATATTATCACTTGAGAATTTATCAAAAATAAAAGAGCCTCTGGGTCACCATCTTAACTCAAATTTGAAAAAATCATTTTTAGATTGTTGTACCTGTTGCAATAAAGTTGTTTAAATCTACTGAAGGTTAATAACTCATTTGACAATTTAATATTACAAACAAGATAGAAAACTGCAATTTGTTCTTAAAAACATTGTATTCTGAATTTATAAATAAATTAGTAGAAAATTCAAAAAGAAAAGCAACTAAACTTAAAAAACCATTGCTTTTAAAGAAAAAATATATAAACTTATTGTTAAGAACTTAAAATGCTGCTAAGAATTTATTGTTAAGACATCTATAGACAAAGAAGGGTTAGTGGAAATGAAAGGAGAAAAAAGGGTTAGTGGAACTATTTTTGAAAAAAGCAAATTACATAAAGTTTGTTAAACCTACCTTAGGTCATCTTGAAAACAATTTAGATATAAAGATGTATCAGTCCATTGATATCATACTAGAAAAACATGGTATTTCTCCTTGTTCTGTTTTATAAACATGCCAGCTGCATTGTGTATATCTAGGATCCATCAGCTATTCTACTCAAAGGACACTTAAGTCAGTAATTACGATGTGTTTCTGAGGCACCAAAAGCAACTAGGGCTGTATAACAGGACCATAATGAGGGAAACATAAATTGAAAAGGAAATGACGGAACCTGGAAATTACCAGGACATCCTGCCCAGGATGTCATTATCAAATCTGTTTTCTGTTATTTTTATAAAAAGATAAGATCTAAACACACCAGAGGACAATGGCCAGCTGAGATATAATTGCCCTGTAAGAATAAGTATTTTCTTTTCACATTAGCCTAGGAGTTTTAATTGGAGTGTTGGCGTAATGATAGCATAGCTCTATGCTGTTTGCTAGCTCTGAAGATAGTAGAGTCCAGAGTTCTGTGTAGGACTGGCTTTCATAAAGATAGGAATGGACCACCTGATTCTGTGGCCTGAGCATTAGGAAACTGCATTTAATATATTAGAGTGCCACAGTCAGATTTTTTTGTTTCTTGATTTTGCTTGGGGAAAAAAAATAGCTACTTAGAACAAAGCTGGAATCACTATTATCACATGTAACCTACAGTGAATAAAAGAAAACATAAGGAAAAGGTAAAACATTAAAAAGTATATTATATTTTTTCTAGATTGCTTTTATAAAAAATACTGCTTTTACTTTTAAACACTCAAAAGATGAAAGGAGCTTAGATGAAACTGAGAGAATAGCATAACATGTTTGTAGAAAACTTTGCTACTCTTACAAGCCTTGGTTGGTTATAGTACAAACTCCTAAGACAAGTAAGTACGTACATTGATGGGCTCAGTGTTGGTGGCATCATTACACTGTTAAGGATTTGTGCCTGAAAATTCAGTAAGTAGATGTTAATATCAGTTAAATGATATTGATCAAGACAAATATTTATTCTCAAAGACATTTTTTTAAAATCAATGATCATACATCTAAGGAAGTTAGCCTTTATTTGGCTCAGCTAAGAAAAGAGCTTGATGTTGATGCATCAGATGGCTTTATAAGCCGGATACCACCTGGTTCCTCCTTGCCCTGACTTCATTTGTTGTTGTCTGGAATAAAGAGAATTGTTCATTGGCTTAATGCCTTAACTTGTAAGAGACAGATGCTATCTGATCCCTGTCAGAAGAATTCCCAGAATAAGCCATTCAACCAAGAACAATTGGTGTCTTGTTGAGGGCAAATAGTAGAAGAGGGACTTTTCTGAATTCTCTCGCACCTAATTTTTTTTTTTAATATATATAGATCCCTGTGTGTTCATCTGTAGCAGGAAGTGCTTCCTGACTGACTTAGGAAAGTACACATTGGTGGTTCCTGAGCAGATACCACTTCTCTGTAATGTGCTTGCTCATTGTACTTTGGTGTAGCTGCCCAAGCTCTGAAAATGCCCAGATTTCTAGTTCGTACTCTGCATTTATGCAGAGCTTATCTGCTAACCTCTGTTTTTCAGATGTAGTTTAATTTTAAACACATCTTGATTTATTTTTTTTTTAAATTTCTTTTTAAGATTTTATTTATTTATTTTCTTGTTGTGTGCCATTGAATCAGATCCAACTGGCACAGGAGGAAGTTGCCTTTCCTTCTCCAGTGGAGCATCTGGTGGATTCAAACTGCATGGCTTTGGGATTACAGTACAGCTTCTTGCCACTAGGCCACCAGAGCTCCAGATTTTGATTTCTTATTTTCCTCCTCGTTTGCCCTTTGCCTTTTGCCTCTTTTGACCATGCACGTTTCAGTCTATATTTTCCATTGTTTTCTTCCATTTCAGATGAACGTCAGCCATATATTGTCTCACCCCCCCGCAGAGTCCCCCTGCAGAATAATTATATGGCAGAGAAATGTGCACTCTGAGGAAAGGTAAATAGAATATTACAAGGACTGTATTTTGATTCTACTTATAGGCTGGGTGGGATATTACAGCCTTGTTTATTTTGCTTTGTGTTTCACATTTTTTGGAGGGTAAGACACATATCTCCAACTTGAGCACATTTGTCAGTAAGGCTTGTTGTCATGTGCCATTGAGTCACCAGGGACTCACAGTGACCCTATTTACTATAGCTCTGAAGTCTGCCCTGCCCTGAGCCAGGCTCATTGACTCCACCATGCCTACCTCCATTGCCTTAGTTACTGTATCAGTTCATTTCATCTGGGGTCTTTCTCTCCTGCACTGTCCCTCCATCCTTCCAAGTATGATGTCTTTCACCAAGGGTGACCCCTCCTGGTTGCCTGCCTAAGGTATGCAAGACAGAGCTTCAAAATCCTAGCCCCCAAGGAGGAACTCAGTTTCACCCTGTCCACGAAAGACTTATTTGTTTTCTTGGTAGTCCATGGTTCAAGACTCTTCTCCAGCACCACAACTCAAAGGCATCAATTCTTAAAAAGTATGTTTTCTTGTTTGAAGAAAGCAATGGAATGCTTCTAGCTGTGAGGGTTGAAGTAATGAAACTTGAGAAGTGCCAATGTAGCACAGGAAAACAAACTGCGTTTTTAAAAGCGTCTGTAGATAGCTATTTTGTACTAGTGCCTAATAATCCGTGCAAGCAGGAGTTAGTCATTCACTTATTTTATTTTTTTACAATCCTGGATTAGAATGAAATTAGACTCAGAAAGAAGGAAATGCACATCAGACAGAAAGTCTATTTAAAAATCTCTCTTCAATTAGTTAACAAGCCTTTCTTCAGTGCTGGTTTTCTGGAAAATACTAGGCAGTATAGTTTTAGGGGAGATAAAAGCACTGTAAGAATTCTTTTAAGGATAGAAATCTTCTTGGAGGCTCTTTAAGTTGATATTTATTAAAAACTCTTAGTCTCTAGTAGAAGTTACAAGCTTGCTTCAACACGTTCTCAATTAACTTCACAATTGGAAACAAATAAACTGAAGCGGTGACATATGATCAGAATAACCCTTAAGATGAGAAATGCATATTGAAGCCGATCACGAAGAAGGGAGATTCACAACTGTAGGGAAAGTAGTTGTGAAAAGAGTGTCTAATTTAGGGGATTAAAACAACCTTGGAAGCAGGAGTGGAATCTACTTCCAAAATAGCTTGCCTCTGGAAACCCTATGAACCTGGAGAAATGATGAAAGTTGTACAGAGTGTTCGGGTCTTTTGTTGATAGGGTTGCTATCAGTTGCCTACGACTCGATGGCACTTAACAACAACAACAACAACAATAACATAGAAAGAGCTCAGTTGGCCTAATGTACAGAAAATGATGCTACCACTCCAAAGGTGGTTGGCTTTAATCCACGGCCCTCAGGCTTGGTTTTGGTTTTAGGTAAAACATTCTTTTAAGTGGTATAGTACTGGTCTGTCCATTTGCTGTACAGAGGTAACTCGTGGTTGATGTGATGCTAAACACTGTGATGCTGATGTGTCAAATACAATAATGGTTACCCAGGTTACCTATGATGGACAGTGTTTGGTGGAGCTCCCCAATCAAAACAAGCTTGGAAACAGAAGTGGCATCCACCCCTGAAATAACTTGCCTCCAGACACTCTATACACCTGGAGAAATGATGAAAGTTATACAAAGTGTTCAGATCTTTTGTTTATAGGGTCACTGTGAGTCACCTATGACTTGATGGCACTTAAAAACAACAACAACAACATCACATCAAGAAAATACAGTTTCTCTCCACTAGGCTAATTAACAGCATCATGATAGACGAGTGAAGAGATTGAGATTGTTAAAGGCTTCACTTTGCTTGGCTCCACAATCAACACTCTTGATACCAGCAGCCAGGAAATCAAAAGACAAATGGCATTGGGAAAATTTGCTGCCAGGACATCGCCAAAGTACTGAAGAGCAACGATGTCAGTCTGGAGACTAAGGTAAGCCTAATCCAGGCCATGGTCTTCACAATAACTTGCTATGCATCAGAGAGCTGGACAATGCTAGGGATGATAGAAGGAGAACTGAGATCTTTGTGGTAGGGTGCTGAAGAAGAATATTGACTATAACGTGGACTGATAGGACGAAAAATTGGTTTATCCTAGAGAAGGTGAAATAAGGCTGCTTCTTGGAGGCAAGGATTCTGAAACTTTGTCTGACATACTTTAGACATGTTGCAAGGAATGACAGTCCTTGAAGAGGAACATCATGCTTAGAAGGGTGGAGGGACAGTGCAAGAAAGGAAGATCCTCAGTGAGATGAATCGGTTCAGTGACTAGAATAATGGGGTAGGTGTGTCAGAGACAATAAGATGGCTCAGCATAGGGCAGGTTTCAGAGCTGTTGTATAAAGGGTCGCTATGAGTCACAAATGACTGGACAGACACAGCAACAACAATATCACAATCCCCTTAAGTATAATGTTGTAGATTTTGATTGGTGAACTCCTAACAGGAAAATTACCAGTGAATTAATAATTTTTTTAAAAATCACTCCATTAATTTATCTTACATCAGGCCATTTTTCTAAGGCCAGGTTAGTTCCTTGGGTATTGTTGTGGGTGGTAAGCATCCAATAATATAAAACTAAAAACAAAAACAAAAAACAATTCGAAACAACAAAACCCCACCCAAAACCAACCAACCAACCAAACAGAACCAACTCTCAAATGGATTGCTATGGAACTGACACATATGTGATGCTCCAGTGCGTTTTTGGGAGGCTGTAAATCACGTGAGAAGAGATTTCTCATCTTTTTTTCTGGGAGCCCCTGGTGTATTAAAAGTGCACAGATGTTGATGAGCAAAATTGTACATATTGAAGATGATAAGAGGGTTTCAAGTTCTAGTTCTTGAAAATAAAAGAAGTCATTGGTAAAATTTTTAAATAATTTTGTAAGCGGTCAGCTGACAGTTTTCATGACGGAACAAAACTGAAGAATATATGACATGGTGAAAACATATCTCATAGCATAAGATGTAATTAAAGCCATTTATGTTTTCTCTTACTTTGAAATCGGAATTGGAAATGAAAGCCTATTTGCCTACTAGACTCCAGTATTTGTTTTACAAGTTGTTTCAGGACAATTATATATGAAAAATATGGGACTCTGTAAGGCGTGCTATGTACTCTGACCTAGCAGTTTTATAAAAATTATGGTGGTGTAGGTGTGACATAGAGTGACTTAGGACGAAGGGGTCATTGTGATGAATAGTGAGAAGTAACTTTAGAGAAACAGTCAAAGTATGTTTTAGAACTTGGATGTAAAATTTGTTAAGTTTTGTATCATTATGATACGGTATGATATTGAGATACATTCTGGTAAAATGGGTAGATCTTTGAACTGAAAGTCCTGAATTCAGAGTGTTACATGTGCCTTGGCTCCACCTTCAATTAGATATGTAAACTTGTGCTAGTTATTTCACTTCTTTGAGTCTTGATTTTTCTATCTGGAAAATGAAGTTATTAGACAAATCTCTAAATCACCTTTCATATTTTGTGAAGGTTATCCTGACAGTTGGATGTAGAGGAGAAACTGAAGATGAGTGGATTTGCTGGCCCAGCTATTTGTAGTTCAGGTGTGAAGAATAAGGACTTGTGCTTGCTTGAATGGCATTTGAGAATGAAGAGAGGAAAGAATAAATCAGGGAAAGAGGGTAGAGTAGAAATGACATAGCTTGTAGACAGATTGAATGTCGAAGATTCAAAAATAACCTTTCAATATGTACGCCTCGGGGATTGGTAGGAGGGAAGTCACATTGAAAGTTACAGAAAATTTGTGTAGAGTTGCTTATTGTTGGGGAAAGGAGAGGAGCTCCGATTTTACTTGTCAGATTTTAGCTGACACCTGACTGAGATGTCCTGCAGGCATGTGGAAGCACTGGAGTGAAGGGAATGAGAGGTCAAAGCTGGTGACGGCTCCTGGGTGTGAGTCCTAGCCAGGCTGTTTTTAGTACTGAGAGTACTGGAGTAAGAGTACCTCAGAGGTCACAAAAGCCACTAAATTTGGTTATGAGACTGTAAATGGCCTCTGGGCACCTTCCATGGACTATTTCCAGAATATTGAGCAAAAGAAAGAGTTTTATAGAGGAAGTAGAGGTGATAAAACTAGACTTCTTATTTTAGCTACAAAACAGAGTAAGTAGTACATTGGAAAATGATGTTCAGTAAAATTCAAGACAATATAATAGTTTTCTAAGAGAAATGTGTGTGTGTTTTAATGTGTCTTCAGGGAGCATCTAATTCTAAAGAATTAGAAACCATGCTGTGTAATTATCCCTCTTTGGAATTCTACCTAAATGGCATGGCCCTATCATCTACCAAAAGTACATTCCTTGAAAGGAGAAATCCTCTGTGTGAAACTTCCCTCTTTTCAAGTAAAACTTACTGCTCCTACTGTTTACTATAAAGAGGACCTGAGATCACTCCATTTCATCACCCTCATCTGTAAATACTATGTGTGGATTAAGATGGATTTTGTTACAGTGAAATTTGGACAGTGGAATTGAGTCAATACAGGACTTTATGACTTTGTTTAATTTGTAAATAAGAGTTTGAAAAGAGATTTGCTGTGAATAGCATCTATGTGAGGATCACTGAATTAACTTTCTTCCCATAATTTGCAGCTGTAATAATTTTACAAGTAAAATGAAGATTCCCTTGCCCTTATCTGAGACATTCAATACGTTACAATAACTGAGCACCGGACTCATACAGTTTGCTAGCAGCTAGGAAAGAGAGCCAGGTGAACATCTCTGGACCATTGAGTAAACAGTAAGCATTGTGTCAGAACCAGAAGTCTTGTGGACCTTAGTGTATGGGTTGGTCACGAAGCAGCCTTTTATCAAGAAGAACAAAATCATGTGCACAGTATTACAGTACATGTTTGCTGAGGCTTTAACCTAGTCTCATACTCACCTTTTCCTCTCCATGGAGATAATCAGACTTTTTCTGTTGCTCACTAGGTAACCAAATGCATTCGATGAGAACAATACATACAGGTGGATGGCCAAGGTTAAAGCTGGCATTAAGCTGAATGCATGAATGACTCGCTATTGGTCCAGTTAGGGGAAGTTGTTGCAAGTAATAGCTGGGCACTTCTACATCTGCATGCAGATAAGCCATTATTCTATCATATTGCCATATCAATTTTTTCAAGCCACAAATCTGCTTTTCTTTGTGGGAAGGTGAAGGCGAGCTGGGAACATAATCTGCTTAAGTAATAGATACCCACAGGAATAGTTACTTTTTTTTTTTTTGGCTAAATACAAACATGCAGCAACAAGAATAAAATATATACATGTGTTTAAGATTTCTCTCTTAGAGAAGCAAAACCCTAAATCAACAACAGGGACAACAGTGAAGAAGAGTTGCCACCGCGTGAGGGAAATTCCTTGTATTTCAGAGTAGAATTTAGCTCCACGGGATCTTCTGTGACTACTTTGGGTATGTTGTCAAGAGAGATTAGTCTTTGGGGGATGGCATGATGCTAGAAAAAGCAGAGTCAACAGAGGAGAGGAAGACCCTCCAAAGAGATTAGTTGACACAGGGACTGCATCAGTGGGTTTAAGTGGTGATTATGAGGGTGGTGCATGACAGGCTGGGTTTCTTTCTGTTGTTCATAGGGTCACAATGAGTTGGGGTTAACATGATGGCATCTAAAACATAACATGCTCCTTCAGAGGCATGGCTCTATGTTTTTCTTTTGAAGTGGGTTTGGGTGGCTTTGAACCCTGCACTGCTGCTGTTGTGGCACTGTTTCCACGTAGGAAGAGGGGGGAAAAACAACAGCAAAAAACCACAAAATGGCTGATAGCTAATACTTTTGTTCTGTAACATTATTTTCTTTGCATTTTTCAAAATTAAAGTCATGCTAGAATTCTCAGAATTTGTGTATTCTACTTGAAGAAGTAGACAAGTGTAAAAAGCAAGTGAGAGGAATCCCATCGCAGGTATATGAAATAAAAACATACATTGTTCTTCAGGTGCCAGGTGATTCACGTGACGGGCAGTGTTCCTGCGGGGTGTTGTGTGGTGATTACTGGAGTTCAGGCACAGTGATAACTCGATAGAAGAAGCAGCAGAAATAAAAGGTTCTCTGCACACACCAGCCTTGGTGAATGTTCCTTTTATTCTTGCTATTGGAAAACAGTAGCCTAGGAAGGATGTAGGTAAGGTGTAAAGCAGTCTGTGAACCACAAACAAAATTAAATTAGTTCTTAACTTCTTTAATCTTTGTTATATCCTTTTCCCCTTTCTTAGTAGTGATGATAAGAAAATGTCTCCAAAGATTGCCTCAATTTATTAAATTCCTGTTCTTGTGGATTGTCATTGTGAGTCGAGCACCACTCATAGCGACCCTGTGAACAAAGGGCCTAAAGCCTGTCTAGAATTATCGTCATCCAAAGTCTCTGTAAACTTTCATTAAAATTAATAATTAAAAAAACCCCTATTGTCATTTATCAAAGTTCATAGAGTTTCCAGAGGCATGTTGTTTAGGAAGTGGATACCACTCCTGCTTCCAAATTAAGTTCCTAGAAGGTACTAATCCCATGCCCACTCTTCCAATTAGTTTTAAATAGCCCCAAAACATCTGTCCTGAGAAAAGTGTTGCTTACACCATGCTTTTGTTGTGTACTGCAGAGTCTGAACCAACCAATAGCTGACCCTCTGGTAGGTTTACAGAGGCAGTTGACCGCAAGGGAGGCGACTGCCCACCCTTCTCCCATACAGCAGCTGGTGGCATTGAACCACATGCCTTCGAGATTACAAAGCAGCTTCTTGCAACTAGGCCATCACATGTGGTGCATAGTATGTTTCTTGGGGGGCATTTTCAATTTGATGGTGGTGGCGATGGTGTATAGAGAATAATGACATGAAGGGTAGATAGTTCTTAATTGTTCTAATACTATTTGAAAATTGAATGATATCCTTTCTCTGAAATCTATAAAAATAAGGTAGCTTTTAAATATAAACCGTATTATTTATGTGTTACTGATCTCTTCTTAATGGGAAAAAAAAATCCATCATTGCCTCAATGCAATATTTGAATATTCACTGTGTCAATTTGTATCATAAGCCTTTAGAGCTTGTCAGACAAAGGAATTTTTCATTTGCTGCTGTTTAGGAAGAAAATAGGTGCCTTTGAGCTGTGATACTGGAGAAGAGTGTTGACTATACAATGGACTGCTAGAAGAACAAACAGGTTCATCCTAGAGAGCGTGAAACCAGCCTACTTCTTGGACAAAAGGATTCTGGAGCTTTGTCTGACATATTTTGGACATGTTACAAGGAGGGACCAGTCCTTGGAGTGGGACATCATGTTTGGGAGGGTAGAGAGACAGTGCAAGAGGGGAAGGCCCTCGATGAGATGGATTGATCCAGTCACTGGGTACTGGGGGTAGGTGTGTCAGAGACAATAAGGTTGGCACAAGATAGAGCAGGGTTTAGGGCTCTTGTACATAGGGTTGCTATGAGTCATATGTAACTGAATGGCACATAACAACAACAACAATGTTTTAGAAAGAACTGGATAAAATGAATTAATTTATTATGGAGGCTTTCCGTGGAGTTTAGCTTTTAAACTTTAGTTTACATGTTGTAGAGAAGAGATTGCAACCTTAGTAAATGTTGTATGCAACCATGAAAATAATGCCATTATTCCTCCCCTCCTGTTTTCTCTCTTGGCCACGCTACACCTGTTTAAGAACCATAAGTGTTGCTGGGTATGTTTTCTTTAATAGGATTTGTTAGCTTCATAAAATGAAGTCGGTTTGCTTTATTTGCCATAAGATTGCTGTTACTTTTTCTAAAATTTAGTTCAGGGTAATTTACACCAAAATGGCTAAACATTTTCATTATTCTTGGCTTTTGTGATTGCTCTGACTTCATAAAATTTGGAAATCACATTTTAACTTTTATTACCTGTTTATTAAGGGCTTGGGAAGCTAAACATGTGGAAGGAAGAATCTGTATTTTATATACTGGTGATAGCAGTCTACAGACTTTTGATTTCCCCTCCCCCCCAATTTCAAACTTACTTTTTTTTTTTCTCATGAGGAAGCCACACTTGTTAAAAATGAAAATTATACTCATGCACACCTTAACACTGTTGATATTATTTATCAGTTTATGGACTTAAATAAGTTACAAACCATACATCAGAAAAATACACCTTACTTTGCTGAATCATATTACATGGGCATCCCCCCCAAAAAACCCAAAACTTGAAGGAAATTACACTTTTTAACAAGAATACCAAATGATAGTAAATGGAGTTTATTTAAGTAACTCTAATTCTATGTATTACATGCCTCTGAAAATTCTATTAGCATAGAAAAAGGACAATAGTTAAAGAACAGGGTTCAGGTTTTTTGTTCATAGGGTTGCTATGAGTCGTACTCAACTCGACCGCACTTAACAACAACAACAACAATCCTGTCTATGGTGTACTAATTAAGCTAAAATTCTTTTTGAAAGGTCCCTTTATGATCTTGCAATGTATTACTTACACTTGTTTTATCCAGAGATGCAGGCCTACCTTATAGATGTTGTTAGGTGCTATCAGCTTTACTCAGGTGTAGCAACCTTGTGTACAACAGATCAAAACCTTTCCTAATCCAGTGCCATCCTCACAATCTCCACTAAGGTTACACTCATTGTTGTGATCATGGTGCCGATCCATCATGTTGATGGTCTTTTTTGACGATTCTCCACCTTCCCGAGCACAATGTCCCCTTCTAAAGATTGGTCCCTCCTGACCACATACCTAAAATTTGTAAGACAATGTCTCACACGTTTTTCTTCTAACAGGCTATGGCTGTACTCCGCCCCCCCCCCCCCCCCGTACAGAGTGGTTTATTCATTTCACAATCCATGCTACATTCAAGACTACAACTCTAAAGGCAAGAATTCTTCTTCAGTCTACCATCTTCCTCGTCATTGTCCAACTTGCACATGCATGCGAAGCAATTGAAAAGATCAGGACCTGGACCAGGCATCTTAGTTTTAAAACTGACATCTTTGCCCTTTAGCACTTTAAAGAGGCTGATGGCATCATATTTTCTCAGTGTGATATTTCTTTTGATTCTTTGACTGCTGCTTCCGTGTTACGCTGTTTAGTGGATTCAACAGATGTTAAATAATACAACTTAAATACTTTTGGATTTGCTGACCTATAATAAAGATGTTTCCAAACACAATAGAACATTCTGAACATATCCATGACTAAGCTGTTAAGCAAATAGGCCTGGTGTGGGTTTGGTGGGTTTTTTTTGTTTGTGTGTGTGTATTTTGTTTTTACACTTTGCTTATGTGACCTCAGTAAGAACAAAGTGGCCTCTTGGTATGACAAGAGAAAGGTATTCGTAACTGTGATGGGAAGGCATAGGTTATGAACAGTAGGATTAGATCTGCACTTTGAATTTCCTCTTTGAAGAAATCACAGAATAGAATAATAAATGAAACATAACAGAAAACTTATCCTGGTGAAAATAGGGATTCCCCCCTTTCTCACTTTTCTTAAGGGGAAACAGTTGGTTAGCAAAAGCCACTGGCTAATGTCCATTTCAAAGAATTAATTAGACTATTGATGGCAATACTTTAGCACCAGTTCTAACTCAGTCAGTCAAACAGGAACTGACTCATTGCTGACCCTTCAGATGGTTTTACAGAAGTGGTGAACTGCGTGGGAGGAGATTGACTTTGTGGTAGTGACCGACCAGGATGCCCAAGGATACTTCAGTCTCATGTGTCTAAAATTAATTTTAATTTTTGCTTTTCTCGAGCATACTTTTCATTCCTTTTAAATTCCACTTAACACATACAAAATACTGTCCATCTTCCCACAACCTCTATACCCATGCTTCCTGCTTATCTCAGTTATTGCTTTTAGTTCATATTTTCAGAGAATCTGTTGCCTGGGCTATTGAAGAATTGATTGTTCTTTCTTGATTTCACTGATGATCTCCAACCAGTTATCCTAGAACCTGAAGAAGTTTCAACAAATGAAGGCTTTACTATCAGCTAAAGTTTGCATCAGAAGTACATCTTTTCACCATACTATTCAGTTGTGTACTAAACATATCTTCAGAGAAATTATAGAAAAAGCATGCGGTATCAGAACTGGAAGACTCAACAACTTGCAATATGCAAATAGCATAACTTTGCTTGTAGAAAGTGAAGGACTTTGAAGTATTAACTGAACAAATCGTACTACTCCCTTCGATGTGGATTGCTGTTGTTGTGTCTGCAGAGTCAGAACCGATCCCTAGCTGACCCTCTGGTGGGTTTTCAGAGGGAGTTAATTACATGAGAAGAGATTGACCCAGCTTCTCCCAAACTGTGTGCCTTCGGGACTGCAGTGCAGCTTCTTGCCACTAGGCTACCAGCGCCTCCTTCAAAGTGGATTACACCCTGTAAGACAAATGTATGACTGCATGTGATCTCTATGCAAACTTCGCCAGGCTAAGAGTCCTCATCAGCTACATCCATAATACAAAACCAATTCACTTAAGGTGAAGTGTGGCCTCCACACTCCCACATATGTTTGTTGTTCCATTGAGTTAGAACAGACTCATAGCTGACCCTCTAGTGGGTATTCAGAGGCAGTAAACCACATGAGATATTGTCCGTCTTTCTCCCATGTAGTAGCTGATGGATTTGAACCGTGTACCTTTGGGTTGGCAGCACAATTCCTTATCACCTGCTCTACTGATTCCATCTCCAGTTGAACTGCTGCTGTTGTCGCTAGGTGCTGAGTACAACAATAGCCTGTGCTGTTCTCATCATCTCTGGGGCAATCAATCCCATTGTTGCAGTCACCATGTCAGTCCATCTCATGGGGGCGGGGAGGGAGGTGTCGTCCTCTCTTTCACTGACCTTCAATCTTTCTGAGCATGATATCCCTCTTCAAGGAATCGCCTCTCCACCTGAATCCCAAATCAATTGCAGTGGCCATGTAGGTCTCACAGAACCATACTCACAATTATGGGTTTTACTATGGAAGGTAACCGTTTCCCTGGCAACAGCTTAGATCAATGTTATAAAGTTCCCTTAGTTCATCCAATTATGGCATCTTCCCTCCGTTCTCTAGGAAACGTGAGTGACAGGCCCTGGTGCTGGCTGGGTAGGACAGGTGTCCCAAGTCCACTCTCTCTCACATCGCTATCTGGGCCAGGAGTCTGCAGGCTGATGTTGGTGGTTGTCAGCACAGCTGGATCAAGTTAGACACAGTGTTCCAAGTGAACAAGCATTGAACTTCCCAGAAATATTCCATTATACAGGATCTCAAGGCTGTATACCCAAGGGTAATGATTAGATAATGCCTCCAAGTAGGGTCAAACCTGTGCCATCCTAACAGTCTCTGATACATTCAAACTGATGACTGCAGTCACTGTGTCAACACCCCTGGTTAAGGATCTTTCCTCCTTCACCTTCCCTCGACCTTTCCAAACATGATGTCCCTCTCTAAGGAATAGACTCCAAGGAATAGACATTGATCTAAGCTGTTGCTAAGGAAATGGTTACCTTCCATAGTAAAACCCATAACTGTGAGATCTACATGGCCACTGCAATTGATTTTGGATTCAGGTGGAGAGGTGATTCCTTGAAGAGGGATATCATGTAAGGAATATCCTAGCAAGGATACAAGATGAAGCTTCAGCTTTGCTTCCGAGGAACACTTTAGCTGCACCTTCTCTAAGACATATCTGTCTGTTTTTATGGCAGTCCATGGGATATTCTACACTCTTCTTCAACACCACAATTGAAATCATCAACTCTTTTGTCACCCTCAGATGCTTAGCACATAATTGAAATGATCATAGTCTGAATCAGGTGCACCTTAACCCTCAAACTGACATCATTGCTCATCAATAATTTGGCAAGGTCCTTGGCTACAGATTTTGCCAGTGCAATACATCTGGAAATAGGTTCAAAAAGAAAAGACAAAGTTCAGATCTATCATTCATAGGGTCGCTCTGAGTTGTACTCAACTCACTAACTAACAACACAAATCTAGTAGGGTGGGCTTGTATCTCACCCTAATCCTATCTCCTTAGTAGAATAAATAACTCATCCTAGAATGTGGGAGAAGGATGAACAATCTCCTTCTGTGCCATTTGCTGTCTCTGACAACCCACTGTAGGATCAGCTCTGACTAGAAGGCAAACAACAACAGAATGAGGTTTCAATCATACACAGAGAAGCTAGAATCACAAAACAGAAGGCTTTGACTAGAAGTGCTATAATTCTTTAATTAATTGTACCACATACTTTCACATCATGGAAACAAAATTCTTCAAAACTGGACTAACAGGCTGCAAGCGTCATAATAAATGGAGAATATATTGAAGTTGTTAAAGTATTTCATTTTGCTTAGATTCACTATCAGCATCCGTGGAAGTAGCATGAAGAAATTGAAAGACATTTCTATTGGGCAAATCTGCTGTCAAGGACCTTTTATAGTACTAAAGAGAAAGAATATGAATTTAAGGATAAGATGTGTCTGATACAAGCCATGATATTTTCCATTGCTTCATATCGCTTCATTTGCGAGGTGGACCATGAGTAAGGAAGACTTAAGAAGAAAAACTAATGTGTTTGAATTGTGGAATTGGTGAAGAGTGTTGACTACACTGTCGATTGTGAAAAGAATAGACCTATATTGGAAAGAAAGTACAGTCCAAAAACACATTAGAGGCAAAAATTATGAGATTTTTTCTCAGATACTTTGGGCATGTAGCCAGGAAGGCTAATTCTTAGACAACCCTGGTAAGATGATGAGACATTGAAAAAGAGAATGACCCTCAGCTATATGGATTGACACAATGTCTGCCAAGATGGGCTTAAGCACATTGTTAGAATGGCAACAAAGGTTTCCATTTGTTATACATAGGATCTGTAGGAGTCTTGAGTCTACTCCATGGCACCTAACAACGTTAATAACAAACTTTGCTGCCAGCTAGATGTTGTTTCAAGTCTACATATTTTTAAACATACACTACAGTCTTTATGTATGTGACTGATAATCACAGTGATTATATTGTCATCTAAGCAGGTTTTCAGAGGCAGTAAATTGCACTGGAGGAGATGAACTATCTTTCTCCCGAGGAGCACATGGTGGGTTTAATATGATAATTTTCTTCATCTTCACTTACAAGTTAGGAAAACAAACACACTGTGATTCAATATCTCACCCAGGGTCACATAGTTGATAATGACAAGGCTAGAATTTACCTGAGGCAATTGGACACTCCAGTGAGTAGCTATTGTATTATATTGCTTCTGACTGCTTTACTTCCTATGAAAACAGGGCTTGTATTCTAAGTGAGTAGAGCAGACATGCACTTTATATATTATCATTTACCCATGCTTGTGGTTCTGTCCAGTCACGTTCTGTAAAGAACAATGCGTTAAATATTGCAGTATAAGATTAATGTTGAAAGACATGATTGTTTGCCAAGAGCTGGTATATCATAATCACTAACAGTTCTTAAACAATTATGCACACCGTATGGCTTCAGTTTGGGATAAGTTATTAAAATAAAACAAGACAATTTTTTTATTATTTTTTTAATAAAGCACTGTCTATTCAATTTCACGGTAGAACCTGTAGGGTTCTACAGAGTAGTAATGCCCCATAGAGCTTCTAAGGTTATACATTTATATATATTTGTTGTTGCTCTCTAGGTTATACATTTTTAAGAAAAGTAGATTGCCAGCCATATCTTTCTTCCTGAAAAGTGTGAATGGCTAGCCTTTCAGATGGCAAACCACACCATGATCTTTTCCTGTGAGAGGTGCCTTTTTCTGCCTTTGTTGTTGTTGTCACTAGTTTGGGATATCCGTATGGCTCCAGAGAAAAATAGATTAATACTCAGCCTTGGTATGAAGGTATTTCCCTTTCTTGCTTTTGCCTGAGACAGTCATGTGTTTTCAGAGGTTGCAGCAGTTCAGATACCTGAAATTCGAATGAACAGAGCCATTGAAAGCTTTCTGGCTTCAAGTTAAGTGTGATTTGAGAAAAAAGAACACAATGCAAATATATTATACAGCCTTATTTTGCTCACTCCTTGCCAGTTCTTCAGTCTACAGTTTTTAAGCATTTGTCCTATTTTCTGAGGTCACTGAATTTCCTCCTGGAGCAGGTGAGTTGGATTATTATTGTTATTTTATTTTTCATGGAAAAATGTTGTATTTTCAAGTCAAGCTTTTTTAAGTGACTTAATCAAAGTCAGTTGCTAATACTTCTTTTTTGTGGGAACACTTCAGTTGCTTGGTGACAGCCATCATGCCCCCGTGTACCTCTTCTTTAAATAAATATTCACGTTCCTCCTACAACATGACCTTTACTTTTATTTATTTAATTTGTATTAATATCTTAGTGTCACTTTGATGTAGGCAATCTATATATAAATAGAGAAGGTTGAGTATCACCTGGAAAAAGCAGTGACAGTCATCCTAAAATAATACTTATTTTCTGGTACTCTTGTGGCCTCATGGTAAGAAACTACGCTTTATTCCTGAAGGCATGCAGTTCAAATCCATCAGGTGCTTTGCTTGAGAAGGACAGTCTCTTCCTGTATGAGTAACTGCCTCTGAAATCCTGCTGGGAGGGTCAGCCATGGGTCGGTTCTGACTCGATGGCACACAACAAAAACAACTGGTACTTTTAGCCCTCAAGCCCAAGACTCCAGTAGGGAGCTCTGATGACCTCATAGAGGTAAGGAGCTATGCTGTCTATCTGAAGGCACACGGTTTGAATCCATCAACTGCTCGAGGGGAGAAAAATGGACAATCTCCTTCTGTGTAAATTATTGCCTCTGAAAATCTGTTGGAGGATCATCTGTGGGTCGGTTCCCTCTTGATGCATAACCTTAAAGTGTTTCCCCATAGACTTTTTTATAAGTTACAAGGACATAATGCTTGTACCTGTATAGTGGAGGAACAACATGGAATTGACTGTACAAAAATAACATTACTAATTTAAGTGTAAATATTGAGTTTTGATACTTCATGATCCTTGGTAGCTTTATGGTAAGGTGTTGCAATGCCAACCCAAAGGTATGCAGTTCAAATCCATCAGCTGCTCCACAGGAGAACAATGGACAGTCTCCTCCCATGCGATTTATTGCCTCTGAAAATTTACTGGAGGGCCAAGTAGAAGTTAGTTTTGACTTGACAGCACAGCATAGCAATACTATAATGGGCAAATATTAAATATTGTAGGAAGTATCAAAAGAAATGGGAGGTATAAAGAGAGTCATTGGATTAAGATTTGATGTCATTCATCCATTTTAGAATGGATGACATTGAAGGAGGAAATTGAAGATATACTGAAAGCATTGGTGGAAAATGAGGCCTCAGAAATTGACAAGGTAGCACTTGAGAAGTTTCAACAAACAAATGCATCACTAATACTGCTCACTCCTCTATGCCAAGAAATTTTCAAGATAGCTACCTAGCCATCTATCTGACTGGGACAGATCCATATTTATGCTATTTAAAAAAAAAAAGTAATCCAACAGAGTCCAAATATTTTTAAGCACAATCAAGAATATAAAATAAAAGTAAAGCTTTGCTGAAGATAACAAATGCTAATAAAGAACTTTCAGAAGTTCTAGTTGGATTCAGGAGTGGACATGGATAGAGGCATGTGTTTGTTGATATAAGATGAATCTTGATTGACAACATAGAATACCAGTAAGCAGTTTACTTGTATTTTCTTGGATAGATCATAACAAGTCATGTATGGATAACTCTGGGAGCACTAGGGATTCTACAACATTTAAGTGCGCTCAGATAAAACTTGTATAAACCAGAAGACAATCATTTTACTAGAACATGGGGATACTGTGTGGTTTAAAGTCAGGAAAGTTGTACGTATGTGTTCAATCTGTGTCTGAGCAGAAAATCTGATGAACTGGAGTATATAAAGGACACAGAATCAGGGTTGGAGGTAGACTTCATTACTAGCTCTTTACATTCAGGACTTGAAGCACATACTAACAAGGATCAAAGACTGAAGGCTTCATTATGGATTATACCTCTACATAAAGAAAAAAATTTCAAAATTGGACTAATCAATATGCATCATGATAAAAAGAGGAAAATTTGATGTTGTAAAAGATTTAGTTTTATTTAAATGCACGATCAAAGCCCATTAAGCCAGCAGTTAAGAAATCAAACAACTTATTAGCTTCAGTAAATGTAATTAACGTAATACCTCTTTAAAAAGTAAAGCTGTCCCCTTGAGAAATCAGGTATGCCTGACCTATGGCATAGTATTTTCAATTGCTTCAAATGCCTAGGCAGAGTTTTATTATGTTGCATGTAGAGTTGTTATGTGTAGAAACTGATTTGATAGCACCAAACAACATCATCACTACAATAACATTTGTAGCATTCCATTCAAGAATCTAACCATGAAGAAACAAACGCAGATAAAGGAACAGTCTATATTCTGACATATATTTGTAATGCCATTCAGTGCCATGAAAGACAAAGATAAGTTGACATACTTTTCAGATTAATGAACACTGAGGGATGTGAGAATAAATGTTGCTGGGTTGACTCCTAAATGGGAGAGAATTTAAACAAAATGGAAAAAAAATTCTCAAAAAGCCATAATAGAGAAAATTAACAAATTGAATATGTTTTTCTAATTATGCTAGGAATAGGCAATATTTTTCTGTAAAGGGACAAATAGTAAATATTTTAGTTTTTGTAAGGCCATGATGTTACCGTTAAAAACACTTCTGTTGTTTTTGTTATTACTGTAGACAATACAGAAATAAATGAACATGCCTGTGGTACAATAAAGTTTTATTTACAAAAACATGCAGTGAGCCTGAATGCACTCACAAACTTGGTGATACTTTGACCTTGTAGTACTATTAATTTTTTTCTAATTTGTAATTGTATTAATGTTAAATCTTCTAAATTTTATAACAATATTCTACCTATTTAGTTATTCTTATAGCTAGAGGATTTAAACTGTTGAAATACTGATTGAGCAAAAGGAGATAATTTTTGCATCAACTTCCATTGTTTAGAAAATGGAACTACATTTTATAGGGTTAGTGTTAATTGATTAGATGAAAAGAGAGAAAGCACGTTTGATGAAGTGTTTATTTTTGGACACTAGGATAGAATAAGGTGGCCTAATGGGTAGAAGCTGTGCTGCTGACATGTGCTAAAGACATGTAGTTTAAGTCCCCAGCTGCTCCGCAGGAGAAAGATAAACTTCTGTGTGATTAACTGCCTTTGAAAATCCACTGGAGGGTCAGCTCTGGGACGGTTCAAACTTGTTGGTATACCACCACAACAGGATAGAGTAAGTGCGCTCTGGTGCCCTTGTGGTGAGAAGCTGTGCACAAGGTCTGAATCCACCAGCTGTTCTGCCGAAGGAGAATGGAGTAATCTCTTCACATTAGACTAACTGCCTCTGAAGACTTGCTGGAGGGTCATCTATGGGACAGTTCCCTCTTGATGGTGTACTAACAAAACAACAGCAGGATAGAGAATGTGCAGGAGTTCTTTGCACTCTTGCATCTTTTATGTTTTCCAAATAAAATGGCTTTTTATTTTATTCAAAATGATTTCAAAATAAAGTGATTTAAAGAAAAAAAATTATAAGAGTTTTCCAAGCTAAATGGAAGGGGTGTGTGTGGAATTAACTGGAGACAAAGCCAAGGAAAAACAAAATTACCAGCAGACACGTGCACACACCCTCACATGCTGCACTTGGATGTGTGGCACCATCTGTGACTTAGAGAACCATGTGAATAAACAGGCGCTGCAGAACCAAGCATCTGAGTGTTCTGGAAATGAAAGAATTTATAAGGGGGGGAACCCCCACAACCAGAAGGACAGAGATGGTGATTAAGAACAAAGGGCCAAAACGGGGAGTTTAGCAGAGCTTCCTTGTTTCACTTGGCTCTATTCTCTCTTTATTAAAAATTTGTATTTTATACTGGTTTACTTACAAAGTTCACATACATTGTTTTCCATAGCAGATCTTTCCCTTTTCCTTTACTCACCCCTCCCTCCCTCCATCAAACTGTGCGACCTATAATTAAACACCTCTACCCTCCACAATTCTGCTCCCTACCTCTCCTCCTTGGATCCTCGTGCTTATTCTACAATAATAGTCTTATACAGTATTTGTCCTTACACAGCTGAGGTTAGTTCACTCATGCTATGATAAGAAGGCAAGGAGTGTGGAGGTGTTGCTGTCAGAGTTTGCTCTGCCTCTTTCACTCACCTCCTGCTCCCTCATTTCTTTGCCTTTTTTCTAGACATCTTATGTTCAGTCTTTACTCATCATCTCCCTCTCATAAGAAAGCACACAAATTTAACCTGTTCTTTATTATTCATTGTTTTTGTTGTTATGTGCCATTGAGCTGCTTGCAAATCCCTAAACACTGCTCTATCTTGTAACAACCTTGCCATCTCTGAGACACACGCATTCCCACCACCCCCATCACAGAATCAATCCATCTCACCGAGGGTCTTCCTAGCAATTTTTTGTTTGCTTGAGGTTTAATTGCAATTCATATTGAAGGCTGTGCTCTTTGATCATCTACAACAAATGCTTCAAGTCCTCCTCACTTTCAGCAAATAAGGTTGTGTCATCTATATAATACAAGTTATTGATCAGTCTTCATCTGATCTCGATGCCACGTTCTTCATAGAGTCCAGCTTCTTGAATAATTTGCTCAGCATACAGACGGAATAGATATGGAGAGAGAAGACAGCCCTGATGCACTTCTTTCTTAATTTTAAACCATGTAGTGTTCTCTTGCTCTGTTCACAAAGCAGCCTCTTGGTCTAGGTTTAGGCTTCGCATGAGTACTATTAAGTGTTCTGGGATTCCATTCTCAGTGTTGTAATGATACATAAAGTCAAATTCATTTGCATAGATAATAAAGCATAAATAGACATTCTTCTAGTATTCTTTACTTTCAGCCAAGATCCAGCTGACATCAGCAGTGATATCTCTGGTGTTGCACCCTCTTCTAAATCATGCAGTTCCCTATCTATGTACTTTTCTACCTGGTAGTTTGTGTTTTGTTTTGGGTTGGGTATTTTTTTTTAAATTTGTTTGTATGTAATATTAATATTGTTTGATAGTTTCCACATTCTGTTGGATCACTTTTCTTGGGGAAAGGAACAAACATGGACTTCTTCCAATCCATTTTGCTCACGCATGTAGACTCTATTCTATTTTTAACAATTTATAAATTGGTATAAATTCTTTCTAGTACCACTAAATTACAGTTGGTTTTTCCCCAACAAAGTTTACTCCACATTTTCTGTTCACCTTCTAGAATATGGAATCCTTGATCCCACTCATTTTTCCCATTTCTGTTTATTTCTCAAATTCATACTACCAGAAATGTCTTTGAAAATGGACATTTTACTTGGCTCAGTACAGTTTTAAACAGAGAAGTCTCACAGTTTTATGTCAGAAAATTAATTCTGTAAAAACTTTGTACTGTTTGGCATGTGTGTACGAGTGGCTGAGAGAATGTTGCTCTTATGTACTTCTCCAAATACATTCAAACTTGACAGCCAGTTATTCCCAGGTATACAAAATGTTATAAATGCCAGCAGATTATTGTGTATGAAACTACCTTGTAAATGATGTCCTTTGGTGGGATGTATGTTGTTAGGTGCTCTCTTGTTGGAACTGACTCCTATTTGACCCTACAGCAGGTATTCAGATGTAATAAAACTCACAGGAGGAGAATGACCATCTTCCTCCTGGAGAACAGTTGGTGAATTCAAGCCAACGTGCCTTTGGTTGGCAACACATCTCCTTAACCACAAGGCCACCAGAACTCTCAGGTGGGAAGTATAGAAGTCATTACATTATCACATATCCTAACAATATTTTAATATAACATTCTTTGGTTTCTTTTTAAATTTGTTGATTTGTTTGCATTTGTTTAATAGCAAGAAATTCATTACATGAATGAATGTAGTTAATATAATTAGTTTTAAATTTTCTTATTTTCTGTACCTATTATACAATATGGCTAGGATTTGTAATAGTTTACAGGGAGGCTTCATAGCTTCTAAAGTAATAAAAAAAATTCAAAAAGGAAAAGAAGAGAGAGAACACACATAGATGCATTGTTTCTTCTTCTAGAATTCACCTTGTTGAACCTGTAAAGGTTTGTATGTTAAGAATTATTTAAAAGCAGAGTTCTGCACTGTATTGATTTTTCCTCTTTTTTTTTTGTTTTCCTCTTTTTGAGATAACAGGGATTACTGAGTCAAAAGCTGCATGCAAGTACCAATTGAAACATTCTTGTACTTCCACCTGAGACGTGCCAAAGAAACCAAAGTTAGAGATCTACAGTAGGACAGTAGTTATTATGGAAAATTTTGTGAATTTATATCAGATTTATTTAAAACTGACTATTTTAAGAAAAATCTCATTAGAGGTTAAGAAAATGAGTCAAAGCTTAAGCAGCACTTGATAATTAGCATTCAGGAGACTCATCCGAAGAACCATAGTGTGAAGAAAACTTAGAAAATTCTGACAAAACCTGTTATATTATAGATGAGGAAAGTGAGACCCGAGGGAAAGTAATTTGGCTAATTTTAATATAGATCTGGAGAATTTGTTTTGTATTGTTCTAACTATAAATGATATAAAATGGTTTGTTAATTGTTATGGGGAGCTCTTGTGGCCTAGTGGCAAGACACCGCACTGCAATCCCAAAGGCACACTGTTCGAGGCCACCAGTTGCTCCACAGGAGAAAGACGGGGGGTGTCTTCCTGTGTTATCTGTATAACTAGAAATGATATAAAATGGTTTGTTAATTTTTATACATAAATGTAGTAGTTGGTGGAATTTGGACTCTCAGAGACTCCATGGGACAATGTGTAATTGCCAGGTAGTGATGAGGTTTTCCAGATTGTCATCAATACAGAAAAAGCCATGGTGACGCAGTGCTTAAGCACCTAGCTGGAAACTGGCAGTTCAAACCTACTAGCTGCTCTGTGGGAGGACCATGTGGTGGTCAGGTTTGGTAAACAGTACAGCTGTGACACTCTGTGGGCTGTTCTGCTTTGTTTTATAGGTTAACTGTGTGCCAGCATCAACTTGACTACATGAGTTTGTTGGGGTTTTTTTACATTTAATATTTGCATGAGCAGACCACAAGGTCTTAGTCCTGTAGGCCAGCAGCTGGCTGTGTTTCAACGACCACCACTTTTGGTTAGCAGAGGAATGCTTAATGTTTCACCATCTACAGGCCCTATGATTTAAGAGTAACAAAATGTATATTTAAAAACCCCACACAGCACACAGTTGTGAGGTAGTGTATTGTTTTGTGTGCTGTAAAAAAATTGATCACCAAGTTAATGGCTGAAAACAGCCCATGTTATTTGTGTCACATTTCTGGTGCTCACACATCTAGAATGACCCTCACTGGATCACATCAAGGATACACAGTTCTGCATTATGTCTAGAGGCTCGAGGTAGTGCATGGTCTACTTCCTTGCCTCTTCCCGTTTCTAGAGTTTGTTCACTTTTGATTAGTTGTTCCCAGTGTCAGGCCAAGACCGCTCATGCTGTTCTCACTCTCATTTCCTTTCCTTTCTTCTTTCCCATTTAAAGATATTTAGGATTATGTTGAGTGTACTCCCCCTTCACTGTCAAATGATTACCAGCTCTAAATGCATGCTGTTGTTGTCAGCTACCACTCATAACAACTCTTGGACCCTGTCCTATCCTATGCCAACCCTGATTTCTTCTTTTGTCATCTGACAACATATTCACTGGATCTAAAGATTAAGATATAGACATCTTTGATGGACCGTTATTCTATCGACTGCACATACTCATTTAAATGTTCAAATTAAAAGGATATTTTTGTTTGTTTGGAGACACAGGTAAAGCTATATGATTGTTTAGCCCTCTTGGGACTTGTTCCCCCACCACTTGTCCTCAGTACTTGTGTTAAAACAACCTCCTTGGACATCACACTGAATGAATCATAAAAAGACAAAATGATCCCGTTTACCTGAAATAGGAACTCTGTTGACATAGTCTGTAGGGAGTCGCACTGCTAACTCAAAGGTTGTGCCTCTGTCAATTCAGACCCACCAGCAGCTCTGTGAGAGAGAGGGGAGTAATCTCCAGTGTGATGACAGTTTCCGAAACTCCACTAAAGGGTCTCGGTTCCAACCACATGGTAGTAAGAGTATCTGAAATAGCAAGAATAAGCAAATGTACAAACATACTAAAGCTAATGGTGATTACAAGTTTTAAGTAAGAGGGGGAAGGCAAAGCCATTGTTTAGGATGCAATGAGTTTTTTATGACAGTGAGAAATTTGGCAATGTTCATAGGTGATTGTTTAGATTATTATTAATGCACTGGGTATCACTGATTGTATATCTGGAAAAGTTGAATTGATAAATATTGTGTCTCATGTGTATTGATGTTTCTATAAAACAAAAACAAAACAACAACCGGTCCCTTTAAAGCCACCCCAAGGTGTTGTTAAAGAATAGTAATAGAGAATTTATTTTGTATTGCTGGGTTTGCATTGATTGACTTTTCAGATCAGAACAAAACTTGTTTTGGAGGTGTTTTTACATTATTATTAGGTGCTTAAAAAATCAGATGTTCTTTTTTTCCCCCTTCCGAATCTAGATTTGATTTTTTTTTTTAATTGTGATTTGAGTCCAAGTTTACAGACCTTCTTGGTTTTTCTTTCAATCATTCATACACAGTTGTCTCATAATTATTCTTAATTATTGTACTTAATTGCACTGTCTGACTGATCCCATGTACTATGCCTTTCCCTCCAACTTACTGTGTTATCTGTTTCTTAATTCACACTCACCCTCCTTTCCCATCCCTGGTAACCATATGCAAAGGTTCTGTTTTTAAACCTTTACTCAACTTTTTGTAATACTGGTCTTATATACTAATTGTTTTTTTATGACTAACCTATGGCCCTCAGCATAATTTCCTCTATGTTGGGGCATGTTGTGCAATGCTTTGTGAACTTCTTAATGGTTTTAGTGCTGCATAGTACTCCATAGCATGAATGTACGAGATAAAGTTTCTTACCCATTCATCCTTCAGTGGATACTTGGGTTGCTCCCATCTCTTTGCTCTTCTAAACAATGATTTAATAAATGTGGATATACATATATAAGTTTATATCATGGCTATTATTTCCCTAGAATATAGACCTAATTGTAGAATTATGGATCAAATGGAATTTCCATTTTCAGCCTTTTAAGGAAACTGCAGGCTGCTTTCGGTAGTTGTTAAACTCTTTTACATTCTCGTCAGAAGTGTAAGAGTTTGAGCTCTTCCACAACCCTTGCCAGCATTTGTTGTTTATTGTTCTGTTGACTTTTACTATTGGTGATGTGATAAGATGATAATCTCATCGTTGTTTTGATTTGTGTCTCTAATAGATAATGATCTTGGGCATCTCTTGATGTCTGTTGGCATCGGAATGTCTTTGGTGGGGTGTCTTCCATCCATATTGCAATTGAAATGTCTTTTTTCCTGAATTATTGGAATACTCTATGAATTTTTGAGATTATGAGTTCTTTGCCAGATCTGCCACTGCCAAATATTTTTCCCAGACTTTAGGTTCTCTTTTTACTCATTTGGAGAAGTCTTTTGAAGCATTGTGTGTATTCTTGCTTTTGTAATTTTTAACACCTTCCCTGGTATTTATCTACGACTAAGTCCATAAGATAACCCTTTCTTTTTTTGATAGATCACTTTATATATAGATATATATATTTTCTAGCTAGATAAAAAAAGGAGAAGCATACTCAATTATAGTGGTCATTTCTGGTTTTTTTAAGGTTAGATATTGGCCTCGTTTTGCTAATCTTGCTATAGATGTTGTGATCTTATTTTTCTACAAGTATGAAAAGTACATTTATCATTGCTATCAACAGAATACCTTGTTTAAGAGTTGTGAGAATTATTTATCAAAGGAAACTTTGTTGGGAAAGAACTTATCCTGTGATGGTGAAATCAGATACACTGAGGCATTTTTTTTGTTTGGCTTTTTTGAAAAGATGTTCAGAGTGTATATTGAATTCCCTCAGCCTACGGCAGTGTTTCTTTTTGGTACAAATATTTTAGAAAATTATTTCAGTCTGAAAAAGAAACAGTGCAATTTTTCAATGTTTTGAAAAGTCTTAGACCAAAAAAAAAATGCTAGTTAGGGGAAAGATAATCAAGGGAAAATAAAATACAAACAACAGAAATCTGTTTCTTGGCTGCATGTTTACTTCTATTCATTGGTAGGTGACCAATGCAAAGGTCTGGATGCTGGCCACAGAAGTCCAGGAATTAATAATGGCTTAAGTGTGGCAGAGATGATGAGGCATATCGGATCAGCTCTGTCCTTCATAGGGTCATTATGAGTTGTACTCCACTTGATGGCACCTTGACAGATGTCTTAATATATATTCTCTAGATAGGTAAAATAAATAGAGGAACTCACTCATTTATAGTGGTCATTACTGCCTTTTCAAGGTTACATGTTGGTCTGGTTTTGTTATTCTTGGTACAGATAACTGTGGTTTTATTTATTTTGTGGAAAAAATTTTTTTCTAAATCTATTCTATAACAGTTTTTCACTCCAGAACCTTTGTCAAAGATTATGAATTCAACAGTAATAGAATTTGATGACTGAAAATAAAATAGATTAATGATACACTTGAAAATGAATTTATATGTTAAGAACAGGCTAGATGTGGTTGGGAAAACTAGTTAAATAAGTTTCCTAAGAAACTTACTGCTGACATTTTGAAATTGGAAATTTTTAGATGCCCTCTCATTGATGTTTGCCTTGTATTTACACACTTAACTATACCTTAAAACATATACTAAAGTCAGGTGGTAATGAGAAGATAGAATATGAGAATACTTAAAATCTTTTTACAGGGCAATTTTAATGACATGTTGTTGTGGTGTGCTATTGTGTCAGAATTGACTCGTAGCTGACCCACCAGTGGGTTTTCAGAAGCACTAAATCTCAGAGGAGGGGATTATCCGTCCTTTCTCATGGAACAGCTGGACAACTTGAGTGTTTTGGGGATTGCAGTGCAGCTTCTTACCACTAGGCCATCATGAATTTCTAAGGTTTCAGTCAAGGTAAGGCGTTTTTATTACAGCCTCTTGTTTAGAGCCAACAAGACCTCATGGAGGGCTTTTCTACTTAAAAGTCAGTTGTTATTTTATTTGGAGGAATGCTCTCTTAATGATACAGAACTCTTCTCTCAGTTTGCTGTAGTGAGGTAAACTGGGGTTGCTTTGATGGTGAACCTTGTGCCACTGAGGTGTCAAATGCCATAACTGTTATCCATGGTGGACAATGTTTCGTGGAGCTCCTAGTTTGAGACAGATTTGGAAGCAGGAGTGGCATCCACTTCCTAAACAACGTGCTTCTGGAAACCCCATGAACTTTAAGAAATGATGATAGTTATAGAAAGGCTTCTAGCCTTTTGTTCATAGTGTCGCTATGAGTTATGCTCGACTGGACATCAATCAACAGTAATGACAAAGGTATATAAAAGAACACAAATAATAAAGTAAATTTCTAAATCTTACTGCTGTAAAATTGGAACCAGCTCATAACAGATGCTCCAATAGGTTTTTAGAGGCTGTAAACTGCATGAGACGAGTTTGCCTATCTTTCTCCACCGGAGCAGCTGGGGATACAAATGGCCATTGAGTTAGCAGTATGACTGTTTTTGACTGTTTATGGACGATGCCACCAGAGCTCCCTGATAAAATATATGTTGTTGAGTTGGATTGAGTTAGATGCAAATCGTAGCTGACCTATCGTGGGTTTTCAGAGGCAGCTGTGTGGGAAGGCATTACCTTGCTTTCTTTCAGTTAGCAGCTGGTGGACTCAAGCTGCATGCATACCTTTGTACTGGTCCTTATCACCAGGCCACCAGTTGTTGTTAGGTATTATAGAGTCCTGGTATCCTGGTGGGTAGAAAGTTGTGCTGCCAACCCAAAGTTGGCCAGTTCTGCCAGTGGCCCTGCTAAAGACAGATAGGCAGTCTCTTCTCTTGAGATTTACAGCCCCCGAAAAAACCTGCTGGAGGGTCAATTATGAGTTGGTTATGACTCCTTGCCAGTGAAGCCATGAGAGCTTCTTAATACAGTGCATAATTTGCTTAAAAGACTTATGATTCATTGAAAAAAGATAATCTTACACTAATGCGTTATTATGTGAATTGATTCACAAAAGATATTCTCACAGCATCTTGAAAGGCATTATAATGAACTAGATACATTGAGGTCTGACATTTGGGTTTGAAATGCAGCTCTGCTGTGTGATCTTGTGCAAGTTAATTAACTGCTTTACAAATCAATCCCTCAGCTATGCAAATGGAGTGGTGATAGTTTCTAGTTCAGAAGCTTATTTTGATTAATCAGTGAGATAATGCACTTGGGTATTACTATTTGTCGTAGACTTTTCACTTATTGAAGTCTCATGCTGTTTCAGCCACATAGTTTTAGTAAGAGCAGAGACATGTCAGTGCAGACACATCTAACCATTCATTGCTCAGCATTTTGCTTATAAATTAAGAATTTTGAAATTCATTTGTGTAATTTTTTTTTAACTTTTTTAATGAGCAAACTCTGGTCTAGGTTATGTGAATGGTTCCGTGATAAGTACAAAGATGAATAGGATATAAACTCTGCTCTCAGTTAACACCTAGGAGAACAAAGAGCTCAGTGTTCAAAACAACTGGTATATTAAAAAAAATGACATGCCTAAGGTTTTAAATAAGATACATCAAAACAATTGATGAAACAATGGACTCAAACATTTTGAGATTGAGAGGATGGTGCAAGGTTCGTATCTGTCATTTATAGACTCACCGGGAGTTATGGTCAATGCATCCAGCATCAAATTTCTACTTAAGACTTTTAAATGGATGGATTTTTTGCATTGTTTTCCTTTCATTTCACATATGTAGATACATATGGAGAGAGATGTGTGTATATCTAACTAAATTTAAAAAATCGACGTCATTTCTTCAGTAGGTATGTTGTTGTTGCTCTGTGTCATCAAGTCGACTATGACTCATAGCGTCCCTATCTAAGCACAATAGCTCTGAGCACCTGCTCTCTCCTGAGCCAGTGTCACTGTCTCTGGCACACCTGCCCACATTACTCTGTTTCCTATGTCAATCCATCTCATCTGGGGTCTTCCTCTCCTGCACTGTCCCTCCATCCTTCCAAATATGAGATCCTTTCCAAGGACTGATCCCTCCTGACAGCATGCCCAAAGTATGTCAGATGAAGCCTCAAAATCCTTGCCTACAAGGAGGTGCTTGTTTTCCCCCTCTCTAAGATCTATCTGTTAGTTCTTGTGAAAGTTCATGTTCAAGATTCTTCTCCAACACATAACTCAAAGGTAGGCATTCCTTCTTCTGTCATCTTTGGTCATTGTCCAGTTCTGTGATGCATAGAAAGTAATTGTGAAGGCCTTGTAGGTATAATAGTGCCTTTATAAACAGTTGATAAATATTGTTTAAATGAGGAAATTTTGTGGTTACCAAACTCATTAAGTTTCTATGCTTGGTTGGAAGCTGTGGCAAATAATTAGAAAACTTACTAAAATTATTACTGTGTTATGGTGGGGTTTTTTTGTTTGTTTGTTTGTTTGAAAGAAAGAAAAGACATTACTGAAGAACAGATGGACTATTTTCCAGTTATCGTCTCAGTGCCTAACTTTCCAGGATCCATTGCAAGTGGAACTATATTTATTATATAGTAATCTAGCTCATATACTATGGGCACATGGCCAGGAAAGACAGGTCCTTGGAGAAGGAAACTATGCTTGGAAGGGTGGAGGGACAGCACAGAAGAAGACCTTGATGAGACTGATTGATGCAGTAACTGGGGCAATGGGGGTAGGTATGTCAGAACAGGATAGGGCAGGCTTCAGAGCTGTTGTACATCGAGTCACTGTGAGTTGCCGGTGACTTAATGACACATAGCAATAGCAACAGTCTACAAGAGGGTATCTTATCCAGCAAAGCAAAAGTTCTTGGAAAGGTTGATGTTCAGACATTTTCCAGCTCTGATTCTTGTGAGGCTGTTTTTCTTTGCATATGTCCCGTATGGCCCTAAGAAATATCTTTATCTGTGTTCTAATTTCTATTACGTTATAATTAATCTTAAAATATTCTCTTTCTAGAAAAAACAGAATGTCTTCATCAGAGTAGATGCTCAATAATGTTTGCTGTTTGAATGGATGAGAGAGTTTGTTTTGACGGGCTAATGACTTTATGTGGAAAGGAGATGCAGATGCTTATAATTGATCAGAAAAGGTATTTCTTAGGGAGCTCTGGTGTTCTACAGGTAGAAACCTGAGCTGCAATCCCAAAGGCACACAGTTTGAATCCACCAGCTGTTCTGTGGGAAAAAGACAGACATTGTTCTCTTGTGTGATTAATTGCCTCTGAAAACACACCTTAGGATTAGCTATGGGTTGGTTCCAACTTGATGGCACACAACAACCTTGTTTATAAGTAATATTTAAAGCCCAGTGACTGGACGGTGAATCTGCACAGGTGATTTAGGGGTGGCCAGAAAGTTGAAAAAAATATTACATATATACTTCAAACTAATAGTTTGAAGAAGCAGTGAATTCTCAGCATTATTGCATGTTGCTGTTATGATCAGAAAAGCATAGACTAATCAACTTGTTGGCTCAGTATGGATGGTATTAAATCTTCAATGGTCTTAGGTAAAGTGGTTTCAATGGCATGAGCTTCCATGTTCTAATCTTATGATAGGATGCAAGTATTTTATGAGAGACTATTTAACCTATGATTTAAACTCTAGGGCAATATAGTAATAGAGAACCACAAGCAGTTTAAGCTGGGTTTAGAAGAGACCATTTCATCAGGGATATAATTGTTGATGTCAGATAGATCTTGGCTTAAAAGCAGAGAATACCAGAAGAATGTCTATTTGGGTTTTATGGAATATCCAAAGGCATTTCACTGTGTGGGACATAGCAAACTATATCTAACATTGAGAAAAATGAGGATTTCAGAATACTTAATTATGCTCATACAAACCTATTTCTAGACCAAGGAGCAATTGTATGAACAAAGCAAGGGTTTAAAATCTGGAAGGGTGTACATCAGGGTTGTATCTTTCTCCATATCTGTTCAATCTGTGTGCTGATCAAATCATTCAAGAAGCTGGCCTCTATGAAGAAGAATGTGGCATCAGGATCTTGAAGACTCATGAACAACCTGCATTATGCTGATGAAACAACCTTGCTTGCTGAAAGTGAGGAGGACTTGAAGCACTTCCTGAAGATTAAAGAGTACAGCCTTCAATGTGGATTACATCTCAACATCAAGGAGACAAAAATCCTCATCATTGGATCTGTAAGACACATCATGGTAGATGGAGAAAAGATCAAAATTTTCAATGATATTTTCCTATTTGGATTCATAATCAATACTCAGCAGGAGTGGCAATACTAATTTCTGATAAAATAGACTTCAGAATGAAAACCACAATAAAAGATGAGAGGCACTCGTTAATGATTAAAGGCCCAATAGACAATAGATATATCAAGAATATATAGCAATGGTCAACATCTATGCACCAAATTACAGACCTACTAAATACATAATCAACATCCTTGGTACCAGGAGTCAGAAGATAAGGAGGTATGTTGTATTTGCTATATGGGCAAATTCTCTGTCAGGCCCTTCTCCAAAGTACTGCAGAGCAATATGGTAGTTTAAACACTAAGGTGTACCTTATTTAGCATGGTCTTTTCAGTCACTTGCTATACATCTGAGAGACAAGGAATATGTGCAGCAGAGTAAGAATATATGTCTTTGAGTTGTGGTGTTGGAGAAAAATATTGAACATCTCATGGACTGCCAAAAGAACAAACAGATAATGTATTAGGAAAAAAATGCATCCAGAATGCTCCTTGGAGGCAAAGATAGTGAAGATTCCTTTTACTATGAGTATATTGGTAGGAGACATTATTCCTTGGAAAGGGACATGATGTTTGTAAAGGTAAAGGGTGTGCAAATGAGGGGAAGACCCTGAACGAGATGGATTGACACAGGGACTATGGTAGTGCTCTCAGGTGTGTCAGAGACGGTGAGGATGGCTCAGGATAGGACAGGATTCAGATCTGTTGTTTGTAGGGTCGCTATGAATCATACTGCATTAGATGAACCTAACACTACCACCACCACCAACGTGACCTTACTGAAAGTGATCACTTGATATTTTATGAAATTCTTCTGTGTAAGGTTGCCTTGTGGTAAGGAGTTGTGCTGCCAGCCCAAACGCAGGCAATTTGAATCCACCAGATGCTCTGCAGGAGGAGGAAGAGGGACAGTCTCCTCCTGTATAATTCACTGTTTGTGAAAACCCACTGAAAGTTCAGCCATGAGTCATTTCCAGCTGAGGGCAAGTGACAACAACAGCAACAACATCTACAGACATCTCTCTCCTCCTCCTTCCCACTTCTTTATCCCCTCCCCATCTTGTATTCATCTTACTTTCTCAAAACAAAATTGAATAAATGAGTAAAATAGGATTTACTATTGTTAACAGTTCACTTTTTGCCCCAGTGTATCTACCAACACAGCCTTTCCTTGCTACTCTTGCTTCAAATAGTAAAACTTCTGCTCTTTTTCACATTTTAGTTCACTGTCAACTTTTGTTTCCTTGACATTACTTTCAGAGTGATTTCATTTATAGGTTATTGTTCTCTTATGTTATGGTTACATTTTATTTATATTAAAATAACTTGGCTTCAAGAAAGGACTGTGCTCATTACTTTAAAGTAAACCTTGGAGGTGTTTGTGGGTTCCTCCCCCCAAGTTGAGTCATTTTTATTGCATATTCAGTCATTTGTTAGAAGGAACCATCTGCCTTCTCCTCTGTAATTATGAAATTATACGAAACTTTTTTTCTCACCCTCAAATGAAAATGTTTTGAATCCAGAAATATTTCATGATACATACTCTTTTCCTTCCTGGTTATTCAGTGTCTATTGTCTCTTGTGTTTCTAGTCACTTAGATCTTTCAGAGGCTTGAAATGTATTTACTGCTTGTTGCTACTTTGTGGCAAATAGGCAGCCTTTGAAAATTATTCATATAAAACCTTTCAACTGTTAATTCTTTTATTTTGTAGATTTAGAAAAAAGTATTAAAAAACCACACATCTCTTTGTTTGTAAAATTTCTTTTGCCATTCTTGCCTCTGTCACCACTATCCCCTTTAAGTGTCAAGACTAATTTGCTTTGTAAATTAGTATGGGTTGTCTGACACTTGAACATTGTATATCCAGCTTCTTTTTCTTCTTATCAACTTTGTTTGTAATTGTAGAATTGACAAAAACTTGGCGGTAGATACTATGCAGAGAGATTAAAATAAATCAACTGGGAAAATTTGCTATAAAAAATGTGACTGGACTGGAAGTTTACAAAGGAAACTGGATTTCCATCCAACACAGTTTGGTGTGTAACATAATTACTATATCCATAATGAACTAGCACTTTTCCAAATTCTTCTTTGTATTTCTCATCTTCATTAATCCTATGAAGCTTAGACCTTAGGATAGTTGATCTCTCACTTTACAGGCCTGTATGTTATTGTTTGGGAGTAAGTTGAGCCCCCATTGGGAGGGGAGGTAATGGAGGGAGGGATGTGATGCATTTTTATTTTTTAGAAACTTGTTTTTCATCACTACCTCTCCCTAACACCTTTCATTTCAATTTTTGGGTTACCCTCAATTGACTCAACTTATTAACTAATGCACTTTTTAAAACTACAAATTTTGATAGCACTATGAAAGATTATATTTGTTTTGCACAGGAACTTTTAATACATAAGAGTAGTGTTGGGCTGCCAATGGCAAAATTGCAAACTAAGTACAGAAAACAAATCTAAGAAAGGCCAAATTAGAAAATTAACGTTAGTTTTCCTATTCATAAACCTTGTGAAATGTGCATTGTAAAACCAAACCAAACCAACCAAACAAACAAAAATAAAAACGTATGCCAGACCCAAAAGCAAAGTCTGTGATTTCCTAACATCCACCTTTCATTTTTCCTTTTAACAATAATATTAGCATTGCTGCTTAAGTTTTATCCTTTGTCTCTGAGATAGAAGGTTGCATGTGCTCACTGGGGAATGTGATGGAACATTGTGTGGCCATCTGTTGCCTTCTGAAGGTTTTTCTTTTCTTTTTAATTGTTATTTTGATTCTTCCTAATATAAAGCTTTTTGTGAAATGCACAACAATGGTGTGCTGCAGCAGAGGGCTCAAGCGCCCCAGTGAGGATGACTTAGAACTGGGCGAGGTTTATTATTTTTTACCAGACAGGTACCTAATAACATTAACATAGACATCCTATTTCCTTTTTGTTTTGGGTTGTTGTGGTTGGGTTTTTTTTGGTTTTGTTTTTGTAACATTTGGTTTAGAGATGTCAGTACAGATTTTTTTTTTTAAAGTTAGTGTATTTTTTTTTTTCCTAATGATCTTGAACAACTGCTTTGTTGATATACTCAAATTTATTTTAGGTTTCTTTAACGTCTGTTGATGTGGATAACAGAGATTACATTTTTCTATTTATTAATGCACACTTTTCTTAAGTACTAAGACTCTAAGGAACTTACCTTTTGTTTATATGCTGTATTGTTCTCTTTTGTGATCTGTTATTTGTTTTCTTTCCACCTAGAGTCTAGACTGCTCCTTCCAATTTAGTAGTTAAATTTGTGGCCGTTAGTTGATTTTACAGTTGACACAACTGTTTAACTATATAAACATTCAGACAACTATTGTGGTTACTGTAACCTGGCGTTTTGCCTAAGAGATTATATAATAATGAACAATAAGTGTTTTGCATTCCAGCCATATTTTAGTTTATCTCTAACTCTTACTGGAATGAGGAGGGGGCAGGGAGGGAAAGAGGGAGAAAATATATAAATTGAAGAAAACGGAATAAAGCTGGATCTAACAAGTTGTGAATGAATTAGTCGTTTATAAACTATTTCTTAATTACTTTATTTACCTTTGCTGTATTGGGCAAGAGAGGGCATCCTTTATTGACAGAGAATTGGTAAAATAGTTCTAATTCTTAAGGCGATGTTTAAGAATTACAGCTCTTGCACACCCATGTTTATCGCAGCTTTGTTCACAATAGCAAGGAGTTGGAAACAACCTAAGCACCCATCAACAAATGAATGGATAGAGAAGCTATGGTTTATTCACACAATGGAATATTATGCTGCATTGAAAAACAAGGAATTCATGGAATATTATTCAAAATGGGTGACCCAGAAGGACATTATGCTGACTGAAGTATCTCAGTCACAAAAGGACAAATACTGCATGTTGCCACTGTCGTAAAACAGGACTGACATCAGGGTTTCGGGGAGACTGAGAAAGATGGGTTAAATAATGTATACCTCTTTAAAACAGATGAGGTAGAAAACTGTTTAAAAGGGATATGTGATTAGGTATTTTGTCATGACAGGAGTCCAGAGTGAAGGCTGCATAGTGGAGTGGACCTGGGAAGAGGGATTGCAAAACAATGAAAGAATTTTTCTTTTACTTATCCAAGATGGAGTGTCCTGGGTAAGGGGTTGGGAGGGGAGAAAATTGCAACAGTGAGTGAATGGAAATCCAAAGTTTTTGTAAATTTTCGTTGAAATTAATAATAAAAAAATACAAAAAATACGATTCTTTCATTCGTAACCCAATCAATTCTCCTGTGTATCATGGACTGCTGTAATTATTGTAGAAATCAGACTAAACAAATAGTAGGTGTAGAAATGAAAAACTGACATTTTTAGTCCCCTTGATAATCTTCATTTCCCTCTAACTTTTACTTCATGCTCCTTATTCTTCCTTCTTCCTAACTATTCTCATCTTTCTTGACTCCTATTACTACACTTTGCATCCATTCTATGTTAAAATTGTACCCGTTGGTCACAGGGTTTTGGCCCCTTAAAATGTAACAAATAATCATTAAGATATGTTAAATATTTCTTAATAATAACATGTTGTATGTTAAATATAAACAACATATTTTAATAAGCTAAGATAATTTGTTCCCATCCCAAAGAAGGGTGACCCAACAGAGTGTGGAAACTTTAGAAAAATATCATTTATTTCACATGCAAGCAAGATTCTACTGAAGATTATCCAAAAACGACTGGAACAACACCTCAGCAGAGAACTGCCAGAAG
>NW_006399789.1:20243413-20247999 GCF_000299155.1 Elephantulus edwardii
AGATAAACTTCTTCGTTGCTATACAATCCCCACTCCCCCTCCTGACCCTGACCCTGTCCATCTCCCCCACCCTGCCCCAAATGCACTCCACTATTCAACCTTAATTCTGGATTCATGTGATAATCATAATATGCTATCATATATCACTTTTAAAGTGTTCTCTCCCTCATCTGTTTCAATTCAGTATACATAATTGATCCAGTTTTTCTCAGTTTTAATATATTGGTTTAAATACCTATTATTTAAATATATTTTATCTGTGTTTTGCTTTAAAAACATAATTATTTAAAAATAGGAATGAGATGTTGTTGAGTACCATAGATTTGGAACCAGCCCATAGCTGACCTTCCGGTGGGTTTTCAGAGGCAGTCAATCACATAGGAAGAGATTGCCTAGCTTTTTCCCGTGGAGCAGCTGAAGGCTTTGAACCATGTCTTTTTTTGGATTTTGGTGCAGTTTTTTGCCACTAGATCACCACATGGATGTAATTATGTCCTGATTACTTTGTTTTTCTGCTAATTGTCTTCAGATACTACTCTGATTTTTCTAACCTTACTCCTAAAAAATTATTTCAGTGGGAGGCTGACATTAGAAAACTGGAAATACTTTTAAAGTTATATTTAAAGTAAAATGATTGTTAGGTGAAATATTGTTCATCAATAAAAAATAGTACTGATTTGTGCTGCAACATTCACGAACCTCAGAAACAGGGTATTAAGTGAAAGAAGTTATGGCAGACCACCTACTGTATGGTTCCATTTCTACAAAATGTTCAGTAAGGGCAAATCTGTAGAGATTAGAGAGAAAACCTGGACAGGTATGTAACTGAGAAGCATGTGATGAGACCTGGAGTGATGGCTAATAGGGAAGGACTTTGTTTTAGGGAAGATGAAAAGTGTTATAAAATCAGATGGTGGTGTTAGTAGCTATACAACGCTTTGAAAGTATACTAATAACCACTGAATTATAAGCTTTAAAGGTGATTTTTTTATAGTGTGTGAAATAGAATGTAATCTATTAAAATGGTAAGTATATTCTCATTATATCACAAGGTCGCAGGTCCGTCTTATTTCCTCCCTTTTGAAGGAATGTATGCCCTTCCCTCTTTATTCATAATGGAGGAATGGAAATGAAATGTGTAGTGGTCAGGTGCTTTCATCACAGAAAATGTGAAAAGAAAAAAAAATAGGTTGATAAGTGCTGAAACTTTTCCTGTGAGCAGCTTATCACTGTTCAAAATTGATTTGTGTGCAGAACACTCATTTTAATGCATTTTTGCCCCTAAGGGGGCTTGTTAGGCAAATGTATTTAAGTGTCATTTTAATGCATTTTTATAGCTGTTATTTTTTTTCCCTTTATACCTTCATGATTTTTCAACATCTGATGAATTTTAGCTTTTCTTTAGGACATCTGGGTTGTGTGTGTGTGTGTGTGTGTGTGTGTGTGTGTGTGTGTGTGAGTGTGTGTATAAAAAAGAACAATGAAAGAGAAAAGCTTTTTCACAAGATGGTAACATATATCTATTTATACTACAAATGTATAAATATGTATTTTTCCTTCCTGACAACTCTGGACAAAACAGAGGCCTGTGTGCTGAAGAGAAACATTTTGATTAAATTGGCCCATTATAAAAAATGAAAAAAATATTAGTATGAAAAGGTATTTCTAAAAAACAATTTCTTTCAAGCTGCATTTTTTCCTCATTATTCTCCTTTAAAAGATGGCTGCAAAATGCACTGTCATAAGAAGAAAGCATTAGTTTTATATTTATGCTTTTGCGTGTTCATTTTTCATATCTGCCCTTCATTTTGAGTTGACTTACTTTTCTAACTTGGGAACTTATAGTAAGTAGCTGTAAAACAAATAGAAACTTTGGACAAACTTTTGGTTTACTTTTTGACCTGTTTAGCATCAAGTGATAAAAATTTGTAAGTTTCATCTTTCCTTACAGAAGTTCACTATTTACTGGAATTTTTTTTTTCCTTAAATCATCTAAATTTACTACACCAGGGCAACTGTAGAGATACAGCAATTAAATTAACTATGCTTTGTGTCTCCAAAATGTCAACATTCTAATGGGCCAGAGGCTTCCAAAATTTTTAGTTCTTGTTTGGAGTTGCTAGTCTAAAGACTATGCCCATCTGGCTGTTGGAAGCTAGCAGGAGCAGCTCTGGAGAAAGATGTGTGATCTACAGTCGGAAATGGAAATCTAAAGGAGACTAAGCTATGAGTCACTTCTGAACTGACCTCAATAAGAGAGAGAGGGAGAGAAGGAAGGAAGCGGGGGAGGGGGGGAAGACACACACACGCGCTTGCGCGCGCGCACACACACGAACGAACTGACAGACACAGACAGACATGGAGAGAGAGAAGGGGAGGGAAGGGGGGGAGGAGCGAGAGCTAGTGAGATAGTGTGTGTGAGTGTGTCACACAGAGAGAAAGAGACATGGTAAAAGAAGAAAATGATAAAAGAATACCACTACAGTGAATCTTCAAGGTAATGCTGTTATTCTGATAGTTTTCCTATTACTGTCTTGTTAGAGATGTCAACTTCTACTGAAGATTTATTACTTGAAGGAATTTAAAGAATGACAATAAAAGGACATTAACAAGGTCTTGCAATGTGTATTTGAGGATAGTCAACAAATGATTCTACCTCTCCGTTGTTATGGGTATCAGCTAAGAGGACTATATTTGGAGAGTAGGAGTTTGGATGGAAGTTTATAGAGTAGATTGGCTTTCCATTTAATGACTCATACACATTTTGTTTCATAATTCCAGTTGTATTTCCTTCTGTGTGTCAGTGTCCTTCCTCTTACTTGCCTTGTTAGTCTTATATGGTAGATGATAATGAGTAGCACATTCCACTGTAATACTAGAGGTGCATGGTTTGAATCCACCAGATGCTGTGTTGGAGAAGGAGGGGCAATCTCCTCCTGTACCAGTCAGATCCGATTTGATGGTACATGTTGTTGTTGTTGTTGTTAAGTGCTGTTGAGTCATTGGTGACTCATAGTGACCCTATGAACGAAAGTCTTTGACAGGGGTGTGAATTTCATCCTTTCTCCAGGTTCATAGGGTTTCTGGAGGCAAGCTGTTTAAGGAAGTGGATGCCACTCCTGCTTCCACTCTTGATGGTACATACACAAAAAAATAATAAAATAAAATGAGTAGCACATTCATTACAAGTGATATTTGTTCACCATATAGACCTCTGTGCTGTTTGACTGCAAGAGGGGCCAGTTTTTTGGTTCCAGGTTGCAGGTGTCTAAAGTTCATGCTTTGCAATGCACTTCTTGTTCCAGATCATTGTTATATGTGTGATATCTATTAATATGTTTCTTTCAGATCATTCTTCCCCTCATCTGTTCCAATGCAGTGTTCATAATTCCAGAATTTCCACCAATCTTGTGTTTCATTACTATATGTTTTACTGTTTAGAAGTTTACTGGCCATTGTGTTTTATTATTTATTTGTGTTTTAGTGAGTGTGTGAAGACATTTAGTTGCATGGGTCAGAATGATTATGAATAACATTGAGAAGAATGGGAATTCCAGAACACCTGACGTTGTTTATGTGTAATCTAGACATAGACCAAGAGGCTATTGTTTGAACAACACAAAAGGATACTGCATCAGGAGTGGTGCCCATGAGGGATTGCTTATATCTTTTCTCCATTTCTATTCATTCTGTATGTTGAGCAAATCATTCAAGAAGCTGGACTATATAAAGAAAAATGTGACATCCACATTGGATGATGTCAACAACCTGTTCAATGCAAATGGCATCATCTTGCTTGCAGAACATGAAGAAACATTTTCTGAAGAATAGTCAAGATTTCAATGTAAGTTACTTCTCACCATCAAGAAAACAAAAGTCCTTATTACTGGAACAGTAGGCAACATCATGACAGATGGAGACTAGATTGAAGTTGTCCACAGTTTCATTGTACTTGAATCTACCACTAATTCCCATGGAAGCATCAGTCAAGAATTCCAAAGAGAGCAAATTGAATGTCTAGGACCTCTTAAAGGTGATTAAGAAGAAAGATGCCTTTCAAGACTAAAGTGTGGTGGACCTAATCCATGATATTGTCCATTTTCCTCATACACATGTGAAAATTGACAGTGGATAAAGAAAACTGAAAACTGATGTCTGAATTGTGCAGGTGAAGTATATTGAATGTATTACACACTGTCCAAAGAATAAACCAACCTGTCTTGCAGGAAGTGTGACCTGGCTGTGCTTTGAGGCATGGGTGGGAGTCTTATTCTTTGGGCATGGCTCTGGAAGCAGACTAAAGCTGTGAACAATCTCAATCTCTTCACCATCCATCCTGATGCTGCCAATCGGCCCAGTGGTGAGAATCTTTGTCTTCTTGACACTGAGCCTCAATCCATATTGGAGGCTGCAGTCCCTGACCCTCAGCAGCAAGTGCCTCAGGTCCTCCTCAGTTTCAGCAAGCAGGATTGTGTCATCTGAGTAATGCAGATTGTTTATGGATCTTCCACCAATCTTAACCCCATATTTCTCCTCATAGAGCCTAGCATCCTGGATGATCTATTCTGCATACAGGTTGAAAAGGT
>NW_006399789.1:20248324-20353032 GCF_000299155.1 Elephantulus edwardii
ACTCTTTTGGGTCACCTTTCTTTGGAATGGGAACAAATATAGATCTCTTCCAGTCAGTTGGCCAACTGGTTCTTCTCCAGATTTCTTGACACAACTTGGTGAGCATGTCCAGGGTAGCATCTGTTAGCTGAAATATGTCAGTTCATATACCGTCTATTCCTGGGGCCTTATTTTTTGCTATTTCTTTCAAAACAGCTTGAACTTCTTCCTTCATTACCATAGCCTCTTGCTCATATGTTGTTTCATTAAATTCTTCTGTGTCTGCTAATTCCTTTCGATACAATGACTCGGTATATTCTTTCCATCTTCTTTTGATACCTCCTGGATCATTTAATACTCTGCCTAAAGCATCCTTGATTATAGCAACTCAAGGTTTGAATTTGTTCTTCAGTTCCTTGAGCTTAAGAAATGCTGAGCGAGTTCGACCCTTTTGGTTTTCTGACTCCAACTCCTTGCACATTTCATTGTAATATTTTACTTTGTCATCCTGCACTGCCTTTTGAAATCTTCTGTTAAGCTCTCTAGTATCTTGAGTTCTTCCTTGTGCTTTGGCTTCTCTGTGCTCCAGTGCAATATTCAGAATTTCTTCTGACATCCATTTTGGTCTTTTCTTCCTTTTCTTTCTTTGTAATGGACATTTGCACTCTTCTTGGCACCAGCAGCCAGGGAATTAACAGGCATATTGCCATGGGAAAGTCTACTATTAGGGACCTCTCTAAAGTACTCAAGAGCAACAGTATGTCTCTGGAGACTAAGGTGTGTATGGTACAGGGCATGGTCTTTGCAATCACTTGTTATACGTCAAAGAGCTGGACAATGACCAGGGAGGATAGAAGGAGAATTGATGCTTTTGAGCTTTGGTGTTGGAGAATAGTGCTGAGGTCTGCTAAGAAAACAAGCAGATTCATCCTGGAGAGGGCTGCTGCTTGGAGGCAAGGATTCTGAGGCTTTGTCTGATATAATTTAGTCATATTGTAAGGAGGGGTGGGTCCTTGGAGAGAGACTTCATGCTTTGGAGGATAGAGGGCAGGCACAAGAGGAGAAGGCCCTCTGGGAGATGGATTGATTCGGTGACTGGTGCACTCGGGATGAGTGTGGCAGAGACAGTGAGATTGGCACAGGACAGAGCAGAGTTTAGAGGTGTTGTACATAGGGTCACAAGCGACTTGATGGCACATAACATCAACACCACCACCTCTGGAAGAGCCAGTCCCTTGAAAAAAAGACATCCTCAGATTTGGTGATGGAATTGGGATGAAGGTTGTTGCTTTACTGTTTTTTCGTTTTGACAACTGGAATTATTAAAGGAAGGTGAGGTGGACAAACAGACTTGTTAAAGCCACTATGAAGACCAGTGTGTAGCTCTAGTAGACTAGTCAAAAGCCCAAATCAGGTGACTGTGCTTTTTCTTATTTCTGCTTCTGCCTGTGACAGTCCAAGAGTTTGAGGGGAGCCCATGTGCAAATGTGAAGGTGTGAATGTACTGCTTCCTAGTAAGACTATACTGTGGCTTAGCAGATGGTGTAATTAGCCTACAATGGCGAAGAACAATGTTTTCCTATTTGGACTCACTGTGGGTGGTCGAGTAAGAGGATCCAAACGACAGGACCTTGTCATAATTAGAGAATGATTATTTTATATAATACAGTGTTACACAGTAAGTAAGTATATAATTTTGCACCTTATTCAGTGTAAGTAATTGAACTCTTTTTAATGGAAAAGATCTTTAAATGATGCACACTTATTAGTTTAGTTCAGTTCAGAACATTGGTGTATCTTCACCTAGAAGGAATTTAAATTTTCAAGATTAAAAAAAAAGTTTAATTCAGGACATTTAGTTCAGTGCTGTGAAGTATTGAGGAAAAACCCCCACAAAGCTTTGTAGACCTGTTTTGGGATGTATTGAATAAATTCATTGGCAAATGGAAAATGCAGGAGTTGGCAAAAATATGTTTTGAGTTTTTTTGCTGTTTAAGTTCTTGATCCCTGTTCATATTCTTCAGGTTTTCAGTAACACAGTCTGTCCCTTCATACATTTAACACAGTCATCTACTTCTGCATGTGGAGTAGGGTTTACGCTTGTCAAATTTGATGTGTTCTGAATGTGGCTATAGGTTTCTTTGTATCACAGAATAGTCCTGCTTCAATCATTAATATAGTAAAAGGGTAAAAGAATATATAAAGCATGGCCTCTGTGTAATTTGAAGGTGGATTGTTTGGTGGGTTTTTTTTTTGGATTTTTTTGTTTTGTTTTGTTTTTTTGAAAGGAGATATTTGAACATCAGAACTAGTTGTTCAGGTAGATTTGACTAAAGTTTTTCCAATGATGTAAATTTAAAATAATACCTGGCCCTTGGCTAGTTATTAGTGAGACATTTGCAAAGATTTCCCCCTTTTCAGCCCATCTGCTCCTATGGTACAGTCATAACGTGAAAACATTGACATCTCAATTATTTCCATGGCAACAAATTGATGTCAAGATCCCACATTTGACTTCACTGCAGGACCAAATAGAATTTGGATTACAGGGGTGAGTTGGGAGTTCTTACTGAAATACAAGTGTTTAACAAAGAGGAATAAAAATATCTTTGGGAAATAATGTTAAGTTTTCACCCCTCAATTTTAAGCTTACTTTTAAGGAGACAGAGGGAGAACAAATTAAGCCATGTATGAATTACTAAGACTCTGTGTTTTCATATTTGGAAAGACATAATGCTCACTTACTCTACTGGTGAGATCTTAAAGACATTAGTTTTAATCTGATTTAGTGTTCAATAAGAATTCCAATTCAGGTAGTTGTTAATAATAGAGAATGCTAAAAGTCCAGATTCCTCATATTTTTAGTTATGGAGATAGTTATAAAGAAGCTACCCTGTAATCCTGAAGGCAGGTGGTTCAAATCTACCAGCTGATTTGCCGGAGGATGGGCAATCTCCTTCCATGTGATTAACTGCTTCTCAAAACCTTCTGAAGTGGGAGCTATGGGTTGGTTCCAACTCCATTGCAATCAGTGACAACCACCACCACTATCCTTTACCTGGATACCATCAATTGATCTTTAACTCTGTGGTTTCATACATAAACAGAATAAAAGTTTTGAGTGATTCTGTGTAATCCTCACCATCTCTGGCATGTTGATATCCCTTGTCCAAGTTTTCATTGTGTAGTCCATCTCACTGAGGGTCTCCATCACCTTCTCCTGCCCTCTATTTAGCAATCAGCCTAAATGTCTTGCTTCAGTGCTTGATGCCTCTGGATACCATATGCAGAGCAGCAGATCTGGACAGTGAATGATTTGTTGTGATCCATGAGAGTTTCCTTTGCTATTTTTTAGAAGTGGACCATCAGTCTTGTCTTCTTAGTCTGTCTTCGTTTTAAACGTGTTCACTCTGAGTATTCATAATAATATTCAAAATACCAGGAGCATAGCTCCCAGCTTCTTCAAAGCATGCCAACTGATTTGACAAGCACTTGACAAACTGACGGATGGGTAGTGGCAGTGTACTGAACTTCAGTCTTATAATATTTAATCTATGTATTTGATTTGGCCTATTTTAATTACAAGGAGAGATTCGTTCATTTTCCACATTGTGAATGATATGCACTGGCTTTAGAATTTTACGTGGCCCTTTGCTTCTCTATTTGAGCTAATGTGTGCTCCAGTTCGTTACTGCTAACTTTCAGGAAGAACAATTTGATTGGATTCCTGTTATGTTTCTTCATTGGATTCAAAGCTATTTCTGATGCTTCTCTGCTACGTGGTCCTTCCTATGCAACCGGTCATGATGCTGTTGTCATTATATTTAGCTAAGGGTTGTGCAATGTGCACTGCCTCTACCAAAGAATCAAACACGTACAGAAGAATGACACTGTGCAAGCACATAATGAGCAGTTTATATACCTGTCCTTAAAAACGGAAGCAGTCTTAGTGTTGTCAGCTCTTTACAGATTTTCAGAATATTGATGAGCTTGACCCACTTGACCTTCGGATCTTGAGTCTGCAGACTTGGGATTTTTATTTTATCTATTTTAGGAGACTGAATTACGATCACCAAACTCTAAAAACACTGACTTATGATGCATAATTGATACTAATTCCCTGATTGCTTCTCTTTCAACCTCTATTAATGGCAGAGTCCAGACAGAGGATGCTTGTAGGCTACATGGATTTTGATCAAGCTAATAATTCTGAATCCCGGTCAATGAGGTGTTATGTGTACTCTAGAAAATTCTCATTTCTAAAATATATAAAATATTTTGTATTGTCTTTGAACATTTCTGTCCTGGTGTCTTATTATGTAAACATAAAACAAGCATATTCTTGTATTCAGAGCTGTGCTGACAGACACCTTCTGCAATCACATTCTGCTTTTTACTCTAAAATAACTTGCGTATTTTCACACCTCATTTAATTATTACTTCAGACAGCAGAGTGCCGGTGGTTTTGATTGAAGCTTCCTGAGGGCCCATGATGCTAGTGTGTATTGAGGATTCACTCGGCCTGACATTGGGCTGTGCTTTGCTTTGTGTGAACCATCACGTTTAAGTCATTTAACAGCTCTGAGAAAAACTGTCGTCACTATCAACCAGGTAACTAGCCAGAAAGAGAGGTAACTTCTCTCCCAAATATGTAGCCATTCTGTGGAAGAGCTGAGACGGACAGAACAATTTTCAAAGGTGGGATATGCTGCATATGTTTCAAGTATTTTGGTTGACAATTTTGGAAGGTATGCTTGTTTCCAAATTCCAAGAGTATCTCTTTGTATTCCCAAAGTGTGAATAATGGTTTCCTACCTGCAGTATCTCTGCTCTCAAGGTCACAGATACAGAGAATTGGCATGAGCGACTCAGAAGAAAATGCGTGTACTTCATGATAAGAATGTATAATGAGATTTCAAATTAACAAATATACCCATTTTGGGTTGATCTATTTATTTTTAACTCTGTGGCTTAATAGCATTGCAGTAAAACCCTACTAATTTAGATGAATTGTGAGTAACATCTGTCTGAGTTAACTTGAAAGTCTGAATCACTGCGTAATATTATAGAAATTAACTTTTATTATTTTCTTATGTACATATGTAATTTTCCTATCACTTAGGAACTGAGAAATTAAGACTCTGAGTTCCTTAGGAGAATTTGTTTTCAAAGAAACCCTGTTCCTTCAATCTTGCTTTTGCTTTTAATGGACTTTTTAAAACATATTCATTTTCTTTTAACACGGGGACTGGTTCCTTGTGAAAGCCTTTCATTAACTACTACATTTGATTTTTTCAAGAAATCTGATTTCCCAGTCCAGTCAATTTAAAGGGGAAAGAGAATACAAGTAAGATTTCTGTGACCTGACTGGTCGGTAGGGCCAGGATGTGACTGTGTGTCTTTTGATGCATTTTTTATTGTTGCTGCTACAGGATTTATGTCGAGTTGGAACCGACTGGTAGCTGAGCCTCCTGCTGGTTTTCAGAGGCAGTAAATGACATGGAAGGAGATCGCTCATCTTTCTCCTGTGGAATGAAATGCTTTTGGGTTCCAGTTCAGTGCTTCGCCACTAGACCACTAGAGCTCACTATGACATCTTTACAGTGGAGACAACATTTTTTGAATGAATGCTGGTTCTCTTAAACAGAAAGATACATTTGAGTGAGGAATTTGAAGTGCTTAGGGAGCTCTGGTGACTTAGTGGTAAGAAATGGCTCTGCCAGTTTGGAACCAAATGTGGTCCCAGTCCACCAGTGGCTCCATGTGAGAAAGCTAGGGAGTCTCGTCCTGTGTGATTTACTGCCTCTCAAACAACAGTTGCTAAAGGCTTTTGATTAGGGATTGAGCCTCCAAGGATTTTTCAGAGGCTATCAATTTCCTAGGAAGAGCTTGCTCCCCTTTTCCCTTCTGACCGGCTGGTACATTGGCACCCCTAGAGGCACCATGTCTGGATTAGCAGCTTCCTGCATAGGACACCAGAGCTAATACTTGTTGTTAGGTCCTGTCAAGTTGTGTATGATTCATAGCGTCCATCAGATATGAACATCAGATTAGAACCTTACCCTGGGCCACACATTCCTCGAGACCACTGTCAGGCTGGAGAGCATTGCTAACGTCACTGCGTGCCAGTCTACTGTGTTAAAGATCTTCCTATCTTCCTTTGACCCTTCGGCTTTCCCAGCTTGATGTCTTTTTCTAAGGACAAGTCCTTCCTGATAATATAGCAAAATATTTGAGATGAAGTTTCACCATCCTTTTCTCTTAGGGAGCACCCTAATTGTGACATTTCCTTTAAGACAGAAGTGTTTCTCCTTTTGTCATTCTATGGACTAATTAGTACTTTTCTCCAATACCATAATTCAGACACCAGTTCTTCTGCCATCTGTAGTCATCATCCAAATTCTAGAGGTGTAGGAGGTAATTGAAAATCACAAGGCTTGGAACAGTTGCACCTTTGTCTTTGGAGAGGTCTTTTGACAGAAGATTGTTTCCAATGGAACATATTTTTTGATGTCTTGATTGTTATTACCATAATAATGGATCGTAGATCCAAGTAAAATGAAATAAGTGGCTTTAATATTTCTCCAGACATAATGTTCCTTATTGAAGATTTTTGTCTTCTTCATATAATCTGTATTGAAGGCTAAAATCTTTGATCTTTTGAAGCATATAGTAGGGAAATGAATCTTCCTTAGGACTCTATTCAGCCTCTTTACCTGTCCCTCCTTTAGTCTTAGCACTTTTCTCTCTCTCTTCTCTCCCTAGTTCTTTCTTCCTTTTCTCCTGCTTTCACTGCCTCCCTCCTTGTAGCTCTTTTCCTTCTTTGCCTGACTTTCTTTTGTTTTCCTAGCCATCCTTTTGTTTTCCTAGTCATCCTTTTCTCAGACATCTCCTCCTTTTCTATTAAAAGGCTGCTCTCTAATATTGCATACATTTGCTCTCATTTTGAAATGCTCAAACAGTAAATTCTTCATCACAATCACCTTCACTTGCTGCACCAACATCATTTATATCATCAAACATCATTCATTATACACTGAAGTAAGCGAAATTAGAACCTTATATACCTGTTCCAATTTCCCAACAAATTCCACCTTTAGGAACTGAACTTGTCCATAACTCAGGAGCTACTAGAATTTCCTTTTTCCTTAAGTAGGCAGACAAGGAAGATCAATCAGTGCCTTCTTGTGGTCAGATCTGTTTATTATTAGATCCCTCATCAGTGTTACACCAATTGCTTTTGTAATGGACAGGTAAATAAACATTTATCATTTTCTTGGCGAACTCTGGTAGTCTAGTGGATGGGGCGCTGCACTGCAGAGCTAAAGGTGGTACCCCTGGTGGTTCGAATCCACAACTGGTGCCACTGGTGAAAGAGGAACAGTCTCTTCTGCTAATTTTTATCTTCTGGAAACTGGTTAGAAGGTCAGCTATGAGTCAGTTCAGACTCGGCAGCACTATGTTTCTTATAGCTTCAACCATGGAGATTTCCTTAGCTGACATTCAGTTTTAGTATGTTTTCTGGAACCAGTCATAACGGAAGTGTTTTTCTTTATCAGCTAGGATCTTTTTTTGTGTGTGTGTGACTTGGAAATATAGTTTATAATGGAAAGGTGGGACAATGTTCTTCCTTACATCTGAGCTTTCCAGGTACTAAATTCATGTACTCGCTCACATGGTATTTGTAGAAACCTTTCTAGGTGATTCTTAAGTGTAGTCAGAGTAGAGCAGCATCTTTGTAAAGCTTGGATGTAGCTCAATCCCAAACTTTTATTACTTATGATTAAAGGAAGGTTACAAGATAGAGGTTGTATTTACTACGTGATAAATTCTTTTGCCAAAGTTTATCACAGTTAATAAATTTCACTCACAGGTGTTTCTGTCTGGGCATTTTGGGAGATCCTTTCTCATTTTTGTGAAACTACAAACTAAAGTAAGCCAACCGTAGAAGCAACACTCCAAGGGTAACATGAAAATAATAATGCAACAGGTAACATTTGTGTAAGTTTATTCTGTGTTTAGGTTCTGTGCTTTACATCTTACAGCCATTTCCCTATGTGATCCTTATAACACTCATGAGGTATCATGGCCAGTGTCGAGGGTCCAGAGGTGAACAGAGAGACCAAGAGGTGCAGATTGTTAGTAGATCTAGAACCTCTGAGGTGGATGGATTTTAATTATCTGTTTCTCTGAAAGTGGTGATACGTCATATATTTAATGTCATCTCTCAAGGTTTGGCTTTTTTCCTCCGCTCCTTCTATTCTGAGATGAAGAATTGCGATGATTCTATGTGTTTAATCTTTAAACTCTGTCCGGAGACAAATGATATATGTATAATTTTATAAGATAGTTGGAATATGGGTGATTGTTGTTTGCTGTCAAGTCAGAAGTGACTCATAACTGATCCTGCAGTCAACTTTTAGAAGCAATATATTATGCAGATTAAGATTGCCCATCACTCTCTCACAAAGCAGCTAGTGCTTTGGAATCCTATGATGCTGAGATTGCAGCACAGCTTCTTAGCATTAGGCTGTCAGAGCTCCCTGGAATCTTTGTTACACCTCTAAAGTGTCATGTCTTAGATTGTTACAGTCGTGCTTTGCCAATTTATGGGCACAGCTGCTTACTTACTTACATTCCTGATACCATTTGCTCATTAAATCTGCAAATTAATTGTTAATAGCTCCACTTTTAAATCCTAGGAAATAGACTTAAAGGAAGTACATAAATAATGTTGTCAAGTTGACTTTATACCAAGGCTTCTCTGACTGTGCGGTCTTTATTCATGATTGTATTATGGTGACTAGAGAAATGGTCAGAGGAAGGCTTAATAAGGAATGAAGAGTGGTGTGGAGTTTCTGGGTAGTACAGTTAAGTGCTTGATTACTAACCGAAATGTTGGTAGTTCAGCTTCACTCAGAGGAGCCTGGGAAAGAGGAACTGGAAGTCTGTTCCCAAAGGGTCACAGTTTTGAAAGTCCTATGGCATTCATGTCTACTCTATGATGAGTCAGAATAACAGGAAGACAATTTACTAGCTCTTTTTTTTTAAAAAAAAATAAAATGTCTATATTTTGCTGCTAATGAGGAGATTGGCTGTTAGGACCTACTTACTCCAAGATTCTTAGGAAGAAAGTACTGGTGTTCTGTTAAAAGGTCATAGCCATCAAAATTCTGTGGAGTAGAAATCTATGGTCATAAATACAGGGTTGGTATTGAAATGAGTTTAAATAATCTCAATGGCAGCTGATTTGACTGGCTGATAAAGAGTGGTTAAGAAAGTGTAGCATGCGACTTCCTCCAAACAACAACAACAAAAACTCAAGCAAGTTTTCCAGCCCAATTCGGAGACTTACATAATCAATAAAAAAACAACAATTTTAGATTTTGTTACAACTTGTTCAAGTCTCTTTAATCTGCTGATTTTCATTTTTCAGCTACTCTAGCATTGAATTGTGAAGTAATGAGATCTTAAGTAATCATGATAAACTCCAAGTTCAACGGTGATTTTTTTTCAGTAGGTGTTGCTCAGTGCTTGAAAATGAGCCCTTGAGATTTTTACTCTTTTATGTGTGTTTTGCCTCATTATAGAAGTGGAATTTGAATTGAAGAAATAAAAGCTTGGGCTATTTTCTCCAATGATTAGAGACTAGATTTTAGAAGTGTGTATTTTGTACTTTAAAGTTTCTTCTTCTCCTTCTTAAGTTGTTAGAAACATATAAAGAGAATACAGTGATTCCCCACAACTCTCTTGATAGTAAAGAAACAAGCAGCAGCCAGCAACAAATCAACCTAGAAAAATAAAAGGGACCAGAAAGCTGCACTGGGTACAGTTGTATGTACTTTAAAGAGGGAAGAAAGGGAAACTTTGATGAATGGCTAAGTTTATATAAGAAAACCAAAGAAAAATTAAAGTCTTTTATACAATAGAAAACATAAGAGAAGTAAAATGAGTAAAACAAACCAAAACACAATAAATGTGATGTAGTTACGTTCTGTTCAGTCAAGATTTACTCATAGCTGATCCTTTAGTGAATTTTTAAAGAAAGACTAAGATAAGGGTGGAGCCCCGCTTGAGGCTGTGCCTTTAAAATCCCTTAGGGGCCAATTTTAGAAGAATCATTTGTCTATTTGCTGTACTGAACAACTTGGAGTTGTTGTGTTGCTGAACAGTATCCTATAGTCATGTCAAATACCATGATTACTCATTATGTACAATGATTGGATGAGCTTCCAGATTGATTCACGTTGGGAAGCAGGAGTGGCATCCACTTCCTAAACGAGGTGCCTCTGGAAACTCTACAAGCTCTCTTATAAATATACAGAAATGATGTTAATCCTAGAACAGAATTCAAGTCTCCTGTGCAAAGCTTACTCTGAGTAAGCATCTTCTCTGATCAGCTTGTGGATTCTAACAATGTGCCTTTGGGATGACAAAGCAATTGCTTATGACTAGACCTCCTAAAAATTGTGATGATGTTGTTTACTGTCAAGTCAGAAGCAACCCACAGCTGACCCCTCAGTAGTTAATCTCACAAGAGGCGATTTCTTCTGAGGAGTAGCAGATGGGTCCAAACCATGAACCTTTGCCTTGACAGCACAATTCCTTACTATTAAGTCACCAGATAGTGTTAAGCAGAGAAGAAGGGTGATGTTAGAACTGATGGCAAACTTTCTGACCAGTCATGGAGACTTTGAGAATGGACTCAACCTTCTAGGTGTCCTCTTCTCTAATAATCGCAGAGTGAGTGGGACATTCCATGCTAAAATGTATGCTGCCTCTAGGTAGAAACCTAATTCAGTAATTCAGCCTTGTGTTGTGAGAGATTAACAGAATGCTGGATATTCCTTAGGTTCTCTGAAAATCTTAATCTTATTTTATTCTATACGTTTATCTCATTAGAAGTTTTTGATATATAAAAATCCATTTGAGATTTAAGTAACTACTTAAATAACTAGCCTTTAGTTTACATTAAGAAGTCTCAAAGTCTTAGTAAAATATTACTGAAGAACCTTGAAAAACTTTTGTTTGTGTGGATTATATCACTCAGTGTTTGCCACTTAAGAAGTTAAAACAGAAATATAAATAACAGACATTAAAACTCTATCACATATTAACATAGAACATACTTGTGGTGGAGGAAGAATAAAAGAAACATTTCTTTATATATTTTGCAATTTCTTGAAAGTGTAGACTAAAAGAGCTGGATCTTCATAGCAACTTGTATGGCAAGCTACTGTGATACATTATTGTTTAGGCTGAACATCTATATAAACAGAAAAAATATCACATAACGATACATAAATGTAGTTAGAAAAGAGAGAGGAATATTTTAGTGTACTTTCTAAGAATAATGAGTATTTTTCTTTGGTACTACACCAAAAATCTGTAAGTTGTAGTTTCTTAAAAGTTAGTTACAATACGAAATCTAAAACGGTATTATTTCTTCCCCATGTTATATAATAACATTAGTGGTTTTGCACCTTGGATATATCTTTTATATGTTCATGATTTTATAACATCATGCACTTTCATTTAGAACACACCATTTCACCAAAATATGAAAATTTTTAAGTTGACTTATTTCCTCATATAATGTTAAAAATGTGTATATGTGCTTATATATGTTTTATCCTTTGTAACTGACTTTTTTTGTCAGAAGTATTGGCTATAACTAGTTTACCTTCAGTCAGCCTGCAATTCTATTCCTTCAGACCGTCCTCTCCTTCTGTTCTGGTATACACAAAACATGATTCATGCGTACTACTCTCTTAATAACACAGAATAGTAAAATAACAAGTGCTTAAGGAGGAACCAGTCCTTGTTGAGGGACATTGTGCATGGAAAGGTGCAGGGTCAGCTCAAGAGAGGAAGACCCTGGATGAGATGGATTGATTCAGTGACTGGGGTAATGGGGGTAGTAGATGTGTCAGAGACAATGAGATTGCCTCGAGACATTGGAGCTGTTGTAGAGAGGGTTACTTTGAGTCATAAGCGACTTGACAGCACATAACAACAATTTTTTTTAAGATGTCATTTTGTGGCTTCTTCAAAGTCCTTAAGTGAAACCTCTTTTTCTTTACTTTGTGCATGTATCAGTACCTTGCCTTGAGTCATGGTAATAGCGCTGCTGGTTGTACCCACCGTCGCTTTTCTACCATCAGAAGTGGATAAAAGTGTCCTAGAAGCCAAACTTAGTTCATTCCAAGTCCTAGAAACCCTGTAGGACAGAATAGAAATGCCCTTTAGTGTTTCAAGGCTGTAACTCTTTACACAAATACCTTCTCCCATTGAGCAGCTTGTGGGCTCGTTGACTTTTTGATTAACAGTCAAATGCCACCACCTCATCTTTAGTCCCGTTGTGTCATGTTACAAGAATAATTTTGACCTTCAGCGTCCATTTGGATTCCCACATTTGTAGTATCTCTGGGTTAGGCTATGGTTTTCATGTGCATGTAAAAGCAGTTGTTCCTGTAGGTGACATTTTCTCCTGATAGATATTTTATATAAATTTAATTTCTTCCACACTTTAGGATAAATAACTAGGGGAAATTGGCTCATTAGCGCATTGAAAAAAGAGTTATTACTGAGTAAAGGATAATTTGTTTTTAATTTTCAAATAAATAAAAGTGTAATAAGGCCTCAAAATGAATTTCTCAATTGTAATCCTGCCCATCATCGTAATGATGTATGTATCCTTAGAAGCAAAAGTGGTTTGAATAGGAAGATGTACTTTTACACTGTCAAAGTAGCAATCATTTTGTGCTTGTAGAGTTCTTGTTTTGATTTCGATGTTACTGCTTTTCAGTCTTGTACAGTTCAGCACACTGGCAACCATGAAGTAAGTGTGAGTATGTTTGACTCTTCAGTTGTTCAATTCCTCCAGACTCTATCCTACACATGCTTATTAAGTATTTATTCCTCTTCTTGGTTTCCCTTTCATTTAAAAACTTGTACCTTGGAAAAATAGTCTTTTTGGTGGTTTTTTTTTCTCTACCTGGGGAGCTGAGATCACGCTATGTAGGTATTTCTAGTATTTTTCTGAGTTTTCTCTTTGAGTTTCTCATTTGCAGGAGAAAAGCAACACTAAAGAGAACGGTGAGAGGAATTTCCTTCTGACCACACAGATGTTAATAGAGGACTGTGACTCTGCAAAGTTCCACAGCTGTGCTAAAAACTTAAGTTCTGTAGATTGATTTCAAACATGGCAAATGACCAGAATAGTGCAGTTCATGATGTATTTTAAGTAAAGTTCCAATATTTTGATATTAGTGTCTGTGTTAAGTGACGTAAAGTGGTGCAGTGAGTCTCTAGTGGTGCAGACAGTTAAGGAGCACAGTTGCTAACAGACGGGTGGGTGATTGGAAACACCTTTTAACCAAACTGACCATCTGCATCCCTTAGACTCAATGGAGGACAGGTCTGCTGTGACACACAATACTAGCATAAAACCATACAAACAAATGAAACATTAAATGTCATTCAGGGGACTTTGTTGTCAACTTTGTACAAATGGGCTTCTGTGAAACATCTTCCAGATGCCTCTTTGTGTGTGTGTGTGTGTGTGTGTGTGTGTGTATTCATGTTTAAAAAGTCTGTGAGTATAAACACAAGAAACACTAAATAAAGTTGGCATAGAATTGTAAAATAAATGGCCATTTCAGCTTAATTTTATGCTTGGTTATTGATTAAAGTTTAGAAGATAAATTGTCTTATAATTTCTTGTCTCTATATCACCCTGATGACAAGAATGTAACATCATAAAGTGCTACACACAGAAATAATTTATTTCCTGTAATTAAATAAGGGAATGACTAATATAAGCTACAATATGTGCTGTGTGTGTAGCGTGAAAGAGGCATAAAGTCAAGACCTAACAGTGCGGTGTTCCAGCAAGGGTTCTACTCTATGGAATGGAAGGTGTAAAAAATAAATCTTTGGGAAACAGGTGATCAACTTGAATGAGAAGTGCTCAGATGACTTACAAAAATAGACGCAGGAATCCTGTATTTGTTAATACCTCTCTTGTACCTCAGAATCAAGATTCTAAAAAATAAAAAGTATTCGTTTAGTCCACACACATTCGTGGAGTGACTATTATGTGGCAGACCCTTGAATCTGAAGATGAATGATGTGGTCTTTGTCATTCATGGGACCATGGTCTGGTGGAAAAGTTACATAATATCAGTAGAACATGCCAAGTGTCCAGATGATGTCCACAAGTGGAGCACGTAGTGTACAAGGGCTGACCATTTAGACTCTTGTGTTAGCCACTGTGTAAAGATGAATGACAGTGAGCGTGAAATATTTGCCATTATTTGCTTGGTATTGTTATTTGTAATGAAGCACAGGTTTTTTCTTTTCTGCTGTCAATATTTCTTATCTTTAGGGAACATGGTTTTGAAACTACATACTGGAAAATGGCCAAGGTTTTCATATTACTATTAAATACTAGTAACTGAGGTTAAATCTAGTTCAAACTCTATTTCCATTCCTAATTAGTTTTGGATTCTACAATAGGTTCTGTAGCTTCACAAAAGCTTATTTCTTCAACCACAAAATTAGTGATAAAAATAGTAGCTAACTCACAGGGGGTTTTGTGAGCATTTAATGACATAATGTATGTAAAGTGCTTAGCATGGAGCCTGACATATGGTCAAATGTTCTCATTATATATTAGTTCTTATTATTTTCTTACATAAAGTACTTTAATAGCTTGCATAACATTTAACCCTCAAAATAACTCCAAAATGTGAAATCTTTTTCCTTATATCAATGGTTACATAGAAATCCTGGCATTTGTTGCTTTGTCCTGAACTCCCAATTAATACTACAACCTTGTCTGGCCAAACTGGAAGCTACCTTTAGTTTTGATGATGATTTTTTGCAAGATCATGCTATACAACATCTGTGTTGCAGTGGGATGATACATATTGTATAAACCTTCACAGTACACAAAGCTCACTATTCTAGCCATATCAGACTTGAAATGGCAATTAGCTTGTCCTTAAGAAGTTTACACTTTAATCATATTAAAAAGGGGAATTACTAAATAGCCATGAAACAGAACATAGGGCAAAATGGATCTAATGTTACTTAGCTTTGTGTCACTTAAGTAATAGATACTCTGAAAGGTAAAAAACATAAGATTATGACTCTTGTTAGAATAGGCCTTTGTGAGAAAAGCTATTTTGAGCATTTTCCCCTACTGTTTTTCTTAGTTTTATTTGCAAGCTGGAGCAGGTATTAAAGATGAAGTGTTCTGGTGGGAGCGCTAGCCCAGGGCGCTTGAAACATTGCTAATTTCAAACCTTGTAATTTAGTTAAATTGAAACATAACTGCATTTAGATGAATGGGCCTGCTAGTTTTCCTTCCCAAAGCAAACATGCCAACCTTTCATTTACTTCTTGTCTGGGCTATGGCTTCTGTACTTTTCAGATCTGCTTGTTTACACTTAATTGACATGTTACTGTGTTACAGAATTTCTTTCTTTTTTTTTTTTTTTTTTTTGGAGTAAGAATTGGAAAAAAAAATTAGAGGATGCTTTGCACAGCACAACACAACAGTGATTTGACATATGAATGAAGCAAAGAGAGTGATTCCAGGTAACTTGATGTTCTTGTAGAAGGTGGTTGGTACTTGGCCCATACTTGCACCAACCTGGGCGTGAGTAAGTGACACAGTAGGTCTGATTACAAATACAGTTTATCTTCATTTGGAATCCATGACTTCTATTAAATTTAATTACTTCCCCCGTGGCTTCTATTAAATTTAATTAATTTCCCCTGCAGCTGGCTTGGTAGATGTGCTGCTGCTAAATGAAGGTGATTGCTAATTGAGGGAGTTTTTGGAACGAGGTTTTACCCTTTCGCTTGTTTGGCTGGCAGGCGCTTATCCAGGCAGACATCTCAGAGTATCGCGGAGGAGCTGGAGGTTGCAAAGCCACAGGTGAGATCATCACCGCCACTTAGAGAAGGCTGTAGGTTTTTCTACAGTCTCCTCCCGTCTTTTTTTGGTGAGAGGCCAATCAAGGATTCAGAATGTGGAAAATTGGCCCAATTTGAACCTAGACAAGATGGGGCGAGTTCTGCCTATCTACACAGAACGTTTCCTGGCAACTTTGTCAAGGTTAATTGCTGCTCAGTTTCACAAATACAGAGGAAGAGAGGCGCAGAGTTTAGCTTTGTATGTAGTGTATTATGCATTCCGCTGTCATTATTTGGGAGACGGGCTCAAATTAGATTTAACAATCTTGTGAATTTTACTTGGGCCAAATAGCTACAACAATAGTATACAAATTTTCTAGGAGTTCTGAATGCAAAACCTGTTCTAAAGCCCACTGTTCAGTTTATTTTGACTCTTAACAGCCCTATCTCAGGATTCCAGGGTGCAAATCTTTGCGGGGAAGTTTTGTTATTGTGTGCCATTGAGTCAGAACTTACTCACAGCTGACTCGTTAGCACGTTTTCAAAGGCAGTAAATTGCATAATAAAAGATTGTTCACCCTTCTTCCACGGAACAGCTGGTGGATTCCAACCATGAGCCTTTGAGTGTGCTGTACAGCTTTTAAACAGTAGAAAAAGACTGCTTATTTCACACTCCTTCCGCCCTGCCTCCGATCATTAGTGGATTTAAACCGCTGATCTTTGTATTAACAGACTGATATATTACATAGTACAGCAGCAAGGCTCCTTAGAAATCAAATAATCTTTTAAAAAGAAAAAAAAAGTGTAAAAATTTAGGTATATTGCCATTGATTTGTTTCTAAAAGTTGGACAAATAGTAGGAAGAAAAAATAATTCCTATACTGAAATTAAATGTGTGCTCTGATGATAACTAACAACAACAACATTTAATGCTCTTTTCAGTCTTCCAAATTATAAGAAGACACTCATATATTTTAACCATCTAGTATTGCCCACACTCCCTGGATTATGTAAACATAAAGCTCTTGGATGCAAATAGGAAGGTTGAAAGTTTGAGTTCCTTAAAAATGTCTTGGAAGAAAGGTCAAAATCTGCCATTGAAAACATAATAGAGTTCACACACACACACACACACACACACACACACACACACACACACTGTCTCCATGAGTCAAAATCAATTGGAAACCATGGGATATTGTTGTTAAAATTGGCTTTTGTAGCCATTATGTTAGCCCTATTGACTCTCTAACTACCTATACTGCAGTCACATGGTCTTGCAAATCATCAACAACTGTGAGACTAGGTTAGGCAAGAGAGTGCTTCCCACACTCAGCAGCAAGACTTGTACGTTTAGTTATCTAGCACCACTCTGAGGCTTTCTTTACACACTGGGAGCTGAGATGCCAGTGCTTGCCATTTCTTTCAGTCCTTTTCTGTCTTTTTTGTTATTAGATGCTGCTGATTTTTCTCTAACATATGGACAATCCTAATGATAGATGAATTCTATCCATTCAGCCTTCTGTGCTATATTGGCAACATCCATATAAAGTTGCTTTTCCTGTTTTTATTATGTCATTTTGTTTTCTTTCTTTTTTTTCTTTCTCTTCTTTCCCTACTGTCTTACTGGTCACTCCTTTTCACTCCAAATGAACCCACTGCTGTGGAACTGATTGTGACCATGGTGATACTTGGTTCTAAGGCTCTATATCTATCTTAATGGGTGTTTATTGCCCCACTATTCTCTCATAGAGCATCTGGTGGATTTGATAGACCAGCCTTTTGCTTAGTGGCCCAACACTTAAGCTATTATGCCACTAGGGCCCCCTAACTAATCTAGAAATCCACTGTTTCCTGATAGATGCTAACTTACAGCAAACCCTCCATTTGGTTTCTGAGACTGTAAATATTTAGGGAGGGTGCTATGCTGATCTAGTGATAAGGAGTTGTCCTGCTAATCCAAGGACACATGGTTCAAATCAAGCAGCTGCTTCATGGGAGAAAGGTGAGAAGTCTTCTTCTGTGTGATTTACTTCTGAATACTTCTGGAGGGTCAGCAATAAATTAGATCTAACTCAAGGAATTGAACAACAATACAGTTTTTAGAAAGAGACTACACAGCCTTCTCTTGTAGTTGTGTTGCTGGATTTGAACAGCTGACTTTTTGATTAGCAGCCTGACACATTGTGTACTACACCACGAGGGCTTCTCTCTCTCCAGTCTAATTCCCTCCCATTTGCTCTTGACAAGAGCATGGACCACTGAGTCCTGTTTTCCTCTTTCCTTCCCTTCTGTCCTATGTCCTTTTCTTACCCCATTCCCTTCTCTTTTCTCTCTTTATTCTGCCTTCTCTATTCTTATTCTCTGTCTTTTATCTTCTTTCCCCTACAATTGTTCCTTCAGTTTCTTCCTCTATTTCCTTCCTCCAGCTACTGCCTGGCATAAGGAGTAATAATGCATTGAAGTAATATTTTAATGATTTAGGCAGAGCTTCTATAAAGAGAACGTACTGATGACCACTTAAAATTTCAGACAAATTATCTGTGTTTTTCAGTGAATGTTTACACTACCATTTCACCATCTTAAAGACATTAATGTTTTTGCTTTATATTTGTGGTTTTAGTTTTTTAAATGATTTGTACCTTTTTACTATGTTATTATAACTTCATTTGCCAATGTTCTTTTAAAATCACAATTGTTTTATCAAATCTTAGTTTTAGAATTCCATGAAAAGTGAAGGTTTGTTTCCTTTCCACCAACACTATTGACATTTGCATTCCTTTTACAATGTATCTTGATTTTCTTTTCACCCCAATTAGTCTTTAAAGTTTCTGGTTATTAACTGAATGTGTTAATGTACTGGCCACACTAATTAGTGCCATGAAAATGCAAGAACAAGTCAATGAATGAATTAGAGTTGTTTTTCTTTCCCTTAACCATTTATTTGCCTCTGTCTGTCTCCAATGGCTTAGTGATAAGTCCTTGAGCTGCCAATTCAAAAGTACAGTGTTAGAATCCACCAATTTCTCTGTGGGAGAAAGATGGGCAATTTCTTCCCATGTGATTTACTGTCTGAAATCCCCTAGGAGGATCAAGTATAGTTCGGTTTTGACTTGACAGTACACAACACCACCACCATCACCACTTTCATTTTAGGACTCATGGTGAAGAGTGCTTGACTGAGGCCAGAACCTACTACTTTGTTATGCTATGAAAGATATGGCAATCTGCTCCTGTAAAATTTATAGCTTGAGAAAATCTAATAGACCACTTCTATTCTGTCTTGTACGGTCTCTATGAAGCAGTCAATGTGATTTTGGTTTGATGATATGTTTTGCTAGGCATGAAAACATGCTCTTATTCATTGGTGGTCAAGCTTTTTTCATACAGTAGGTACTTTTGGATGATCTTCAGTTGTGACCTGGATAGTGGATTTTTTTTTTTTTAATTTAAGCTGTATAGCAAATGTATTTATTGACTTGCAATACAGTTTATCTAGGTGACTTTTAGGGATTTGAAGTTGGTACAAAATGACATCCTTTAACCATAGTAGATTTAGGTTTCACTAATGTGGAAAAAATAGGGCACAATAAAGGAAGAGGAAGCTACAAAGATGATATAGTACAAAAGCAGATAGACAATGTAGAGAAAAATGAGGTAACTATGGGGACAGCTACAAGGATTTTAGTTGGCAGACAGTATAGTGAATTTACTGAGTATTTGAGGATCAGCCAAAAAAGCCCACCTGCTTAATTTTGCTATTCCAAAACTAACTTTTAAATGTTTAAACTTTGCAAATTTGTATCTTTATGTGGGCTTTTAGAATATTATAAATTATTTTGAAGACACAGTTAACAAATGATTTTCTTTATCTCCCCTCCCATACTTATTCAGTTATCATTTCAGTACTTGAATATACCTGTTGATGACATCCTGGTAGTTCTCAGGTAGGCAGGCTGAGGTCTCTGAAGCATTGGTTGTGCTCCATCCATGGCGATTGTGGTAGCTACTGATCATTAGCAGTATCCTTGGGATCTTTTGAACTAAATGTCTACATTTATCTTCCTGTTTGCTTTTTGGGATGACTAGCTGAGGCCATCTGTGATTTCCTACTTAAAAAAAAAATTCTATAATTGTGAATTAAACACATTATTTTGCTTCCATGTGTAACCAACCTGTACTTCTCTGCTTAAATTACTAATTTGGTGATTGCATTTTAGACAGTCAATTTAATGACCCTATCTTGTTAACTCTTTCAAATGGATTCTTTTATTATCTTCATTGTTTTTTGTTTTTAGTGTGTGTTTTTTTGTGTGTGTGTTTTTTCCCCTTCTCCTTTCTTTATGGAGAAAAGGTCTGCCTGATTTTAAAGCTTATGTAAACTGAATCTTTTCTAGGCTTTCTTTGTGAAAGAAGGAAATACGGTGGCATGGTAGATAGTGTGTTGCTTGTGAAATGAAAGGTCTGTGGTTTGAACAACAGCTGTTCCACGGAGGAAGATGGACAATTGTCTCCAATAAAGACTTACAGGCTCAGAAAACCCATGGAGGAAGCTATGAGTTGGAATCTACTCAAGAGCAGTGGGTTTGCTTTTAGAATTCTATGTTAAAGAGACACTAATTGAGGAAGGGACATAGGGCCTTTTTATGTACAGGAGAGAGAGTGGCCTTTGATAGCAGAGCTATCAATGTTAACTACTTATAGGTAGGCAACCAACCTGTTTAATTAGTTTAACTCTCTAATCTTTAGCTTTCTGTTTCATTAAAAAAGTGCTAGGAAAAACAAAACGCAGCTTATCAAACTTTTACTGAATATGCTCTCCTTAAACTTAACTACAATTTTCATATCACATTTGTTTGATGCTTGAAATAACATCACATAGAGACTCCCCACATTTGGGGTAAGGAGGTCCTTAAAAATGCCCTCAAAATCATTTTAGGAAATTTGAATCGCTGTAGACTATGAACAAACTATTAATCAAACAGGAATTAGAAACTTGCAGACAGGTGGAGAAATATGTTCAGCTTCCCTTAAAAAAAAAAAAGTAAACTGAAAATATAGAAAAAAATGTCATTTTTAACCTGTCCGGCTGACAACTATCTAGAAATTTGATTGCATCCTCTATTGAGAAGGTCTTCGAAAAGTACCATTTTTATATATTGCTGTTTGGTACTTAAATTGGAAAAAAAGCACTGTGGAGAGAAATAAATTTAGCAGTGTCTGTCAGATATTCCTTGGCAAACCTAGGAATGTTTCCCCTGGGATTTTATTGAGAATATCAATATATCAGATGTTCATTGAGTGTTGTTTTTAATTTCAAAAGAGCTGTTTATCAACAGGTCCATTCATACAGTAATCTCTGTTTAAAAATGGTGAAAGAATGAGACATCTGTTTGTTATCTAAAGAACATTATATAAATGAATAAAAAGATCCTGAACATTACTTGGTACCATCTGCATTAAATAGGAAAGAAATATTAATATATATTCCTTCTTGCCTTTATACACACACATTTAAAGTGGATGCAAAAGCAACAACTGGAAGCAGCAAACTGGGCAGGGGAAAATTTTCATTATATTCCTTTGAAATAACCAATTTTTGTAATACGCAAAAGTATAATATATTAAGGATTAAATTAAAAATTTGTGCTTTGGGGTGCATTAAATTACATTGTTTTCTTCCTAAAATTTGTCCGAGATCAGTTGCCTTGAGGAAGAGTTTGAGTGGGAAGGAAGAAGGAAGGAAGCAATTACATGGCATCCAGTCTTGAGGTGGGGCGTGATCCCACCCATGGTGTCTGCACAATAGATAAGGATATGCCATTTGGAGCCCTGGAGAAATATGAAAATGAGATAGTAGGGGCCTTGCAGGAAAATGGAAGTGAAAAGATGCCAAATTCTAATTTAAACTACCTTGAAACTTTGCCTTGGGTCAAATGATACAAGAAAAGCAAAAGATAGAATGGGACACTTTCCCCCTCACCTGCTCTCCTCATACTTCTTGAATAAATGAAAATTTAAATTAGAATCAGAATTTAAAGTAATATTTGGCATTAGCATATGGTTTAAGTGTACTACAAGCCAGATATATTTAATGGTTTACTCTGGAGAACCTTACAAACATTTAGCAATCTCTATGTGCTTGTACATCCAACAAACTAATTTTTATAGAACACAATTCTTTAATTAGCATGTAATCATTTGCAAAATCATTGACTTTAACATTCACTGTAGTTATTGGCATTTGGCTTGGTTTTGTGGTTCTTTAGTAAAACAGATTTTAAGAGTCCTGAGATCATAGAAGAACTAAGGAATATATAACATATAGTATATATTATATCTAATAAAATATATTTTATTTTTGTGTTGAATAATTAGCATCCACTTCCTAAACAACATACCTCTGGAAATGCTATGAACTTTGATAAATGTGGATAGTTATAGAAAGGCTTCAGGCCTTTTGTTCATATGATCGTTATGAGTTATGCTTGACTTGATGACAATCAACAACAACAACAACAATTTTCACGTAAAGTATTCTTCCCTCCCTTGTCACTCATTTCCTTCCCTCTCATTCTATGTCTTTGAGAGCCCTCACTCTTGCACCTTTCCCTGTTTATGACTAGGTATAAAGAATAGCAATTAAGGAACATGACCTCTTGCTGCCTGGGTTTTAATAATCTGCCTACTTTGTGAGACTGAGGAAGTTACTTCAAGCTCACTGCCTTTGTTTCCTATAAAACAAGGAAATAATACCTACAACAGTTGGTTGTTTGGAGGCTAAAGTGAAATAATACTAATGGCATATTATTTTATATGAATATGTCACTCAATGATTGTTGGGTTTTTTATTTGGCTCAACTATTTTAGTTTCTGTGCCTTCTCATTTAAATGCCATAAACAATCTCAATTGATAAAATTACTCTCATTCTATACTCAGAGCAGGAAGAGAAGAGTTATTTTTGAGAAAGCTGCTTTATATGCATTTCTAATGCAAACAAAACTGTTAAAATGTTACCTTGGGTATCGCCATAGATCTCTAGCTCTATCTCTCCTATAAAATTTTCTTGCTTGCTTTACATTAGACTAATGCACCACCAATTTGAATTCATAAGATACAGAGTTTAAATCCTCAAGCTGCCTCACAGGCGAAAGATAGGCAATTTTCTCCCGTGCCATTTACTCCTTCTAAAAACCAGGTGGAGGGCCAACTATGAGTCAGTTCCCATTCCACGTTGCACAAAACAACAGTGACAACAATAGGGCCAGTGAGACAAAAATTTCTTTTGTATAACTTTAGTATTTTTAATTACTACTTTGTTATTTTTCAACTTTAATAATAAAAATTATTAAAGCAGTTTTAATTTGTGGGTGATGCCAAGAGTTAACATGCTTCCCTGTGGGTGCTTTGTGGTGATCTACTTCTGAATATTTAGCCACTAGAATTTCTATGGAGCACTATCCTACTTTGAGTCACAGGGCTTCATCATGGATCAGAATCAATTCAGTGGCAACTTAAGAATATTCATTGCTGCCAAGTCTAACACACTGATAGCTGACAACTTTGCAGTGGATTTTTGAGGCTCTAAATCATATAGGAGGAGAGATATATCTATTTCTCCAGTGTGGTCACCAGTTGATTTGAATGCCACAGAGGCAAGGTACTGGGTTCAGTTGGCTTTTTTGATTAGCCTAGGTGAGTCACTATGTTTAAATGCAAAAATGGTGATTAAATTGCTGATAGTTGAGATCCCAAAGGGAAACAAATGATTTTTAGATATTAGTCTATTTTTTTCCTTTTTATATATCTTGTGACTTTAGTTATTCCTCTTCAGACTTCTAAGAAGAACAAATCTTACCCTTATTTTATTAGTGCATTTTCATTTTGGCCAGTTGACCGTAAAATTGGCTTCTCTTAAACAACTTTCATCCATGAACCAAGATGCGTATTTCTAGTGTGATTTGTTTGAGATGTTCATTTTTGTTAGAACATTTTGCATGACTAGCAAGCACATGCCAGCTTGTCCTCCCTCATTGTAACATCTGAGAAGTGGCCTTTCTGAACATCAGCATCCAGCTTCACACAGTGGCCAAACTATTATAATAATAGAGAAGTCTACAGTCCTGAATGCTCCACTACCTCATTCATCAACTCTTCATGAGTTGACTCTTAGTTGTTTGTGTCAAAATTTCTCTTTCAAGTAATAGCAAGGACTGCTTTAAAATCACTCACCAGCAAGTTAGAAAATGAGGATTTTCTCCCACTTTTCATCCACTAACCCAGCTGTACTATAAGATTCTTGGGTTTTACTCCATGTAGGAGCCTTAGTAATTCAAAATATAAGCCATTGACTAGCCACGCTGAGTTCAGTTCAATAACAAGAAAACAGTATTTTTAAAACATAAATTTACATGATCAGTAGTACCTGTACCAGATACCTCGAGTATTTTATCTGCAAAAGATAAAAATTTGTCTAGAAGTTGTTGAATTACAATTTGACGGGTCTCTTAAGATTAGAAACTGTCAAGGTACTCACTGGAAGCCCGCTGTTGGAAGTTGCAGGTTCTCAAATTGTTTTAGACATGTGTGTATTTGTCTTGTAGTATCTCAAACACAGGCATTTTCCTCATTTTTGTGAAAAAGACTGGGAATTGGACAGACTTCCATGTGAAAAATATTTAAATTGTTTTCTTGAAATAAAATAATTACATTTATTTAAGTTTGTTTTGGAATGGTCACTGGAAAAAAACTCTTTAGTACTTGAGATACAATTGTTAATAGAGTTAAAACTAGTTACAACTGTTGCGTTCTTACAGGGCTAGCCCTGCTTCTTAGTCTTTTAGTCTGAAAGTGCTCCTGAAACTTATGTGAGTCTCCTGGTGGTTGAAATGCCAAGGCAATTTGTTACATGCACATATATAAAATACGTGAAAGTTGGATAATAAGTAAGGAAGACTGAAGACAAATTAAGGCTTTGGAATTGTGTTGGTTGTTGACAGCCAGAAAACAACAACACACGCACACACACACACCCCCCCCCCAAAACAAAAACCAACAACCCACATCTGTCTTATAGTAAGTCCAGACAGGGTACTTCTTAGACGTAAGGATGATGAAACTTCATTTCACAAAGGTGGAGAGTCAGTGAAAGAAGGGAAAACCTTCAACAACACGCTTTAACCCAGTTACTGCAGTAGTGGGTTTGGACATGGTGGGGATTTTGAGGACAGAGCGAGATCAGGTAGGGTTTTCATCTATTGTTTACAAGGCCTTTTGAATAAGAAATTATTCAAACCTAATAACAATAGTGTTACATATATGTATGTCATCCAGACTGTTGTCTAAATGGCTGAAAAATGTATCTTTTACCTACTACTGTCATGATGGTTTTGGGAATTCTGGTGCTGTATGTACTGTTACGAGCTGCACTGCTAATCTAAAGATGCATGTCTCCATTTACTTGAATCCACTAGCAACTTTGAGAGACATAAATGGACAGTCACCTCTTCTTGTATTGAAATGTTAGCAGAGGATCAGCTCTGAGTCAGAACCCAGACGTAAAAAAGTTTCTTCTAAGTAACAGGTAATAATAAAAATAGAAGATTAATTTTGACCAAACTACAGTTATTGAGATATATATGTAGCATATGTGTGTATTTATTTGTTAATACCACTTAGAGGTAACATTGGTTTTAGACCAATCCCATAGTTCATATCTGTGGTCAAAGAGTCAACTCAGCCTTCTGTGAGAATATTAAATAGACTTTGAACATCTTGGGTTAATAATCACCTGAAATAGCTCAACTTCGGATATGAACTTATTTTTGCATTGTTCAGGTCAGAACTGATGATCTTAATGGTTTGTAATGACTCTAAATGGTTCTGCAATTTTATATGAACATGTTAAATTGTCACAGCCCATCACTATATAAATGGAGAAAGTTCTATAATAATAACTTGCATCTGTATAGCACTTTATCTCAAAGAACTGCTCTCAGTCACATTATTTCATTTGTAAATGTACCAAAGGTACTCTTTGATTTTACATATTGCAGTAATAGTTCCTAAAAAGGTTTAGGCTTTACAGTTAAAAAAAAAAAATATAAACTGAATCCTGTTTAAAATTTACCTGAGTATCCATACAATAAAAAGTTATCACAATTTTATTTTGTGAGGATCAGTATTTATTCTTTAGTGATATTTTAAATTTTCTGTTTTGAGCTTTTAAGAAACAAAATCTTTTCAAAGTAACAGCTCTAAAAGTGGTGACCTGACGTAAAACAATCCTACAGTGTTGGAAAGTTAGAAAGTTGTATGGAGCTAGGTTTTGATAGAAAATATACTTTGGCTTCATTTTCTTCCTCAGTTCTTTCTTTTACTTTCCTTCTCCATCCCTCTCTTTCTTTCATCTTTTTTTCCTTAAACATAGCATACAGTCATCGTCTCAGGATTACCAAGTGATAGAATTGAGTAACAACACATTTTCAATAAAATATCAGTGTACAATTGTATCCCCATCCAAATCTCAATTTGGATTTCTCATGGCTTTACGCTGGAACCAATTTCAGTGTGCCTATGATTTAAAATGATGTCTCATGTTAAGTGTTTTAACTCATAAATGAGCTTTTAAAAGAGGCCAATTGGCAGCATCAGGATGGATGGTGAAGAGATAGAGATTGTTCACAGCTTTAGTCTGTTTGGCTCCACAATCAACACTCTTGGCACCAGTAGCCAGGAAATTAAAAGATGTATTGTGATGGGAAAATCTGCTATTAGGGACCTCTCCAGAGTACTGAAGAGCAATGGTGTCTCTCTGGAGACTAAGGTGCATCTGATACAGGCCATGGTCTTTGCTATCACTTGTTATGCATCAGAAAGTTGGACAGTGACTAAGGAGGATAGAAGGAGAATTGATGCCTTTGAGCTTTGGTGCTGGAGAAGAGTATTGAGGGTACCATGGACTCCTAGGAAAACAAACAGCTTCATCCTGGAAAGTGTTAAACCAGGCTGCTCCTTAGAGGCAAGGATTTTGAGGCTTCGTCTAACATACTTTGGACATGTTGTAAGGAGGGAACGGTCCTTGGAGAGGGATGTCATGCTTGGGAGGGTGGAGGGACAGCGCAGGAAGGGAAGGCCCTCTTTGAGGTGGATTGATTCAGCGACTGGGGTAATGGGGATGGGTGTCTCAGAGACAGTGCGATTGGCACAGGACAGAGCAGAGTTTAGGGCTGTTGTACATGGGGTCGCTATGAGTCGCAAGCAACTCGATGGCACATAAGAACAACAACAATTAAAAGATGCACTGAGTAGGGAAAAAAATCTCCTCTCAAGGTCCTCTCCGAAGTGCAACAATGATCTATGTCAGTTTAAAATGAAGGTACATCTGATCCAAGTCATGTATTTTCAGTTGCTTCCTGTGCATCTGAAAGTGAGAGAGTAGGGATGATAGAAAAAGAATCAGTGACTTGGAATTGCCATGTTGGCAAAGAGTATTGAATGGACTGCCAAAAGAACAAACGATATGTCTTGGTGGAGGTGCAACTAGGTGCTTCTTGGAGGCAAAGAGAATGAAGCTTCATCTCTTGTACTTTGGACATGTTGTCGGGAAGGGTTAGTTCTTAGATATCCTGTTGACTAAAGAGGCAGCAAAAGAGAGAAAAACTCTTAACAAGGTAAATAAACACAGCCTCTGCTAACAGTGGGAGCGAGCATATCAGAGATCACGCGGATAAAGCTCGATAGTGCAGAGTTCAGAACTATTGTTCATAGGGTTGGTGTGAGTTGCACTTGTCTAGATGACCCCTAACAAAAATTGTTCTTGTTGTTATTTGCTGTGGAGTCGCTTGCGACTCATAGCGACCCTATGTACAACAGCCCTAAACTCTGCTCCGTCTTGTGCCAGATGCACTGTCTCTGACACTCCCATCCTGATTATCCCAGTCACTGAATCAATTCACCTCATAGAGGGCCTTCCTCTCCTGCGCCGTCCCTCCACCCTCCCAAGCATGATGTCCCTCTCTAAGGACTGGTCTCTGCTCACAATATGTCCAAAGTAAGTTAGACGGAGCCTCAGAATCCTTGCCTCCAAGGAGCCACCCGGTTTAACCCTCTCCAGGACAAATCTGTTTGTTTTCCTAGCAGTCCATGGTATTCTCAATACTCTTCTCCAGCACCACAGCTCAAAGGCATCAATTCTCCTTCTGTCCTCCTTGGTCATTGTCCAACTCTCTGATGCATAACAGGTGATTGCAAAGACCATGGCCTGTATCAGACACACCTTAGTCTCCAGAGAGACACCATTCCTCTTCAGTACTTTGGAGAGGTCCCTATCAGCAGACTTTCCCATGGCAATGCACCTTTTAATTTCCTGGCAACTGGTGCCAAGAGTGTTGACTGTGGAGCCAAGCAAACTAAAGCAGTGTACAATCTCAATCTCTTCACCATCCATCCTGGTGCTTCCAATTGGTCCAATGGTGTGAATCTTTGTCTTCTTGACATTGAACCTCAATCCATATTGGAGGAAAACATAGACTTGTTGACAGAAATGGAGTTGGAGAGAGAATGATTGAATTTTGCAGAATCAATGACTTATTTATAACAAATACGTTTTTTAAGAGGCATAAATGCAGGTTATATACTTGGATTTCACCTGATGGTATGCATAGGAATCAGATCGATTACATCTATGGAGAAAAACCCTGGAGAAGCTCAATATCAGCCGTGAAAACTAGGCCAGGAGCTGATTGTGGAACAAACAGATCACCAACTACTAACAACAATAGAATTATTTAATTAAGGAACAAAGCAGTTAGATTAGTGCAGTGTTAGACTGTTGGTTCACTGGACATCTTCACATCTTTGTTGTGAAGACCTAACTGAATTGATAATTTATTTCTACTAGCTGAAATGATATTTTACTTCAGTTAATATGCTAATAACATTGTCCAACCCCTACACCAATGAGCTATAATCATTAGTTGATCTGGAAATATTAGAATCTGATGTCTTAATTATTGATTAAAGAAAGCATATTTGTAGAGTACCTCGCTCAGTATGTTGTTGTTGTGTGCCTTTAAGTCAGAACTGACAGCTAATTGACCCTCCAGCAGGTTTCCAGAGGCAGTAAGTTGCTCTAGAGGAGATTGCTCATCTTCTCCCATGGAGCAGCTGGTAGATTCGAACTGTTTGCCTTTGAGATTACAACACAGCTTCATACCACTAGGCCACCAGAGACCATATATTGATTTAAAATTACAAAGAGTGTCTCTGGAGAACTATCAGCACACTACAAAGACTGCATAATTATATGGTAATGATGAATATTTAAAAAATCAGCATGTTGATTAATAAATGTGTATTTACATATTTGTTTATATGTCAGTTTGTGAGACCAGCATTGGAAGAGCACATACACGGTATGTGCCTGCTGTTTTTAGACCTCACCATGCAAATTCACATCTCAAAGTCTGCATAGATTTTTTTCTGTGCCAATCAAGAGGCTTCTCAGTCAATATTTACTGAATTAATATTTCCTTTACTTTGATGTGGCCTTTCATTTCATTTTTTCCAGTGGCAGATTTCTCTTGAAGAATCACGATCAAGTTTAAAGGACATGTCTTTCTTATTTCTTTTTAGTTATTTTTAGAATTACATTTTGGTTTGACTTTTTTTTAAAAAATTGTGCAAATGTATACCATGTATGCTATATTAGTTTATGATATCTTCATTAACTTTTTCTTATTCTTTGGTGCATGTAATATTGTTTCACTCATCATTTTATCACTTATTCTTTTTTATAAAAATAATATAAATGTTATAATAAGTTTCTACCTTTTCACAAATTAGAATTCATTCTTAAAATATTCTTAAATTTGTTTAGGGTGTATCACTAAAAAATACATGTCTTCTTTACTAAATCTTGCACGTATTCTAAAGACACATTTAACCACACCCTAAAGGCTTATAAAATGAGGCTTACAAGCAATCATTTGAACTGTTTGTGGTTGATTTTGTGTGTTTATTACTAGCTCTTAATATACTCCTTGGCATATAATTTTTTTAAAGAAAGTCACCTCATTGCTGTTGGGTTGGAACTTGACTCGCTAGTGGCTGTAAATTGCAAGAGAGGGTATCTATCTATCATTCTCCAGAAAGCCCGTGGTGGATTTGAACCACGGGAGAGGCTCTGCCTTTGGGTTAGCAGTGCAACTCCCAATGGACTGAGCTATAGTGCCCTCTTGGCATGTGATAGGCACTCAATAAAGGCAAGTGAAAGCAATTAAACTCACGTAAGTGTTTTGTTTTTTAAAGGATAACCTAGAAGATCTAAAGCTTAGAGAACCTTACGTTTCTGTAAGCATGATGGAAATAATTCAGGAGCAGTTCATGGTGCTGATTGAACAATATGATGAATGTGATCAATTTTTTTTAATGTGTTCAATTCTATTGAACAATTGATGTGGAAGTTGTTGAAATGGCTAGTGTTTCATTACCTGTTTGTTGTTGTTATGTCCTGTGAAGGTGATTATGATTCCTACCAACTCTGGAATCAACAGATGAAAACCTTGCCCTAGGCTATTTTATCCTCATGATCTCTATCATAGGAACTCTTTGAATAGTTGCTACAATTGAAAAAAAAGAAAAAAAGATGAATTGGAATCAAATGGAACATATCTTCATTTCCTAATATATACAACAGGAAGCTCTGGTAGCTTTGTGGTAAAGAGTTGCTTTGCCAACCCAAAGGCTTACAACTTGAATCCACAAGCTGCTCCCTTGGAGAATGATGGGCAGTCTCTTCCTGTGTACTTTACGGCCCCTGAAAACCTGCTGGAATATCACCTACCAGGTGGTTCTGACTCTACAGCACACACCACCACCAACTGCAGAGAGCTCTGATCAACCTTTCTGGCATTTGAATCCACCAGCGGCTCCATGCAGAAAGGTGGGAAGTCTTCTCCTGTGTAATTTATAGCCTCTGAAGCTCCCTGCAGAGGCAGCTTTGAATTGCTTCAGACTTGATGTCAATGAGCTGAGTTGAATGTAATTGAATATGCACTATATTCTTCTGGATAACTCGACGTCCATTATATCTTTCAGGTAAGCTTGGGAGAAAGGAGGTCTTTATTTTACAGATGGTAAAGCTAAGAGACCCAGATGTGCAGAACTAAGCTTGTGATCGGTGTATTTTCTTTGTTTTAAATTTTAAACTCCTTCTTAATTGTATCCTTTTCAAATCTAAATTTCTTCATTTTAAATGATCTAAGTTAGATACCAAGTTTCTAACTCATTTATCAAGGTGATTCATATAATCTTACATGATCTTCACGATTACATGTAAAATCTCTTACAAATTCCTAAAGTTTGAATTCTGACTTTTTAATGAATAAAAGGTCATACCTAAGAAGTGAGTTAAAAATTAAAATAGCAACTATAATTTAAAATAAACTTTAAATGGCATTGAAGATTCTACAAACTTATCTCCTCATGGTGAATGTTCTCATTTTATTTGATCTTTATTATATTAAGTCTCTTAAGGCAAAAGCATCTAATTAATAATCCACACCTCTGTGAGTAGAGTGCATTTATATTTTGAATCACTAATGCAAATTTAGAATGCCCCCCAGGATGTGTTTTTCTTCTAAATACAAATGCACATTCCTTTCAAGAACTTTCCCACCCCTCTCTCCTGGATTGCATTGTAAAGGCCTATATTATATATTGTTATTGTAGGTGCCATCTAGTGTACTATGATATGAAGAGACCGTATGAACAATAAATCTGAACCTTATCCCATCCTCTGCCACCATTATGATCTCTTTGATGTTCAAGTGTTCATTGTTGCAGTCACTGTGTATGTCCATTTTGTTGAGGGTCTTCCTCTCTTTCCCTCTACCTTTCTGAGCATAATTTCATTTTCCAAAGACAAGCCCCTGTAGATAACATACTCAAAGTGTGAGAGAGGAAGTTTTAACCATCCTTGTCTTTAAGGAGCACCCTGGCTGTGCTTTCTTCCAAGGCGGACTTACTGGTTCTTTTGGTAGTTGATGAGATATTCAATACTCTTTGCCAAGTCATCTGTCACTTTGTGATATGGTGGCACATTCTGTGTTTCTTTGTTGCTTGAAGCTGTGCCATGAGTATTTTAAATACCAGCAGGATCACTCATAGGGCATTGTTTTCAGCTTAGCTTCCAGACTAAGAAAGGCTAAGAAGCAGTACTGGTCATTCTGTTCTGAACTAACAGGCCTTTACAAACCCTCTTTTTAATAGAGGAGTTAATGGAGATACATTTCAATTTTTAACTTTATTTTGCTATCCCCTTAGAGATAGCATTATTCTTTTTGCTGGGTGATTGTCTTGTTCTTGCTATTAAAATTGCAAGTTTTTGATTCTTATTTCTAGACTATTTTTTAATTAGGATGACAGTATTGGGGAACTTGAAGTTTTGAATTTATCAGAAATTCAAGGAGATTTTGAAATAGGTCATAAATTCAGTAGTCTCGAGGTAATGCAAATGGTTAAGTGTTCAGCTATTAAGCAAAAGTTTGCTGATTCAAATTCACCCACAGCAGGATTTTTGTGAGCGAGATCCGATCTACTTTTGAAAGAGTTACAGCCATTGAAAAGCCATTTGAGCACCGATCTATTCCAACACATAAGGGTATATCATGAGTAAAAAATGATTAGACAGTAGTTAATTTTTGTTTTTTGTTACTATTTGTTTTTCTAGTTATCTCAGTTGCTTAGAATAAGGTAATGAATTTAAAAGTAACAGTGGTTGTAAATAAGTACGTAGTTTGTAGTTTTGTGCTGCAGTTATTATACTGATACAGCGTAGTTTGTAGTTTTGTGCTGCAGTTATTATACTGATACAGCGTAGTTTGTAGTTTTGTGCAGCAGTTATTATACTGATACAGCAGAAATAAGTGAACTAAGCAATAGGAGTTTGGATGGCGTAGCTGATGGTGTGCTACACTGTTAACCAAACGGCCGTGTGTCCTTCACCAATTCTAATTCACTTGCAACTCCATGGAAGAAGGATGAACTGTCTCTTCTGTTAATATTTATAGCTTTGACAGTTCAATAAAGGATCAATATGAGTCAGAATCAACTTGGTGGCAATGATAGGAATTTTGAGTTTGGACTAAGTAGGAAGTTTGAAGACAGATTAAGATCCACAGGGAACTCATTGCCATTGAATTGATTGTGACTGGTGGCATCTCAGACTGGGTTCTTGTTGTGTACTATCGAGTTGGAACTGACCCATTTCTGACCCTCCGTTATGTTTTTGCATGGGAGGAGATTGCCCATCTTTCCCCCAAGAAGTACCGATTGTATTTAAATCATACCTTTATATTGGCAGCACAGTTTCTTATTATTAAGCTACCAGAACTCTCTTTATTGTTTCCTAAGACTGTAAATCTTAATGCAGAAGACTGCCTCCTTTTAGTACCTGAAAACCTCTAGTGGTCTTTCAATAAACATTTAATTTACTGTCTCTCCAATACCCCTTCTGGACACATAGATATATTGAAAATGATGAACATTAGAGACATATTTCTGACACAGCTATTGTCACTGCTGTCCCCAGGTCATTGATGCAGGTCTGGAGTGCTGACCTAAGCTTGTTAGGTGCTGTCAAGTCAAGTATGACTCATAGCAATCCTATAAACAACAGATCTGAACCATATCCTATCCTGTGCCATCATCACACTTCCTGACACATTACAGCCCATTGTCGTAGTCAACATGTCAATCCGTCTGATGGAGGGTTTTCTTCTCCTTTCCAAGCATCACATCTCACTTCAAAAAGTAGCGAGCTAACACCATAGCTCAAAGACATCAATTCTTCTTCTATTATCTATTCATTCTCCAGTTCTCAGATGAATAGCAAATGATCAGAAAGACCATGGGCTGGATCAGAAGCACCTTAGTCCTTAAACTGACATCATTACTCCTCAATAATTTGGAAAGTCCCCTAACTGCACACTTTCCCAGTGAAATACATCTTATTTCTTGACCACTGGTACCAATGGTATTAATGATGGATCTAAGTAAGATGAAGTTGTTGACAGTCTCAATCTTTTCTCCATTCATCATGATTGGATAGTTGCCTACTATTCCAGTGTTAAGCATTTTTGTTTTCTTGACATAGAGATGTAATCCATATTGAAGGCTGTATTCTTTGATCTTCTGCAACAAGTGCTTCAAGTCCTCTTCACTTTCAGCAAGCAAGTTTTGTCATCTGCATAATGCAAGTTACTAATAAATCTCCCTTAGATCCTGATGCCACATTCCTCTTCATAGAGTCCAACTTGTAGAATAATTGGCTCAGTTTATAGATTGAATAAGTATGGAGAGAGAACACAACCCTGACACACTCCCTTCTCAATTTTAAACCATGTAGTGTTCCCTTGCTCTGTTCAGATGATACCTCCTGATCTAGATATGGGTTTCATATGAGCACAGTGAAGTGCTTTTGGATTCCCATTCTTCTCAATGATAGCCATAACTTGTTATAATCCGTGCAGTTAAATGCTTTTGCATAGTCATAGTCAATAAAACATAAATAGACACTCTTCTGATATTTCTTATTTTCAGCCAGGATCCATCTGACATTAGCAATGTTATCCCTGGTGCCACAGCCTCTGTTAAATCCTGCTTGAACTATGACAGTTCTGTGTACTGTTCTGTGTATTGTTCTAGTGGTTCTTTAATGATCTTCAGCAGTATTTTTCTTGCATGCGATATTAGTGATGTTCTTTGGTAATTTCCATAATCAGTTTGGTTACCTTTCTTAGGAATGGGACCAAATATGGATGAGCTGGCCAAACAGCTGTCCTTAAAAATTCTTGGTGAGGGCATCCAGGTCTGCATCTGTTAACTGAAATAAGACAATTGGTATCCCTTTGATTCCTGGGTCATTATTAATGTGGCTTCCATTTCCTCCTTCATAACCATTGGCTTCTGTTCATGTTTGTTGTTGTTGTTGTTGTTGTTATGTGCTGTCGAGTCGTTTGCGACTCATAGCCACCCTATGTACAACAGCCCGAAACCGTGCTCTATCCCATGCCAGTCTCATTGCCTCTGACACACCCATCCCGATTACCCCAGTAACTGAATCAATCCACCTCATAGAGGGACTTCCCCTCCTGCGCTGTCCCTCCACTCTGCCCAGCATGATGTCCCTCTCTAAGGACCTGTCTCTCCTTACAACATGTCCAAAGTATGTCAGGCGAAGCCCCAGAATCCTTGCCTCCAAGGCGCAGCCTGGTTTAACCCTCTCTAGGATGAATCTGTTTGTTTTCTTGGCAGTCCATGGTACATTCAATACTCTTCTCCAGCACCACAGCTCAAAGGCGTCAATTCTTCTATCCTCCCTAGTCATTGTCCAACTCTCTGATGCATAACAAGTGATTGCAAAAACCATGGCCTGTATCAAGTGCACCTTAGTCTCCAGAGAGACACCGTTTCTCTTGGGTACTTTAGAGAGGTCCCTAACTGCAGACTTTCCCATCGCAATACGTTTTTTTTATTTCCTGGCTACTGGTGCCAAGAGTGTTGACCGTGGAGCCGAGCAGACTGAAGCTGTGAACAATCTCAATCTCTTTACCATCCATCCTGATGCTACCGATTGGTCCAGTGGTGAGAATTTTTGTCTTCTTGACATTGAGCCTCAGTCCATATTGAAGGCTACAGTCCTTGACCCTCTGCAGTAAGTGCATGAGGTCCTCCTCAGTTTCAGCGAGCAGGGTTGTGTCATCTGCATAATGTAGATTGTTGATAGATCGTCCACCAATCCTAACGCTACGCTTCTCCTCATAGAGCCCAGCTTCTTGGATAATCTGCTCTGCATATAGGTTAAAAAGGTATGGAGACAGGACACATCCCTGGCGTACACCCTTCCTATCCGCTGTATTCTGATTAGTTTAAACAAGAGACTTCCAGGCCACAACTGATTGTTAATTAAATAGAAATGACCAAACAGCTTTCATGTGTTTGTTGGTTAAATAAAAATGATCAGAAAGTTTACCCTAATTGTAAATTAAATCAAAATGATCAAACAACTTACATCTGATTCTTAATTCAATAAAAACACCCAACCTTCCATAATCCAACTGCTTCAAACAAGAGGCTCTCAGGCAAACCCCAGCCACTCTTAGTCATAACGGCCCACCCACTAGATGACCTATGCAAATTATTAATATTTGACAAAGTAGATCAGAGCTCTGATGGCCTAGTGGTAAGGAGCTGCTGTGTAGTCCTAAAGACGTGAAGTTCAAATATACCATTTGCTCTGTGGGAGAATCAAGCATCTTCCTCTTGTGTGATTAACTACCACAGAAAACCCACTGGAGGGTCACCTGTGGATTAGTTCTGCAGTCGCCTATCGAACAAAACCACCACAACAATGACTACAGAAGTGTAGGACTTTTTGACTGGAATATATTTCAAGAACCACCTGCTATTGTTTTACTTTCACAGTTGCAGCAATAGATATGCACAGATAAACAATCATTCCAGCTTCTTCTCATAGAGATATCTTCTTTTCATAACTGCATGTAACATTGTAGAGTGTATATTTGGTGACATTTCTTTGTCACGTTGACAGTGCCTGTCATGTGGTATTTATTTGCAAAACAAATAGCACATATGTACATATACACATGAAAGCTTATGACCAACCCACTCATAGCTGACCCTCCAACTTATTTCGGAGGCTATGGTTGCACAAGAGGAGATTGCCTATATTTTTCCTACAGAAGCTGCTGGCAGATTTGAACCACCAGAGAGGCATCACCTTTCGGTTAGCACTACACATTAGGCCACCAGAACTCCACTTTCAACCTTTGAATAGTCTCCTAATGATGTACATGTTGGTTGCCAAAATTTCTTAGGCTTAAACTCTTTGCTGAGTAATAAATAGAATTCTAAAAGCTTGTCTTTTAGTTGAAAGAAAGATTTGGTGTTTTCTCTGAACAAGCAATTTCATGTAGTCTCTAGGGAGAGGATGGATTAGTTCACAGTGTAATATAATATAATATCCTAGTTTGGTGTATATGGTAAGGGCAATGCCAAAAGTTTTTTTACCTTGCTGATTGGTTTTGTGGGAAAGGTGAGTGGGAAGAGAAGCTTAAAAAAGGGACCGATGGTTCTCATGCAGCAGCCACCCAGGAACTGACAAAGCTTTCTTACCTTATGGAACACAGAGACATCACTAGTCACTGCTCTTAAGTTAGAACGGACTCATAACTGACCCTCTGTAGGATATAAGTGGTTAAAGGATCACTAGAGGAGATTGACCATCTTTCTTCCCATTGTCTCTGGTGGATTTGAATCACCAGAAAGGTCAGCCTTCAGGCTATTTAGCAGTGGGACTCACTGTGGTCTGTGTCATCAGAGCACCTAAAATAATGAATAGAATAATGAAATCTAGTTCATTAATGTAGAAAGATATTCATTAAGTTAGAAAAATTTTTAAAAACATACCTGTATTTTAGGAGAATGCTCATTAAATCACAACATTTTTTAAAACTTACCCTTATTTAATACGTGTCATTTCCCCCCTGGAAGACTTACTTCATACTTTTCTAGGAATAACTGAGACATTGTTGCACTACGATATCTTGACATATCTTTAGATTGTCAGAAATAACAAGAATAAGTGTTCTAGTTGAGAGAAGTGACTCTCCAACCATGAATGTGATCATGGCTTTTCTTCCTTGTCTGCCTTCAGAAACAGAACATGGGGTTAATATTCTTGGGTCTGGAGTTAGACTGGCTGGGTTAAAATTCTGAAATTATTGTTATTAGCTGTGTGAATGTAGGTAAATTATGTAACACCTCCTTGACTCTCCTTTTGTGGACATAATAGTCCTTTCCCCAAAGAGTCATTTTGACAGTTAAGTGTGATTATCATGTAGAGTACTTAAGCACTTCTGGGCAGCATAGTAAGTTGCACTGAGCATTAGTTGTTATTGCTGTTATTATTAATATAATCAATGCTTTACACTCTTGTCAGAACCTATTCAGTTTTAAGATTTGTTTAAGCACATGATTGGAAAATAAATTAAGGAAATATCATAATCTTTCAGCTTCTTGGAGTTTTATGCTATTGAAGGAGAATTTTGTGCCTTACCAGCTGTGATGTTAGCTGAGTGTAGGAGTCCCTTTGGACAGGTTGAGATTGATGAATCCCAGGCAAAGTCATGCGTCTAAAATATTTAGAATGTCTCGGTTTCCCTAGGAGGAAATGGAAAGAGTGCTGTTACATTTAGGGGTTTGTGAACAGTTTCACAAACTAAATGTGTATCATTTGTTGAGTGAAAAGGAAATTTGGTTAGTAAAATTGAACACAAACTACTATTAAGTTTGAAAGATGGCGTCACTTTCTATAATAAAAAAATGTTTTCTTGACAATTATGATTAAAAGTAGAAACACAATGTATATTTAATGTCATTGTTTAAATTCTTAAATTTAATTTATCAATTTAATTTCTTGAGTTGTAGCAGATCTACAAAAATGGCTTTTTAAAGACTCTCTATGCAATAATTTTTTTTGCTTTATATCCTTTCCTTAAAAAAAAAAAGATTTTTCTTAATAACATGAAGCAACAGAATGTTCTGTAAAACTTTAAAAACCTTTTCTTTTGAATTTTTTCTTCTTAATTAGGTTTTGGCCTTATAGAATTTTTAAGAGGTTGGAAATAGGGACGCCTTTTATCGACTTTTCTCAAAACCGAGAGCATTTGAATGAGTGTGGTATGTGATAGGGGTCACAGGGAGTTATAAGAAGGTATAAAGATTAGGCTACATTTGAATTTTTCACTTAAGAAATAATTAAAACCCACTGTTGGGTGCTGAGAAGAATAAAGGATGAATAAAACTTAGATGCTGCTTTCAAAGGGATTTAAAGGATTAAATAAAATACTGGAGAAAAATACTTAAATAGAAAGTAGAAGACGGTAGATACAGAACAATTCTGTGGGAGATATTACTTCAAGATAGAGACCTCAAGGAGAGCTTTTAAAATGAACTTGTATTTGAAGTAGTTCTTAAATGAAAAGATATTTGATAAATACTGATACCCATTGAAGGCTGTGAGGTCAAAGTACACCCTTCATGGAGAAATTAGAATGCACAGGGACTAAGGCAGAGGGACAAATATGGGAAGCAATCAATCATAGTTTCTTTGCCTAAGAATATTAGTCCAGAGAGATACTATGCATAAAGATGTTTCTGTAGTCAACTTAATTTTTGAAACACACTCTTTTCTGCTAGAGATTGTCAAACATTAGACAATAATCATCCTGAAAACTCTTTTAGTAAAGGAAAAAATGTATTGATTCTAGCTTATCAATAGACTCTTCTTTTTAATAATATGTAAAAAATTTAACTATTTCTTGTAGAACCTTATTGGGAATCTTATTCGGAACTGTTGGGTAGTTGAGGTAAGATTATGTAAAGCCAAAACACTTGAAAAGAAACAACCTTGACATACACCTCTACTTTTCTTAATATGATGTATCCAACCACTTGCTTTACCAGACAACATTGCCAAAATAGATGAAACAATGCCAGGATGCTAATTTAAATGGTAAGGTTCACCTAATCCAAGACGGGTTATTTTCCATTACTTCATGTTTACGGGGAAGTTGGACAATGAGTATGATATAGAGAAGAAGAATTGTTGTCTGTGAATTGTGGTATTGAAGAAGTGTTGAATATTCCCTGGACTGGGAAAAAAGTAAACAGATTTGCCTTTGGTGAAATTTTGTTAGAGTGCTCCTTCAAAACAAAAATCCTGTGATTTTGTCTTGGGTACTTTGGGCATGTTGTCAAGAAGGACCAGTGTTTGTGAGGAGGAACACCATGCTTGGAAGGGTAGGGTCTGTTGGTGGAGGAGAGGAAGATCCTTAACAAGATGAAATGATACAATGAAGTGACAATGTCCTTAAGCACAGTGGAGGTTAAAGAACTGCATAGGGCTGGGCAAGATTTTGAGCAGTGGTGCATATGGTTGCTATGATTTGGACTTCACTTTACAGCACCTAACAACAACTGGGCTCATTGTCGATAGATTTTTGCAACCTTTTATCAACATCTTTGTTTCATACCTGTTGGTAGAATAACACAAAAACTATGTCTTATTTATATGTGAAATAAGTGTTTTCATAATAATTCATTTGGTCACTATTTCTGGGATTTCTGTTGTTGAGGTTTCTGTTTTATCTATTTAATAAAGATAAACCATGAGTTCTTTTAAACTGTAAGAATACTGATTGCATTGAGTAAGAACCAACTATTGGCCTGCCCTCCGGTGGTTTGTTGTGGGGGAAATTGGAACCTACTCATCGCTGACTCTCCAGAAGCTTTTCAGAGGCAATAAATGATATGAAAGGAGATTGCCCTTCTTGCTTTCATAGAGCAGCGGGTTAAACTTTTGGAATAGCAGTGTAACTTCTTCCCAGCAGCCTACCAGAGCTCCATGGGTTCTGTTGTATACCACTGATTTGGAATACACTCATAGCTGTCCCTCCAGTGGTTTACAGAGGCAATAGATTACACAGGAGGAGATCATCTGTCTTTCTCACATGTAGTTGCCGGTGGATTTGAACTGTGTGCCTTTGACTTGGCAGCATAACTCTATTTGTAGGCTGTAAATCACAAGGGAGGCAGTTGTTCATCATTCTCTTCCAAAGATGTACACCCACAGAGAGGCCTTTCCTGTGGTCTACACCATCAGAGTACTTCACACACACACACACACACACACCCCAATACGACACATTTTCATTTATTTGAGCACTTAAGAAAGCTTATTTGAGAGATTAAATTAATTTTGGGAGAAGTATTTGAAGTAAGTAGCTATTGAAGAGTCTATGCCTTTCAGTTGTGCTGTACGAAGAGTATTAAATATACCATGGACTGCTAAGAGAAAGAACAGCTCTGTCCTTGACAGGGTGAAAACAGACAGCTCCTTGGAAGCAAGGATTTTGAAGCTCCATCAGGCATACTTCAGGCATATTGCAAGGAGGGACCAGTCCTTGGAGAAGGACGTCATGCTTGGAAAGGTGGAGGGACAGCTCTTGAGACAAAGACCCTGGATGAGATGGATTGACTCATTTACTGGAGTAATGGGGGTAAGCCTGTCAGAGATGATGAAATTGGCTCAGGATAGTGCAGGGTTCAGAGCTGTTGTATATAGGATCATTATTAGTTGGAGTCGATGACACATAATAATAACAACTGTGCAAATTGTTTTAAAGGGAGGTAAACAAAGATCTATGCAGACAAATAAAGGCAGCCACTGAGAAATATTTTTGAGGCCGGAAATGGTAAGACAGCTTATCAAGTTATTATCTGAGAGATAAAGGGTAAGGCCCAAATATGTCAACAAAGCTGCCTTTAGAGTAATACTATGAACAGATGGATAATATGCAACTAATCAATAAGAGATATTTATGGAATATAGACATTTAAACAAATTCCCTCCTTCCTATTGACAGTAAAAGAAAAAAATTCAGAAAAGAGTCTTGATTCTGGTTCTCTTTTTTTTTTTTCTTCTGGATCGAGTCAGCATTCTTTTTAGGTGACTGAAGAGTGCTCTTAATAGTGTCACCTCCCTTCCAGAAAAGAAATAAAGAACATCATGCTGTTGAGAGAAGCTAAGCTCAAGTTAGCTTCAGACTTCTTTATTTTTTAACCTCAAAGTCATCTTTGACAATAATGATTTTTTTAACAAATCATAAATTCTATTCTATTGATGACCTAATTTCCAGCATCACAGTAACATACTAGCCATGACAGTATGAAAAAGTGACAGAGGAATAATGGTCTTTACAAATGAACCAATAAGTAACTTCATGATAAACAGAGAAAACATTGACATTTTCAAGGATTTGATTTTATTTTACACACAGTCAACACCCCTAGAAGGCCCAATGAAGTCATTAGTAAATACATTGGGTAAATCTGTTGTAAAACAACAATGCTTTCATTGTTAATTGTTTAAGTGTTAATAGTATAGATATGTGTCTGTATCTTTTGATTTCTTGACTGTTCTTCCATGGGTGTTGATTGTGAATCTAAATAAAATGTACCTATTGAAAGCTTCAATATTTTTGGAATTGAGAACCCAGTAACTAAAAAGTTTGAAACCATCTTTTTTTATTTTTAGGACATAGTCTAGGTAGAAACTTGGTCATGAGAAGAAAAGTCAAATGATTTTTCTTAATTCTTAGTTATGAGTATTATTAATTAACCTATGGTTACATCACTCATAATGATCAAGGGAAACAATCATGATTTTTACCTCAAATCAAATAATTTGGCTTTGAAAATTTTTTAGCCAAATGTATTTGTGTGTCTTAGGTGCTTAACAAATGCCATATATTTTTCCCTCAGTTTCAAGGGGATAATTTCCATTCCCATTGGGTCAATCACCAAATCACAAGATACTCAAGTCCTTTATATAAACTTTTATAACATTTGAATACACTTATGCACATCCTCTTGTACGTGGTGAATCTTCTCTAGACTATTGACAATAACCCCCTGAGTCCATTCAATCCATTGTTGGTTGCATTTGCTGATGCTGATTGACTTTCTGGCTGCAATGGGGCCAATTTTTCTCAAGTTTACTCATGAAGAGCTTTTAATTGCCAGAGAGAGCTGAGCCTATGTAAAGACCTGTTCTCATCTTGAGTTTTTCTGAGTTTTCTCGGTTGCCATATTGACATACTACAAATTGAGTGGCTTTGAATGGCAGAGTTTTCTCAGTTTTGGAAGCTCAGATCAGTCATATTGATTCCTTTTGAGATCTGAGAAAGGAACTCTTTCATGCCTTTTGCTATTTCTGGTGGCTAAAAAGTACCCTTGTTATTCTTTTGCTGCTTCTCGATTATTCTAAGGGAGCTCTGGTGGCCTAGTGGCAAGAAACTGTGCTGCCATCTTGGAGGCACACAATTCGAGACCACTGGCTGCTCCACAGAAGAAGGATGGGCAATCTTTTCCCTTACAATTAACCGCCTCAGAAAGCCCACCAGAGGTCCACAGTGGTCTGGTTCTGATGCTAGGGTACACAACAACAAAAACAACAAAGATTCATCTAGGAAAGCCTGGTGGCTTAGAGCCATAGGAGATGTGCTGCCAAACCAAAGGCACAAGGTTGAATTCACTAGCTGCTCTGAGTGAGAATGAGGGACCATATCCTCCTTAAGTACTTTATAGCTTCTGAAAACCGACTGGAGTGTCACCTATGAGTCGGTTACTTTGATGACAGAGGGTAGAGTTTTTTGTTGAGATTCTTCTACCTCCTGTTTATTGTTGGTTTGTTTGGTTTTTTTGTTGTTGTTGTTGCATTCATTCTTTGTGTCTGTTGATTCCCTTTCATAAGGCATCATTAAGAAGAGATTAGGATTCAGATTTTCTTCTTTCCATCATTATCTCTTTTAACTTAAATAATGACAAAAATAACAACAAATGAGCACAAAACAAATCTTTCAAAACAAAAACCTTATTTCTAAACATCATCACATTTACAGGGGCTGGATTATAACACATGCTTGATTTTTGGTCTCCCTCCCACCTTGAATGATATAATTTAATCCATAACACAAATGGATAAGAGACAAGAAGACTACTTCTTGAAATACATGCCACTGACTGCCATGGTTTTACACTTCCTCTTAAGCTTTGTACTTGATGTTTTTAATCCACAAAAATGGCTCCGTTGCTTACTTTGGAGAAACATCTGTTAAACGTTATGAACTATTATTAGTTCTTTGAGAAAAAGCATTCTCCCATGGTATAACAAATGGAACAAATAATGAATATGTTAAGAATCATTATATTATGGACAAAGCTAAAACTATTTGAAGACGAGAACTCTGTTAGAACAGTATTTGACAATCCAGTTGAGTCCAGTGGTGAGCTGAAGTGTGAACCACACGTGATAAGGAGGTCAAGCATGCAGTCTTGTTTCTGAGATAGCTGGAACTGAGACAGCTGGGTCTGAGACACAGGCCCCTACAGGAAAGAATCTTCATGTAGTTCTTGTTTCTCTGTGTATTGGCTTCATTTTTCTTTCTTTGGTGGGTAATTTTTTTCTCCACACAATGCTATCAGTATTGAGAGTTCTCAAAACTTTTTATCCTAATTTGTCAATGGAGTGAATTTAACTGAGTCCTGAGTAGGACAGCAGGTCCAGTCTTCCAGGGAGGACACTGTAATCGTAAGACGAGGGGTCTGAGGAAGTAGCATGACAACTCCCATATCAACCATGTTGATGAAGATGAGGGCGCTGTGGACATCCCAGGTGGGGTCCTGTGCAAAGCATCATCTCACCTGATGTGTTATGTGCTGTATAACGAAAGTTATAACTAGTTATGTCATTTGGTTTGACATTTCCTCACTAATTATGACTGAATTGTATATATGGATGAACTTCTACAATGTAGTACAACTAATTGATTTTTAATATTAAAGAGTCCAACATGTTTGTGATACTTCAGATCTTTCACAGAAAATGTGTTACAGTTATTGGAGAGAAGTGAGAAGGAGTAGATTTCTTGGTAGAGTGATTATAAAATTTGAAATTAATGCAAGCACAATGGTACAACAACTCTGGAAGGCAGTTTGACGTTTCTTCAAGAAGCTGAACTTTGAAATTCCATTTGACCCAGTTATTCCATTTCTAGGAATAAAGAGAGTTGATGTTCATAGCAGCATTATTCACAGTAGCAAAATGGAAAATGCGAACAACCCAAAAGTTCATCAACAAATGAATGGACTGAAAAATTGTGGTACATTCACTTGATGGAATACTATCCAACACTCAAGAGCAATAATTTAGAAAAATACTCTGTAACATAGGAGAGGCTGGAGAGCATTATACTGAGTAACCTAATTCAAGCTCTTAAGGACAAACACTACATAAGACCATTATTATAAAAATAGAAGGATAACTAATAAGATGTGTACAAAAGTCCAAAGGGAGGACCAGGTGAGGGGAGGATGTGTGTGTGTGAGTGAGAAATCAAGGAATTTGGTGGGTGGAGGGAGGAAAAGGGGTGAGGGAGCTAGGAAAGATCCACTGGGGACCTCGAAAGAAGGGGTAATGGGTGTAGATCAATGATGATTAATTTTCTAAAACGTAATGTATGAGAAAGATCATATTAAACACAATGTGAATGAAGCAATGTGTGAAACACAATGAATGGATACAAACTTTGTATGCAAACCAATAAAAATAAAAGTTAATTCACATACAACACAAACATGTATGCATATATACAAGGATCATCACATTAAAACCACACATTTAATAACATTAAAATGTATAGATGAACTAAACATTATGCTATGAAAAGTTATAAATAACCACAACCCACAGAAAGGACACAGCCTATAAAAACGGCATCAGAGGCAGGGGAAACTCTTAAGCAAAGCACAAGGCGGCTTTGTTGGCTCTTGGTGACTGGCCTGGGCTCTGAGGTGGGTGAACCTTTGTGTGTTGCCTAGCAATGTGCGTTTTCTTGTTTAAAGGCGTCTAGACTCATGAATCATGAATTGTTAGTTTATGAGAGTAAGGTGTTCTTGCAAGCCTGCCAAAAAAGGTAACTAAAATCCTTTTAATACAGAAGGATTTTAAAAACAGAATTGTAGTTCTCAAAATTATTACAGAGCTTGAAAGAAATATTATTTGATTATTTTTTTTTTTCTCATTGTAATTGACCTCTGACTGTAACTTTTGTGCTTGGGTTGGGGGAAAGAGTAAAAAAAAAATAAATAAAAGGAAAGAAAAAGTAGCATACAACTTCTCATGTTTAATGGGGCATTTGTCCTGTGTGAAGCGAGAAGCAGAGACTTAATCTCTTGTTTCCTTATTGAATCCTTCCTTCCTGACATGGACTGTGACTTTAGAAAGGTGAATGCATGTGAATAGTAGTCATCAGTGCTGTGTAACACAGTCTGGCTTCTACCATTCCTGAAGAGTTTTACAGATTCAAAGGTTTTGGATCTTTGTCAGAAGAATATCTTCATTGAAATTCTAATAAGCAAACAAGACAAAACAGGGAAAACAACTAAGCCATAAACACCTTTTATGACCCCATATATATTTTTTACAATAATCAAACATTTCATTTCTCCCTCCTGTTCCTGGCTTTCCTTTTCTCTCTGTTGTTTCAAGAGAATAGAAAGACCAATTAAGCCTTGAATGACCACATGCAAACTTTTAGAGCACCAGTGAAGTAGGAGGTGGAACAGAAGCACAAAACTTTATTAGGCCTATTACCAGGGGAGACCTATAAACCATGCACCCACATTTTAAACCACGGAGCGAAATCCCATGAGCTGTCTGGTTGTATACAAACAACCTCAGCAACAACTTTTATTTATTTATCATCATTGCAAAGCTATCTACTACATAGATTATGCCGATTCAACTTTTTTACAATGATGCTGTTGATTATGGGCAAGTACAGTAATCAACTGGACAATTTTAACTTTAATAAATGAGATTCCATCCCACCATACTGTTAACCCTCCGATAACACTTCCCATCTATCCCAGTAACCACTAAGAAAGTGAGTCTATACATTTACTTTTTTTTTTTTTAATGTGAAAATGTAAGTATTTCTTCTTTCACTCAGTATTACAGCTCTGGTGGGGTTCTCATGGGAGTCTTGCCTGGTCATCAGTGGGTTGAAACCACTAGCTGCTCCTCAAAAGAAAGATGTGGTTGAGATGTGGCTATTGGCATCAGTAAAGATTTACAGCCTTGGACAACCTAGTGTCTGTTCTGCTGTATTCCCCAAGGTAGCAGTGAGATGGAATTGACTTAATGATAGTGGACAATGTCTTTAAGCTCCATTTATATTTATCATATAATTTAGTTTCTCTTGCTGGCTGAGTACTATTACATTGTAGGTTTGTCCCATACTTAATCTAGTCATCTGATGATGAACATTTGGATTTTTTCCACATTTTGGTTATTGTGAGTAGTGCTGTAATAAATGCTATTTCACAAGGTTTTCTTTTTCTATTTTTATTTTCAAATCTTTTGAGTATATATAGCAAATGAGTAGTTTCTGTACCTTGTTGTAGCTTGCTTTAGTTTTTTGAGGAACCACTGAACTGTTTCTCATGTTCTTAATGAAGACTGTATGTGCCATTTAGCATTCCACTTTCCACATGTCCTTACCAGGATTTGTTATTTTACTTTTGTCTTTTTTTTTAAAGACGTATTCTTCTGGCTCCACTAAGATATGCAGAGAATAATCTTTTTGAAGACTGTAGTCTGATTTCTACCACATATTTTGCAATGAAAAGAAAAATCGCACCGGAATGTTTGACATTTGATGAGAGGAGCTTGAAGAAACTGTTTATTTTGAGACGATAGCACCTAATAGTTTTAAAAGCTTATAACTAATAACAAGTAGAATATATAAAACTAGTAGTGGTAATTTTTTTTTAATAAGATACAAGTTGCTCTGAAAGAATTGGCAAAAAACAAGGCTCCAGGAGTTGACGTCATGCCTATTGACATATTTCAACAAACAAACACTGCCCTGGATGTCCTCAGTAAGTTGTGCCAAAAAATCTGGAGAACAACCAGGTGGCCAACAGACTGGAAGAGATCTATATTTGTTCCCATCCCAAAGAAAGGTGACCCAACAGAGTGCAGAAATTATCAAACCATATCATTAATATCATATGCAAGTAAGATTCTGCTGAAAATTATCCAGAAACAACTGGAGCAACACATCAACTGTGAAGTGCCAGATGTTCAGGTGGGGTTTAGAAGAGGTCATGGTAATAGAGATATTATAGCCAATGTTAGATGGATCTTGGCAGAAAGCAAAGTACCAGAGGAATGCCTATCTGTGCTTCATTGACTATTCAAAGGCTTTTGAGTGTGTGGATCACAACAAGCTGTGGCTGATTCTGAGAAGAATGGGTATCCCAGAACATCTGATTGTGCTTATACTAAACCGATACTTGGACCAAGAGGCATTCATCAGAACAGAGCAAGGAGATGCTGCATGGTTCAAAATTGGGAAGGGCATCCATCAGGGATGCACTCTGTCTCCGTATCTTTTCAATCTGTATGCAGAACAGATTATCCGGGACACTGGGCTGTACAAGGAGGTGAGTGGCATTAGGATTGGTGGAAGATTCATCAACTACCTGCGTTATGCAGATGATACAACCCTGCTTGCTGAAACTGAGCAGGACCTGAAGCACTTGCTGCAGAAAGTTAAGGACTGCAGCCTTCAATATGAATTGAAGCTCAACATCAAGAAAACAAAGATTCATCACTGGGCCAACTGGCAACATCAGTGTGAATGCTGAAGAGATTGAGATAGCAGTTTTAATTTGCTTGGCTCCATAGTCACCACTCTTGGGGCCAGCAGCCAGGAAATCAAGAGACAAATTGCATTGGGAAAGTCAGCTGTCAGGGACCTCTCCGGGGTACTGAAGAACAATGACATCAGGCTGGAGGCTAAGGTGTGCCTGATCCGGGCTATAGTCTTCACAGTTGCGTGTTATGCATCGGAGAGTTGGACAGTGACTAGGGATGATGGAAAGAAAGTTGATGCCTCTGAGCTGTAGTGCTGAAAAAGAGTGTTGAATATACCATGTGCTGCTAGGAGAACATACAGGTTTTTCCTGAAGAGGGTGAAGCCAAGCTGCTCCTTAGAGTCAAGGATTCTGAAACTTTATCTGGCATACCTTAGGCATGTTGCAAGGAGGGACCAATCCTTGAAGAGGGACATCATGTTTGGGAGAATGGAGAGACAGCATAAGAGAGGAAGACTCTCAATGAGATGGATCGGTTCAGTGATTGGGACAGTGGGAGTAGGTTTGTTGGAAACAATGAGGTTGGCACAGGGTAGAGCAAGGTTTAGGGTTCTTGTACATAGGGTCACAATGAGTCACAAGCGACTCAACACATAACAACAACAACAACAACAACAACAACAACAACAACAGTATCTTGTAGAATGTTTCTTTGTTACATATCTTTTTAAATTGTTGTTTTGTTTTGCATTAAAACAGATAAAAACCACTTATCTGTTAGACATTTTTACCTTCCCTCTTTCTGGATGTGGATGGGAGGAAATGTGGTCTGTCACCTCAGATTGTAAAGAATAGGAGAGGAACAAAAACAAAGGTGTTTCAGAGAACATTTCCAGGAATCAAGGATTAAAGCGAATACGTTCTTTATTTTTCTTTTTCTAACATTAGGTAAATAAAATTTATTGTGTAATGCTTTCTTTTCCTCCTGGAGAAGAGGTGAAGTCTGAATTCATGGCATCATTAGTAAGACACCGAAAATTGAAGAAGAGGGATTAGAATACAACTTTGATCAAAGGGATTTCCATGTTATTAAGCAAGTCAAGATGAGAGGCTAATTATTAAATGTTTGTTAGTGAAGTCCAAGTGATTTATAATAGTGAGAGTTCCAGAAACAACTTCTAATGATATACCAACAAATTAGTTTTCTTATATTAAAGTGATCTGTGCCTGTTAGCATTATTGAATCACTCCCCTGCTTTCCATTATAATATTATTGTTTTGTTAATTTGCATTGTTAGTCATAATAATTTTCTGATATAAAGAGAATATAACCTTCTGTGTGAAACTCCTGATATTTAATGGTCAATCCTTGAAGACTTAAAGTTGCACAGAGAATTGTGTTATCCATAGAGTTGTTGTTCTTATTATGCACTGTCGAGTTACCTGCAACTCATAATGATCCTATGTACAACAGCTCTGCAGCCTGCCCTGTCCTTTGCCAGTGTCACAATCTGACACACCTACCTCCATTGTCTCAGTTACTATATTGATGCATTTCATCTGGGGTCTTCCTCTCCTTCACTGTCCCTCTACCTTTTTGACCATGATGTCCTTCTCCAAGGACCAGTCCCTCCTGGCCATGTGCCTAAAGTATATGAGACAGAGCTTCAGAAACCTAGCCTGCAAGGGGAAACTTGGTTTTACCCTCTCCAAGACAGACTACTTTGTTTTCTTTGTGGTCCATGGTATGTTGAAGAGTCTTCTCTAGCACCACAACTTGAAGGTGTCGATTCTTCTTCTGTCTTTTTTAGCTGTTATCCAGCTTTCTGATGCATAACATGTAATTGAGAAGATCATGACCTGGATTAGGCACATGTCAGTCGCTAGACTGACATCATTTGCTTTTTATGACTCTGGATAAGTCCCCGACAGCAGATTTTCCCAGTGCAATCTTCTTTTGATTTCCTACTGTTGGTGCCAAGAGTGTTGATTGTGGAGCCAAGCAAGCTGCAATTGTAGTTTTGAAAATGTAGTTTGTTCTTGATTGTCTTTTCTCTGGATTGACCTTCATAACAGCTTAACTTCTCCAGGTATTTTAATTCGTAGGCCCTTTGTCTACTCAGAGAGGTCACATATCTTTAGTCCCAGACCATTTATTAACACTAAGGAACATTGGTGACATCATTGATGAAGTATTCATTGCCAGCTGGAAGGTCAAAGATTTGAACTCACCACCTACTCCTCAGGAGAATAATGCTGCAATCTGCTTCTGTAAAAATATACAGCTTTGACAACCCTAAAGGCATTTCTACTCTGTAGTCCTATATGGTTACTGAGTTGAAATCACCTTGACTACAAGGCTTCTCCTTCTACCTTTTTTTTTTTTTAAATTGTGTTCTGGAAGCTCTGGTGGTGGAATCTATAGAGAGATGTGCTGCTAGTCTAAAGCCATACCTCTCTGGCAGTTTGAATCCACTGATAACTAAGAGAGAGAAAGATGGGCAATAACTTACTGTGCAGCTTACAGCCTTGGAAAACTGGGAAGTCAGCTGTAACTCAATGGTAATGAGTGAGTAAATGAGTCTGAATATGTATACCACTCTAAGGAGGAAAAAAAGAAAAAAACCACACCACAACTCTATGGAATCACAGTATTTCACCCATTGCCTATTTCATTAACTGACAGATTACCTTAAGGAAGATGTTGAAAAATGTACTATTCATCTACTTTGTGCATTAACGGATTCTATCCAGCAGTAAGAAATGCTGAAGTGCATGGCCAATCACAAGGCTGCCTGTAATTGGTATAGTTAAGTGTTGGTCCTTCATGACTTGGCAGTTATGCAATGGTGTAGACACTCTTCATTTTGTGATCTGATGTGGAAATTCACTGTTTTTGCATAACTCAAATTTCAAATTATGATCTGGTCTTTGAAATCTAGTCATGCTATAAATGAGAGAATGTATTTTTCATGACAAAATTAGAACACTGTGTGTTTAAATAAAACGTGAGTTGTAGTTAACATTTATTTGCTTTATATTTTTAAAACTGTATAAGTGTTTATATATGGTCTGCTATTACTTTGTAAATATCTACTGAATTACATGAGAGTTCTCTTTTGACATTTGAAAGTTTCTGTTTTACTTCCTAACTTTACATTTTTTTTTAAAAAAAAAACAACACCCCAAACCCTGTAGTTTGGAATCCCACCCCAAAACTTGCTATCTTTTTCTCAAGATTAAAAAAAGAAAATTGTGGTAACAAAATTGGAAACAATAGAAAACTTTAACAAGTCTCACTACCACTGGAAAAAAATTCTGCTAAATAAATCACTGAATGTTGTTGTTAGGTCCCATGGAGTATGACTCATAGTGACCTTTTGAATAAAAGATCTTAACCTTGATCTGTCCTGTGCCATTCTCACACTTCCTGACACACTAGAACCCATTGCAGCAGTCAACATATCAATCCATCTGGTCAAAGATTTTCTTCTCCTTCACCAGCACTCCACCCTTCCTACTATCACGTCCTTCTCCAAAATCTAGCCCTTCCTGGCAACATGCCCAAAGTATGAGGCAAAGCCTCATCATTCTTGCCTCCAAATAGCACTCCAGCTGCATCCTCTTTAATACATATCTGTTTGTTCTCTTAACCATGCATGGGATGCTCAATGCTCTTCTCCAACACCACAGCTCAGTTCTTCTGTCATCCTTATTCATTGTCTAGCTCTCAAATGGAATATATGTTATTATTATAATTTTAATTGTATTTTAAAAACCTTCAAATTGATCATTTCATATTCTTTTTCTTAACTGTTAAAAGCTATGTAAGATATAAAGTTTATATGTGGCTGTATAAACAACGTAACTGATATTAAACTTTTTTTTATCTGATCTCTTTTCTCTCTAACCCTCACTGTTGGTTCAGACTTCATCAGTTCTCACCCAGACAATTGCAGTCATCTGTCTCCCTTCCATGTTGGTCCCTGCAATTCATCCTTTACCTTGTTGCTAACCTATAGTAGAAATCCTGCTGGGGTCCATTGTCTATAATTTGTTGTCAATATTGTTCATTGCTCCAGCTTTCTGTTAGCATTCGCCACTTGAGTTTCATACTGCAGGAAAACAGAGTTAATACTGCTTTATTCATCTTTGCTTTTACCTGCTGTGCTGCTGGTTTTGGCCTGAAGTTCTTCATCCCTCCTTCAAAGTGTAGTTAGCGTGTTAAATGTTCTGTGAAGTTTTTACCGTCCAGCCACTCAAGTAAACCAGTTGTCCTATGAGGCTGGTTCTGGCTGAAGGTGACCACCGGTGTGTGGTAGCAGAATTGTGCTCTAGATCTACCAGGCTGACTTTTGGGAATGTAGATATGCAGGTGTTTCTTCTAAAGTAATCTTGGGTGAATTTAAATCACTAATATAATGGGAAGAAGCAGAGTATGCGGATCGTTTGTACCACAAAGGGGCTCCATCCAACTATTTAAAAAAAACCAAACAAACCAACCAAAAAAGCCCCAAACCCACAAATCCTCAATATCTTCAAGTGAAAACCATCTCATAGCAACTTTTCATTGGGTTTTTAAGGATCTGCTTGTATATTTGGTTTGCCAGAGAGCCTTGGCCTTGGTTAGTGGCACAATTCCTTCCAGACTATTGCTTATTAGTCACTTACCCAGTACTCCATCTGTGCGTGGTGTGTGTTTTTCATGTGGTAATGATTTACTTCTATTTCTCCTGCTATCTTTATGTCTGCTGCATTTTCTTCATCACTATTTCCAGCATCTATTATGTACCTGGCTCATTAATAACTTTATTCAATTGAATTGTCTTTGCTACTAGATTCAGTAAGCTTTGATGTCAAGTACAAAGATATTGTCACCTAAAACATTTAAAGCCAGCCATTACAACTTTAACAAAGTCACATTTTTAGGATGCATTGAAGATTTAAATTTTTCATCTTAGATTTTCCTTGAATTGCAACAGTTATTTATTAAAGCCTTTTTCATGTGTCATGTAACCTACTGGATTCGCAGGGTGATTGAGCAAATAGACATCAATAACCTTTTATATATGACAACTTCATTTTATTGTAATCATAAACATTGTTGGAGTAGAGTTTGTTTTTCAAGCCATTATCTTTAGTGGAACTCATCTGCTGCCATTTGGTTCAGATGTGGCACTGTAGCATCTGTTCACTCAGCCTGTTCTCTCAGAAGAGAAGGGTCTTTGACAAATAGAAATTATCCCTAGAAGTCACTGCAGCCAGAGTCATTTGTGGGAGTGACTTGTGAGAATAATGTTCTCCTTCTACTGAAAGTCCCAAATGACATGTAGTTTTTACTACTTTAATATGTATATGATCCTTCTGAGTTTATTGAAATACAGGCAACTTTATTAAATAGAAAGAATTTCCTTAATTTTGATAGTTTTCTTTGACCTTATTTAAACTAAACACAGTGTGATTTTTTTTTTTAACAATTTTGATGCTTAATCTAAATTGTTTCAAGCCATCCAGTTGGAACTGACTCGTCACTGACTTTCTTTCCAGTAGGTTTTCAGAGGCCGTATATCACATAGTAGGATATAGCTCATCTTTCTCCTGCATTCGAAACCAGAGTTCTTAGGAAAAGGCTCTTTTCCATCTAATTTCCATATAGAACCCTTGACATTGGAGAATTCTTGGCTGATTTGGAGGCAGATGGAACGTGGCATGTCAATCACAGCTTTTAATCTGTTTATGTTTCTGTTAGGTAAAGCTGATCTTGAATAATGTGAGCAAATGAGCAGAAATAGAAAACTATTTTACTAATAAAACCCAAGAAGACTTTATTTTTTATTATCTATGATATGTGCTTGATGCCTTTAAGTTGTGGTGCTGGAGAAGAGTAATGAATGCACTGTGGACTGTTAGGAGAATAAACAAGTTCATCCTAGAGAGGGTGAGACGAGGCTGCCCCTTGGAGGCAAGGATTCTGAAGCTTTGTCTGACATACTTTGGACGCAAGACTAGTCCTTGGAGAAGCATGTCATATTTGGGAGGCTTCAGGAATACCCTCAAAGAGATGGATTGACTCAGAGTGGGGTAATTAGGGTAGGTGTGTCAGAGGCAATAAGATTGGCACAGAATAGAGTATGGTATAGGGCTGTTGTACACAGAGTTGCTATGAGATGGCGCATAACAAAAACAACAACATACTTAAATATACAGTCCCTTTTACTTACTTCTGTTATGTGTCCTCAGTTCCTAAGTGTCTTTTGTGTTTTAAGTACGTTGAAAATATACATGCTTTGGAATTAGATTCAGTTTAAAATATTCTAATTAATAGCTGTGTTGCTTTGGCCAAATCATTTACCAGTATGTATTGAAGTTCTCTGAACTGTAAAATAAGGACATTTTCACTGACCTTATGTTAGACACACACATACACATACCCCTTACTGTGTTTGACATATGCAATTAAAACAAAACCAAACTTATACAATGCTCTTTCATTTAAAAATATGTAATATTTTGCTGAGATGCTTGATTTCTTATACTATGTAACAGATAGAAATGGAGAGGAAAACAAGAGTAAAAATTAATAAATACATAAGTGAAAGAAAATGCAGTACAGAATAAGCAATTGAATCATTGTAATTAACTTTATTAAAAAGTCTATAAATTATCAAATGGAAACACAATATGATTTTATAAATTTCACTCCAATAAAAAAAGTTTTTACTTTAAAGGAAAATGTTACATTAATTCACCTGGACAGATTAATTTAAAAAAATGTAATCTCCTTCAGAAGATGAAATGTTAAAAATAGATGATGGCAAAGCAATCAATTTTTTCTCTCTCCTTTCTTCCTCCCTCTGTCCTTCCCTCCCTCCTTCCCTTTCTCCTCCCTTCCTTTCTTCTTTATGGATACTATATTTATTTTTTTTCCACTTTCAGGGAATTTCATTTATGCAAAGTTATACTTTTTGTAAAAAAACTTTTTGTATTTAAAAAAAACTCCTTTTTTAAAAAAAACTTTTTGTATTAAAAAATCCCCAATATGTTGACTGACAGAGACCAACTGAGCAATGAGGTTGCAGGGTTTGCCCTTTAGAGGAAGAACTGCTTTACTTGGAGAGAGGGGTTCTGGGATAGGATCATTTACTCTGAGTCTTTGAAAGCCGATGATGGGATGGGGAATCTCCTGTGTAACGAAGAGGACATGGTGCCTTTCCAACTGGAAGATAGGTAGCTTGTTCAAGTAAACTCTATTCCTTTTAATTTTTTAATCAGTTTGATTTGGTATAAATTCCCCTTGCATTTCTGATATATTTAGAAAATACGACCTTCTTCTATAGGCCTTTAATTATTTTATTCACTCTTTCAAATATATTTTATGTACACCAGCTTTTTCAAAATTTGGGAACCGTCACACAGAAGTTGTTACTCTACTCAATCTTTCTTAGAGGCTGAATTGACTTCCCCTTCTCCCCTCATCCCTGTGCATTATAACAGTAGAATGATTTCTCCTTTCCTTTAATGACCTATTAGTTTTTCTTAGTCTCCTTTCTTACTCAGGGTTATTTAGATCAATTACTTATTAAGGAAAAAGAGGGGTAAATAAAGACGTTGTCAGTATGACTAAGAAAAAATATGTAGAAATAAAGATATATTTTGAAAAATTTACTCAGAATAATATAATTGTTCTAATATTCATAAGACTAGAGGATAATGCTTGTGAAGTGATCATTATAGATATAAGTCATACACTTGCAAGGTTTCTTCTTGACTAAATCTAGATTCTGATCTCAATTTTTTTAAAAGGGAACAATGATGTATAAACCAAAAACAAAAACAAAAACCAAACAAAAAAAAACAAGCCACCAAAACCCCCCCCAAACAAACAAAAAACCCAACTGTTCTTTCATGATCCATAAAATCTTTGCCACTTCTCAAGTCTAATTTTTTATTATATTGCATTCAGTAGGGTAGAACCTTTGGGAAGATCTAATTTCTTAAGTGTTTCATGCCATTCCATCCGAGTAGGCAAGTGATTTCAAAGGCACTGGGGAAGAATACCATTGATACCACAGAGGCCCTGCCCTTTCTTAAGATGAAGGGTTTGGGAATACTCCAGCAGATGCAAAAACCATCTGTCCTGAGACTCCAGAAAGCATTCCTATACCAGAATATCCAAGGATATTAGTAATGCCACACTTAAAGCATTTTGTTTGTTTTTATCTTAAATAAATGAGCATTTAGAACAAATGGACTCCTGCACTGTCCTAGAAAATTTAAGTAGATTGACCTTCAGTCATAAAGGAACATATATATTCTCTTTGCCAGTTGAACTCCATGGGTAGACCCTTAGCAGATATCCTTGACTGTTTTCCTTTCTCTTTGAGATTGCTTTGAACTCTGTCAGGACTCGGGTTAGAACACCACTCTCATGTCCTGCTTTAGCATTATGTAGGCGGGCTTAAATACAGTCGCCATCATCAAATAGCGGGTTCCAGTAAATTAACTGCCATCTTCTACTAACCAAATATATGGGTTGTAGATGTGGAAATAAACTGAGTTAAAAATATTTCTTGCACAAAGGAGATGCTAACTGAGAGGCACATATCCTTGCACTCCCAATATCTTCTGGCTTGTAAATGCCATTTCTGAGGAGATGGCCAAGTTTCTAATGTGGGCATCTTGTGAGACAGCTGAGTCACAGCTGCTGAAAAGAGGGTGTGCCTGTTTCCCCTCCCCAAGAGAAGATACAGAGAGAAAGGGGGAAAAGAGGATGAGTGCTAGTAACTAACTTAAAATCGACTGGTGTGAGAAGTAGAGGAGATTGTGAGGCCAGGTGGAAGCCATTTCTCTGTCATGTGACCATATGTGAAGGATAAAAATTGTTTTTCATATTCACATTCTCTTAAGTGGTCATGATTTGTGCAGAAAGTTCATCTTCTTTCTTTAAATGTTTCTTGTATGTGTTGGAATGACAGTAGAAGTAGGTCATGATGTTTAGTTGCGATTTAATCTTTGATTTTTTAAAAAAAAAATAAAAATATTTTTTCCTTCTTCGTATTGTCTTGCACACAATCATTCTCAACATTGTGTCTTATAAAATTAATTACCATTGCTCTATGGCCATTATTATCCCATCTTTTCAGATCCCCACTGGGACACCCCCTCTACTCACCAAACCCCACAACACTGTGACCTCTCCCCCCGCCCCCACCAGACCTCCTGCCACCTCCTTTTGAACACAATGCTTTGAACATTTGTATACATCTTACTAGTTATCTTTCTGCTTTTACAATAATGGTCTTATGCAGTATCTGTCCTTGTGAGCCTTAGTTTGTTCAGCAAAATGTTCTCTAGCCTCTCTCGTGTTTTATAGTGCTCTTCAAAATCATTGCTCCTGAGTGCTGCCTGGTGTTCTATCATTTGAAAGTACCACAATTTCTCACATTCATTTGCTGATGAACCTTCAGGCTGTTTCCATTTTCTTGCTATTGTGAATAATGCTGCTATCAACAGTGATGTACAAATCTCTATTTGTGTCTCAGTTCTATTTTCCTTGGGGTATATTCCTAGCAGTGAAATAGCTGGGTCGTATGGAATTTCTATGTTCAGCAATTTAAGGAAATGCCAAACTGCCTTCCAGAGTGATCATGCCATTTGATAATCCCACTTGTTGGCTTTCTCCCAGGAGTTTGGTACTACTCTTCCCTTTGAAGTAGTTAATGTTACTCACTTTGAGAAAGTTTGGAAATGCAGACTTTGTTTGGATTTAGAACCTAGATTGGTGTCTCACTATCTCTGTGACCTTGAATGAATAACTTGCACCCTCCTTTTCCAGTTTTGTCATCAGTAAGATGGAAATGACATTAGGACCTACTTTAGTAGATGTGTAAGGATTAAATAAGTTATTTCACGTTAAGTGCTTAAAACAATGCCTGGCATATACTAGTCTCTTAGGCATCTTCAAAAGAAAAGTCTTAAACTCACTGCTGCTTATATGGATACAATGAGTAGTGACCCTTTATTGTATTTCCAAGGCTGTACATCATAAAGGAAGGAGATTGCCCATCTTTGTGTCAAGGAGCCCCTGGTAGATTTGAACCATCAAACACTTGAAGTCCTTGCCTTAACAGTACACTTCACTACACACCATACCATTGGGCGCCCTGAGTTGCTATTCTTTCTGCTGCTGCTCTATTATTGCTACTGTTTCCATCTTTCCAACAGTGCCATCTATTTATGTTAGTCCTCGTGGTGCTGTTTTAGCTGTTATAACTACCTTACTTGTGTCTGAAGAATATTTCCTAGTGGTAATGGAATTGAAGATCAGTAAAGAGAGATGCTAATGTACTGATAAAATATAATTTCAGCTAGTGGGACAACAACAACAAAAAATATATATCTCTTTAATATAAGGAACGCTGGTGGCACTGTGGTTGATATTTTGAGCTGCTAACCCAGTGGCTGTTGGTTCCAATCCACCAGTTACTCCTTGGGAGGAAGATGGGGCAATCTGCTTCTATAAAGATTTATTGGCTTGGAAACTGTAGGGGGAGGTTTTACACAGTCCTTCAATATCAGAATCAACTCTATAACAGTGACTTGTTTTTTTCTTAGGTGGGTTTTTACCCCCTGTCCAATATTAATACCATTATTATATTGGTTCACCAATATTTGCAGATTTAAATAATAATTTTGGGAAAAGCTATTAGTCAAAGGGAAATGAAATATAGCCTTATTTAAACAATATGAATATCTAGATATACTTGGAAATCCCAGTATAACATCAACGGTGCATTTGTTGGATTTAGAGTCTTACCAGAGTGTTCAGATATGGGAAATTTCAATAAAGCCATAGTTTTCCTAAGTATCATCAGTGACCACTAAGAAAATCTAGTGCAATAAAACTTCAAGGGAATCCACACCAAAGTATCAGCACTGATTGTTTCATGCTAGTGATATTACATTTTATTTTGGAAATAAAAAAAAAATCATCTTTTATTTAGTACTTACTATGTGCTGTGAAGTGTGTTAAATGCTTTTGGTATTTAAAAGTAGCTGTTGGTTTTATGCTTTGTATTCAGACCCACTGTTTCCATTAATCCCCCTTGAGATCCATAAAGCCTTTTTGAGTTTTGTTTGCAAATTATAATGCATGTAAAGATTGTAATTGGAAAGCTGCATACCAGATGACACATGCTGTGTTTTTGCTGCTACAGATACATACTTGAAGCTGTCAATATGAAGGGAATAGATTTGATCATGGAATGGAAGCAAAATTGCTTTCAGTCTTAGGGTGAGAATTTAAAAAGTACTTCCCATTTTCTCTGTATTAAAATATATGCTTACCGCTCGTGGTGTATAATCCTTACAATAATGTTGACTGATTTGTCATTGACTTTTCTCCTTGGGAACGTTGAAATTCAGAAGAAAGCTTAATCTGCCCAATCACCTGGGCCCTGGGAGAGATTTTTCTTGGTGTGTTGAATATTTAAGAAGAGGAACCTGCTCATTTGCTTTTCTTCTGAGTCTGTGGTCGTTATTGTGATTATAAATTTAAAGCTGGGAAGAAAGTTTTATCAGTAAAGACCCAGGCTCAGCCAAGTTAGTAATTGGGCAGGAAGTCAAGTCTCCTGCCTCAATTACTTAGCCTGCATTTCTGTCCCCTGTGATTTATAGCTCGGTATTTATAGTACTATAAAGTTTGACTCCAGAACTCCCACAATTCTCCCCTCATTCCTAAAGGTGTAATTAATGCCACTGAGCCAGAGTCTATGGCCTATCACTCACTGAACTTTTAAGATCTTTAAAGAAAGAACACCAATTCCACTTTAGATCTTCATTTTATAGAAAATGCCATAGCCTGATGCAAAGCCACAGGATAAGTCACTCCTTTCTAATGACATTTTGGTACAAGTGATCTTTCTGAAAACATCACCATGTTATTGTCAGTATCTCCACAGCTGAAAGGAAGATATCTCTGTATTTTACACGATGGTAAGATATACAGTAATGCAATCTTAATGTGAAGTGTAGTTTATTCATGCTAAGGGCAAGTGGAGTTCTGGTGGCTTAGCTGTCTTGAGGGAATTAGCTTCTCCTCTAAAAGCTGGGCCTCTCTGTAAGTTTGAACCCCCAGGAGCTCTGAGAGAGCATGATGGGCAGTCTCTTTCCATGTATTTTACAAACTTGGAAGTACAACTATGAGGAAGAGAAGTAGAGACTGCAGACTTAAAAATGGATGATCTTCATCTTTTGCGGATGTTTTAGACTTGACCTTAACAGGGAAAATATTGTTATTGCCACTTGGCAATTAGTGTTTTGATGTAACAGTTCATCTCTTCCCCTCACTCCCTGCCCATCAGTGGTCAATCCACACACACACACACACACACACACACACACACACACACACACACACACTCTTTCAATCCTTCAGATTCATAGTTTTTATTGCAGTCTTTCCCCCATAACTTATAGGCTCTGGAGGGACCCAGATGGCACTAACAGTTACTGTCTATCATTTCTTAGTGATTCTAACATACTCAGAGAAAAGTCTGCTGATTTGCTTTTGTATTTTTTTTAAACAAAGAAACAAACCAACCAACCAACCAACCAAAAAAATCCAACACACACCCCCGCCCCCCCATATGGAGCACTTTTCCTGTTAATACATGATGTCATCAAGAAGGGCCCTTATCTAAAAAGCAAGTGACACTACCAGAGATTAAGTAGTGCAATGAATAATCTGCTGAGATACCTGGAAGGTTAAAGGTTCAAATCCATTTAGAGATGCCTCAGAGGAATAGCCTGTTGACCTACTTCATTAAAAACCTTAAATAGCATAGCTGTTCCCTGACACAGGGGGAGTTTCCTTTATTTGGAAGTGATTCAAAGACCCCTCACTCTCTATTTGGAATGCTCTTTAATTAGAACCAACACATAGCTAATGCACTATTGGGTTTTCAAGCTGAAAATCAAAAGGGAGGAGATTCCCCTCTTTTTACAACAGAGCCACTGGTGGATTCCACTTGCTGAAGAGGTGTGGACCGTGAGTTCACTGTACGGCTTCCTGCAGACTAGGCCCCTGGAGCTGGTTTTAGAGTTTCTCTTGTTCCTTCCTCAAGAGATAATTTTAGTCTTCTGGAACTCTATTACCTGTATCCTGTAACTGGACCTTTCCAATTTCTATCCCTCTCACCATGTAGAACATTTTCTGAAAGAAACTCAATAAAAACAATTACTTAGCATATCAGCCAGTTGTTTTCTCTGTGTCATGATTTTTGTGTCTCCTGCACCCCATTATCTTCCACATATAATCTTGACCTAAGTCAAATCTCTTAATTTGTTTTTCAAATTGCTGTCTAAAATTTATTTCTAAGTTGAGAGATAAGAGATAGGATTAAGAAGAGAATTGGAGTTGGAAGATGCTGTCCTTCTTTCCCTGATAATTTTGACAGGTGGGTTCATGGTCTAATTGAAAAAATTTTCCCAAATATCCCTTATCTTGCTAATACCAAATTATTAATAAAATAAAAGCAAATAATATTATTGGCAATACTCAGAATCATGATTCTGATGGACACTGGAATTTATTTCATAAGGAAATATGGGTACATTATCTGGTAAAGTTACATATCCATCCTTTTCAAATGCAGTAGCATCACAGATGCTTTTTGAAAGGGTTAGCTCTATTATACCCTAATCTATTTTGCATTCTGACTGTATTTTCAGATGAGGTCTGAAGTTACTGAAGTGATAAGTGAAAAGGAGATAAGTTATGTTATTAAATGTCAAGAGCATACTAGCAAGTTATATTCAAATCCATTCTTTTAGATCATTTTATTTTTGGCTGAATTACAATGCTATTGGTGCAATCAATCTTATTTTGAATGGTTTACCATAAAAATATTACTGCTCATAAATAATTTCCCTGTGTTTGTCTTCTAGGTCTGCTTGATAGCCAGACGAATGAATTGATAGTTAGGGAGGGAGAATTTTCTTCGGCTTCTCTCTAAGGACCTTTCGCACTTGCATTTGTGTACTCACGATGCCTTGGATTCATTTTCCTGTCATCATTTCAGTAGATAATGTCTAAATTCCATATTATCTCTTAACATGTGCTTTGTCTTTACCAGTTGATAATATATAATATTTAAGTTCCTAGTTCTCACATAGGGAGTTCTGGTGGCAGAGTCCCCAGGAAGTTGTACTGCTAACCCAAAAGTGACTCCTCTCTGATGGTCCAAATCCATCAGTGACTCTGTGGGAGAAAGATGGATAATTTCCTCTGAGGCCATTTATAGCCTTTGAAAATCCATTGAAGGGTCAACAATGAGTTAGGTCTGACTTGACAGCACAAACTAACAACAGTAAGATAATATAACGTTGTGTGCCGTCGAGTTGGAATAGTTCTCTTAAAGTCATATAGAAATGATAAGAATCTTACTAGTGTTCTATAGAGTCCAAAATTTGAGGTTCTATTTTGCAAGCAATTTTGCTGTCAGTCCTGTTAAAACTGGAGTATAATCTTATTGCCTTTGAATGCCATTGTGTTTGTGTGTGTATATATATATATATATATATACACACACACACACACACACACACACACATACATACAGTTTTGGGTGTGTATTAAATAGCAGAAAGCTTGTATTTGTAGAACTCAGGGTTTTCCCTGCATCGTATATCTTTGCTTCAAAAAACACTCATTTACTGCCAAACTTCAAATTATTAGTGGCATTATTCACAGGGGATTTTTTGGGGAGGGAAAAAGATGAGTTTTAAAAAAAGGACTTAATTTCCTTATTCTAACACTTAAACTATTTAAACTCACTTCTTGCTAGTTTGATTACTAAAGTTATATGATATGTGTTGTGCTATTCTAATTTTTTTTTGTTCGTGACATAGTTTTGCTTTCAATAACTTTTTATAGTATAGAGTCAACAGGTTTATTAGTAACATTGTGTGCATGTGTGCTTGTGTGTGTGTGAGAGAGAGAGAAAAAGAGAGACATCTTGTGATTTAAGTTTAGTAAAACATAAAAAGTAATGAATTTCAAAGTGAATTCTTCACATTTTAGTCAGTTCAGAAGAGTGGATTGTTATAGTTGGGTTGAATGTGTGGGTTTAGTTTAACACAATTTGACAAAATGGTGCATGAAAGGATCCTTACCTTCTGTATTGCCTCTTAACATGTGCTTCACCTTCACCAGCGGATCATGTTTAGGTTGTTGATTATCACCTAGGGGGCTTTCGGGGCATGTTGTTGTTGTTCTGTGCCATTGAGTTGGAAATGACTCAGTGGGTTTTCAAAGGCAATAAATCCTGCTGAAGGGGACTGGTCATCTTTCTCCCAGAGTAGCTGGTGGTTTCAAACCACATGCCTTTGAGATTGCTCCTATTGTCATAGTCACTATGAAATTTTTAAAAGTTTTTTCTTTATGAAATAAAGACTTGGATAGGCTTTCCTTTAAATTTTTAAACTAATTGACTTCGCAGGCCATGAGGAAAGGACGAAGTTTCTTTGTTGAACCTCTTGATACAATTTGGAAATCTTTTTAAAGGTTGTTTGAGAGGAGAGAAGTGAGCCTCAGAAGTTTGATAGCATCTAATCTGCGTTTTAAGTTCTAAAATAAGAAATGCAATCTTTGTGCTGTTAAATATTAAGAAAGAGCAGATGTTTTAAATAAAGTGAACACTAGAACTTGATCTTTTGGGGCAGCAGAAATGCTGACTAAGAGGAGGAGAACGATGATGATGGGGAAGGAGGTAGGGCCCGATACAGATCCTAGATATTTGGATCAAAAGAAGGATCAGTGTCTCGAGTCACCTCCTTTATTTACATTTTAATTGTGCCAATTTTGTTAGTGTGATTGATGACCAGCAGTGTATTTTAGTGGTTTGCTATTTTGTAGACTTTAAAATAGACTCTTAAGTGGATTCTACAGCAGTCGCTACTTAGTCTGTAATTATTCAAGACTTTTAAAACACGTATTGTGGTTTCATTAGTGTCATTAGGACCCTAATTAGGAAGAGCTAGTTTTTAAAGAAGAGTGAAGAGTTAGGTCCTGTTTAATTAATGTGTTTTATTTTATTATGAAAAATATTAAGTTGTGCTTTAATGAATGAAATCCTTAATTTTTCAGCACATTAAGTTAGCATCTTATTAAATTATATTGAATTGTTGGCAAATGTACTCAGCTAATCTGTTAATTATTCCATTGTATCAGTTAATCACTTACAATGTGTCTGGAATGCGACTTGAACTTCAGTTCTTTATTATGTTTTCAATCCCAGTCATGCTCATTTAAAAAATAAAATTATCTCATACAGAAATATGTAGAATGAAAAGAAAAAAGTTTTTTTAATCTCATCTCTCTCTTTTCTTTCACAACTGTTTTTGAATTATAGTTCTAATAGTTTGGGATTGAGTGATGAGTATATGTGTGTTTATGTCACACAACCTTGCTTGCTGAAACTGAAGAAGACCTGAAGCAATTACTACAAAAGATCAAGGATTGCGGTCTTCAGTATGGATTGAAATTCAGCATCAAGGAGACAAAGATCCTCACCACTGGGCCAATTGGCAGCACCATGATAGATGGAGAAGAGTTATGGTTGTTAGCAATTACAGCTTGCTCAGACCCCAATCAACACTCTTAAAACCAGCAGTCAAGAAATCAAAAGGTGAATGCTGTCATGGACCTCTCTAGAGTACTACGGAACAATGATGTCAGTTTAAATACAAAGGTGCACCTAAGCCAGGTCCTGGTCTTCTCAATTACTTGTTATGCTCCAGAGAGTTGGACAATGACTAAGGAGACAGAAAAAGAATAGATGCCTTCGTGTTATTGGAGAAGAGTCTTGAATACACCATGGTCTGCTAAGAAAATAAATCAATTTGTCTTGGAGAGGATGAAACCAAGTCTCTGGTTGGAGGCTAGGATTTTTAAACTTCATCTCACTTTGGGTACATGGTGAGGAGAGATTGGTCCTTGGAAAAGAACATCATGTTCAAAAGTGTGGATAGACAGCACAGGAGAGGGAGACCCTGGATAAGATGGATTGATACAGTAACTGGAGCAATGGAGGTTGGTGTGTCTGAATTAGTGAGATTGGCTTAGGGCAGGGAAAGGTTCAGAGATGCTACACACAGGGTTTCTATACATTGCAAGTAATTCAAAGGCACATAACAATAAAATTTTATGACAGGTTTGGAAGCAGGAGTGTCATCTACTTTTTAAATAACATGTCCCTGGATACTCTATAAACTTTGATAAATGTCAATATTTGTAGAGGGGCTTCAAGCCTTTTGCTCATAGGGTTGCTATGAGTCATGTTAGACTTGAAGGCAATCAACAACAACAACATGTATACAACGTAGAAATAAGTTTTATCACAGATTGGACCATATTTCAGTTAAAGAAAAATCTCAGTGAGCTAGACTGGCACAATGACTGCAATGGTGATTTGAAGCACAGGGTAGCTTGTGAGAATGATGCAGGATCAGGCAGTTTGAACCTGCTGTCCTTAGGATCACTTTAACTTAGAATGGTAAGAAGTTACACTGCAATCCTGAAGGCACGCAGTTCAAATCCATTAGCTGCTTCGTGGAAGAAGGATGGGTAATTTCCTCCCATTCAATTAACTGCCTATGTGTTGGTTCCAACTTGATGGTACATAACAGCTGCAGCCGCAGCATCAGGAGCAACAACAATAATGACAACAACATGCATATTGGGCTGTCCCTTTTCTTTTTTCAGCGATAAACAATTCTTTGCCTCACATTCTTTGAGTACGCTACTAGGAATAGCTATTTCTTGGACACGGACATGATGCTACGAAGGGTGGAGGGTCAACAACAGAGGGAAAGACTCTCAACCAGGTGGAATGACACAGTGACTGCATCATTGCGCTCTTGTGTGTCGGGGGTCAGGAAGTGTGAGGATGACACAGGATAGAGCAGGGTTTTTGATTTTTTGTTCATAGGGTCATTGTGAATCGTACTTGAGTGGATGGCGCCTAACAACAAGAACAGCAATTCTATATTATTGATGTGACAAAATTTGTATACTCACTTTCTTACTGTTGGATATTTGTTTTCATTTTCTATATTTTTTTAACACTATGGATAGAGGCTACTTCTGTCCACTTGTTTGTATACGTATGCAGACATTTACGTAGGCTATGGTTTTTGAAGCTCTCATTGTTGATAGGCAATTCTGACACTGTGTGTACGTACAGGATAGACTTGGTTCATAGGATTTTCAAGGTGGCTCCTTTCGAAAGCAGAGTTTCAGTCCTGTCTTCTGAGATGCCTCTGGATAGGTTCGAATTGCCAATGCTATCGCCACTCAGTTATTCTAGACATGTAATATCTTTAACAATCTTGGTAAGTGTAATAAAATTCAAGTTCTCCAAAAAAGTAAATGTTACTTGCTATCTTTTTACTACCCTACCTGCTGTCAATGCTTATCATTAATAGTTTGTATTTGTTTTCAAATGAGGTGGCCAAACCACCTCATTCATGTTGCAGCTGTTCTCTGACTAATAAAGGCTTTTCTTATGTTTCAAAAGATCTTAATTAGTTAGGGAATAATTAGTTTATTTCTAATAGAAAATGTCCAGGCTGGTCTTTAATTTTTTTGAGGCAGTAAGTCTTTACAGGAAGGGACTGCTCGTCTTTCTCTTGCATAGTGGCTAGTGGATTTGAACTATTTGTTCATAGAAAAGGAGCTGCCTTGAAAATCCATGAACCAAGTCGATGCTGTACACACGGTGTCAAAATTATTTGTTTGTCTCTACATAGGTTGACTGTGAGTTAGAACTGACTTGCTGGCATCTGAAAACAATGACAACATATATATTGGACTATGCCTTTTCAAAATTAGCTAATAACAGCTACAAATACTTTCAGGAACTTAGTCCACATAAAGAAAACATGCACAGGCAGTGTCTCTCCATAACATTGGAAAAATTAGAAAATGAAAGCCAATAAGTATTTTGGCACATCAATAATTTAGAATAAAAAAGGGAAACATACTGCTTAACAAGAAAGACTTAATGTTTATTGATGAAATAAGAAAAAGTATAGTTCAATATGTATTTTACTTTAGCCACCAAAAAGTCACCTTTAATTTGTAGGGATGTTATGTACAAGAGGATTTAATTAGTAGCCTGATACATATTTTCTTATGCCATGAGGCTTCCTTCATTGTTTTCCAGGATAGTCTTGTCAGCTCTACATTATAGTAATATATTTCATCTAGTTTTAGATATTTGAAAATTCTTAAATATGAATAGTGATTTAAAGTGAGATGAAGCAGAACAACGATTGTACCTGACAGGGGAAACTGTACTTCAAATGTGTTCATTGCATTGCTACTGTTTTTAATCTATTATTTAAATCTCATTTCCCAACAACTCTACCGTCATAAGTTGTTGTTGTTATCTGCCGTTGAGTCGAGATAACTGTGACTCATAGAGACCATAAGTACAACAGCCCTAAACTGTGCTCCATCCTGTGCCAATATCACTATCTTTGACACACCTACTCCGATTACCCCAGTCACTGAATCAATCCACCTCATAGAGGGTCTCCTCCACCCTCCACCCTCCACCCTCCCAAGCATGATGTCCCTCTCCAAGGACTGGTCCCTCCTTGCAATATGTCCAAAGTATGTCAGATGAAGCTTCAGAATCCTTGCCTCCAAAGAGCAGCCTGGTTTAATCTGCTCTAGGATGAACCTGTTCATTTTCTTAGCAGTCCATACTATGTTCACTACTCTTCTCCAGCACCGCAGCTAAAAGTCTTCAATTCTCCTTCTACCCTTTCTAATCATTGTTCAGCTCTCTGATGCATAGCAAATGATTGCAAAGACCATGGCCTACATCAAGCGCACCTTAGTCTCCAGAGGGACACTATTGCTCTTCAGTACTCTGGAGAGGTTCCTAACAGCAGACTTTCCCATTCCAATATGTCTTTTAATTTCCTGGTGCTGGTGCCAAGAGAGTTGACTCTGGAGCCAAGCAAGCTAGTGGATGAAATATTTTTCATGTTTTCATTTTTCATCTTGGAAAAATATGCTTGCCTTTAACCCCCCCCCCGCCCCCCAGTAAATTGTACACAGTTTAATGTAATTATACTTGTTTTACTATGTTTTAGAACAAAATACAAAGGGAAAATCTAAAGCTAGGATGCTGACTAACTCGGTTAGAATGCCATCTTCCAACTCTGTAAGAGCAGAATGTATAAACTCTGAGGCTATCTACTATTTTCAAGATCCAAGAGCCCCTTATCCGCATGAATTTTACAACAAAGGAAAGTTCACTTTTTATTTCCATTAAAATATTCTTCTAGTCCCAGACTTTTCCTGCATGGAGTAATTTTTTGTATTTTTGAATTCTATGTAAAATCCTAACATAGGCCACTGTCAGCATTTTAAAATATTGTTATCATTGAAGTATAGTTGAATCTGTTTATACTTTAGAAGTTCTACTAGGAAGTAAAGTCAGTAGTAACATGTATTTACTACATCAAATTGAATTTATTACCATAGAGATGTTTCATCTTTTTACAAAGGCCTGGGAGCAATGGGATGTTTTGCTGTTCCCTCATCTTCCCTTTTCTAATCCTTCAAGATAGTCAGTGATATTACTTTAAAAGTGAGTAAGAAACAATAAGAGTATAATGTAGATATTTTTCTAACTAAATACGAACCCAACAGAGATATAAATATGCATAACTTTTAACGATTCTAATGGCTGAAGAAGCTTTGAGACATTTCCAAATTAATTGGCACAGCATTTCTATGGAGTAGGTGGAAGAAAAAAAATGGCAAAGTCAAACTAGAGTGTTTTATTGTTGATGTAAAGCAAAGAAAATAGAGATATAAAGTAGATCTCAGTTGTGACAAGACTTGGTGTACAGATTTTTATCTCTCCGTTCTTCCACTGAAGCTCCTCCTTGAGTAAGGGATGGCTGCTGATTTTCATGTTATTTAACATGTCTGTGTACAGTAGTCATTTCTGCTGTTTTGGAAAGCTTTATTGTTTGTGGCATTTTCACCAAATGATAACCATATGTATTCCCTGAGAAACAAAATTTGAGAAGAAACAGTTATGATTTAGGCTCCAGCATTGACTTGGTCAGAAGTCGATGACTTTACAAGCTTCAGCAAAAGGCTGTTACCACCCTTCGGTTAAAACACAGAATGCTCCCTTATGAATGAAAAGACAGAGGTCCTTGACACCAGTGTTTCTGACATCACTCAGTAATATCTTATTTGCATTTATTCATGTGAGTGGCTTGTTTGCTGGAGAAAGACTGGTTAATATATATTCAGAAGCAGTGTGAATGTGTTGGCTGAAATGGCAAAACTTCATTTTCTTTTCATGAGTGAAGAAAATAGCAAAAATACCTTTTATTAAAAAAATAATTGTTATTTTAACGAAAGATCACAGAAAATTTGAATTTTCATTCATTCATTTTTGCACATTTCTCTTAACCCTCCTTTAGTTCACTTTCTTTAAAAAAAATAATTTATTGTTACACAATTTCCTCTCATAATTTTTTTACTCTTAAAAAGTGTGTTTTAGGCACTATGGAAAATATAAATATCTCTAGTATAAAATCTAAATAAATTTTGATAGGAAAAGCACCTCATGTTTATGAGAAATAGAGCTCCCCACTTCCCCTTTATTTATTTAAGTAAAAGTTTAAAAAAGAATTTAATTTTTCATGCACTCATTCATATGCATTAATTAAGATTCATTTACATTAATTCATTGCAATATTCGATCAACCTTTTATTTTATGTTGGTTTTCTCTTCATCAACTTATCTTTACTACTTTCTCTCTTCCCATCCCATTGTTTTCCTTTACTTTTGTGATGCATTTTATTTATCTTAGTTTAGCTTTTTAAAAAGTATGTTTCTTTCTTAAAACAGACTTAATTGTCGTTGAGTATATTTAGATTCCTTTGCTAACTTGATGAGAGGCTTCAAATTTAAAGCTTCAAGGCATCTTTTTGTCTTTCCTTAAGAAAGTTGGGTTATGGAACTCTATTTCATGAAGACTCAGGTTTTTACCAAGCCCCTTTCAAAAAAGAAATATGATCCCTCACACCCAGCATGCTTGAGCTGAGTCAGGAACAGTTTCTGAAATCTGGGTGAACTGAAGCTCCTAGGAATCCCTCCGTGAGAAAAACAAAAACCCAACAACAACAACAAAAAAACCCAAACCAAAAAGCTGTTTAAATGTGAGCTTGGATAGTTTCCAATTTGACCTAAATGTAAATATGGCTTCAGTTGGGAATTGTATTTTTCAGTACATTTACTCTCTATTACTTTGTTCAGTGGGCTTGTCTGGATTGTGTATCTAATACTAAGCAAAAAAGATGAGGTTTTACTGGAATATATAAATGAACAACAACAACAAAAAACCACCACCAAACTCCAACCCTTGGGTAAATAATGATCTTTGGAAAAGAACCTATTTCTCATCCTACTGTTACCCTCTGGCAGTGGCTGTCACAAAAATAGCAGAACAAAATTATTGTTAATTTTGTAGAGTGTTTCAGAAATGGTAAAGTCATAGTTATGTTTTCAGAGAGATGAGGTGAAAAGCAAAGGATGACCAAGGAGAGTGATAGACACAGGCTATGATCATATCAAGTCTCAGGATAGATGGCTTGACAGGGTCACCAATTGAAATTTTTTGTTGAAATTAATCAGTTAGGGTTCATATACCTTTGTGCAGAAAAGGCCGTGGCCTGTTTGTAACTTCAGCGATGCTTGAGAAATTTTGTGATAATATGGTTAAAAATTTTATGATATTGTGTGCTCAAATGATATTGCAAGAGAATGTTGTTTTTACCTTGACATGGACACCTGCATAGAATGAGGAGTGTTTACTGCTATTGGCAGTATCTTAAGGCCATAATCTTATGAGAAAATGTCACTGTTGATTGCCATTTAGCATTTAAGCTCAAAAAGCTCATTTCTACCTGGATTCAGATCCTGGTTCTGATACTTCCTTGAGCAATTTTTTTTTTTCTGCTATGAGGTACTTTTAACTAATATGCTCCTTTTACATTTTAATAAACCTCTTTTCATCTGTGAAATCATTTCTATGGCTATTTGGCATGTAATTACCCATTAGCTCCCATAATGAGGTTGGATGAAGTCACTTCCATACTGTCAGGTCTAATTTTTGGACTCTGACTTGTGCCGTAGACCTGGCAATTAGGTCTAGAGTATTGGATTGCTCACCTCTGTCTTCTGGTGTCATGTCCTGCTAAGGACATGGAGCCACATGTATTGGGGACAGAGCAATTAAGGATTTTATTTTTTAATATTTGCTTTCCTATTTCATATAACTATGTCTTATTTTGAGCTCTGGTAGCCTTTTTCCTGATGGAAAAAGCTCGAGAGAGTGTAATCCATCACACTCACTAACTCATGCACTACTTTTGAGACTGAACATCAGATTTTCAAGACTGTCAACTGTGATGGAAACAGGTTGTTCATCTTTTTCCAGCAGAACTGCTGGTGGATTTGAACCAGTAGAGACTCATGGCTTTGTTAGCAGTGCAACCTGCTATCCACAATGTCACTAGAGCTCCCTAGAGATTCATTTAGGCATTCAAAGTAGGATTCTGCCATTCAGACTCCAATTTCTGGGTTAGAATTCATAACTACTTGTTATGACATATACCTTGTTATGAAATGAAAATATGAATAATGGGAGAGTGGTACAGGAATCAGAGTCCTTTGTTTGTAACTTAAAACTGAACTAAAAACCTGTAGTTGTCAATAATATTTAAGATCAGAGCAGTGTAAACCAAGAGCTTGTGGAGTATGGTCTGCAGGTCAAATCTGGCCCACTGTCTGTTTTTGTAAAAAAGAAGCAATTTTCAGACAATCCTGTACCCATTTATTATATGTATTCTGTGGTTGTTTTCTCACTACACTGAGATTTTATAATTCCCATATAAATTGTATGACTCACCAAGCCTGTATTATTTACCAACTGCTTCTTTATAGATAACGTTTGCTGGCCCCTGATGTAAGAGAAAGCGCTTCCTGTTTGATAATATATCTGATTAAGTAAGATGAATGTGCAGGAAAATATTACTTTTATAGAAAGCCTCTCTTGTCTGTCTGGATATATTAGATATAAACTATATGTTTCTTATTTGAACTTTGTTAAATATGTGCATAAGTTTATATCTTTGCAGCATATTTATAAAGTATAAAGAGCAAGATAATAAAAAGGGATACCTTTGTTTTTAAAGGAAAATAGAAATTTGACAAATGATAGGCATTTTCCCTTCATTATCACAAAGCCTCATTCGGTTGAACTGTTAACTGCTGTTATCTTGATTTTGCTGGGGAGGAATTCAAATGCAAGTAATGTAGCAAAGTTATGTGTGCACAGTATAACAACCCAGTTGGCACAAAAATTAAGTACTTGCTGCTAACTGAAAAGTTGGTGGTTCAAACCCACCAGCAACTTCATGGAAAGACTTAACCACATCTTTTTTTTTTTTAATTTTTTAAATTATTATTACAACCTAGAGAGCTCAGTGGGGCAGTTCTGTGCTGTCACACTGTACCACTGTGATTGAAAATTGTCTCAGTAACAGCTAACAAAAACAGCACATATACATTTGATGCTATGCTGTTTCTAGGTATGTTAGTTATCTCTCTTGCTACCAAAGTGAGTAGTGTGTCAGCTCCTTAAAATTCTTCAAGTTATGATTTCTTAAAGTAATTTTTATTTACACAGAATTTTACATACAGAAAGACATTATTCGATGGTTACCAAGAATGAGAGGAGAACAACTAGCGTTAGTGTTAGACACCCTCCAGTCAACTAAAATCTACAACAACCCAAAATGGACGTTAGCATTTATTAACAACAATAACAAAACGTATAAAAATTTTATTAAATGAAATATGCATTATTTTAAAAATAATATTTTAATGTATGTTGTGAAAGTTTACAAAAGCAAGTTAGTTTTCCATTGAACAATCTCTGTTCATATTGTATAATGACATTAGTTATAGGTTTCACAATGTGACAACATCACATTCTTTTTGTTTCTTTTCATTAATCTCGCTTTCCTGCTGTCTGTCACCTCATTACCTTTTCTATTTTGATTTGGGGCAAATAATGATTGCTCAATCACATAGTGTATTGTGTTTTTTGAAAAATTTATTTTAACTGAGATTTTAATGAAAGTTTATAGAAAACTTGGATTTCCATTAATTCATTGTTGCACATTTTTCTCCCTCCCTCCAGTTCACTTTTCTCTTTTAAAAAAATTCTTTCATTGTTGCACAATTTCCTCTCCTCCTTCTTCCCCAGTCCACTTTGCTATGCAGCTCTTACTCAGGACATTTGTCATGCAAATAATACCTAATCACATATTCCTTTTAAGTAGTTCTTTCCCTCATCTGTTTCAATGCAATATAAACTATTTATCCCCTCTTTTCTTAGTTTCCCTCAACTCCCATGGCAGTCCTGTTTTATAACAGTGGCATCATGTAGTATTTGTCCTTTTGTGACTGATATTTTTCACCTGTATTAACCTCCAGGGTCAATACTACAATTGTGTAGTATTTTATGAGTTCCTTGTTTTTCAATGCTGCATAGTATTCCATTGTATGAATATACCACAGTTTCTTTATCCATTCATTAGTTGATGGGCACTTTGATTGTTTCCATCTCTTTGCTATCCTGAACAATACAGCATTAAACATGTTGTTGTTGTTAAGTACGGTTGAGTCATAGGCACTCATAGCAACCTTATGAACTAAAGTCCTCAACACTTGTGTGACTTTCATCCTTTCTCCAGGTTCATAGGGTTTCCAGAGGCAAGCTATTATGGAAGTGGATGCCACTCCTGCTTCCAAGCTTGTTTTAATTGGTGAGTGTCACCTAACACTGTCCACCATGGGTAACCACTAATGCATTTGACACATGAGTGTCACAGTGTTCCGCTTCACAGCAACGACAAGTTACCTCTGTACAGCAAGTAGACACACTGGCCTATACCACTTAGAAGAATGTTTAACAAGAACAATGAAAAATGGGATTGAGGGCTGCAGGATTAGAAGTCACCCACCTTTGGCTTGGTAGCATCACTTTCTCTCCACTAGGACAACTAATCTCTCTCTACGTTGGTGTAATTGTTGTTAAGTGCTGTTGAGTTGTAGGTGACTCTTAGCAACCCTGTGAACTCAAATCCTCAACACTTGAGTAACAGCAATAAACATAGGTGTGCATGTATTTGTTTGTGTGGTAGTTCTGATTTCTTTAGGGTATATTCCCAGTAGTGGAATTGCAGGGTCCAGTGGTATTTCTATATGCAACTTTTTGACAAAGCACCATACTAACTTCCAGAATGGTTGCACTATTTTACACTCCCACCAACAGTGAATAAGGGTTCCAGTTTCTCCATAACCTTACCAGCATTTGTTGTTTGCTGCTGTTGAATTTTACTAGTGCTGCTGGGCCCAGATGGTATCTCATAGTTGTTTTGACGGTCTCATAACATTAAGAACACAGTATTCACTGGTGGTTTTGTTTATTTTCTGAGCTACTTTGTTACTTAACCAAAAGGTGATTTCAGCAGTGGTTTCAGGCTGACAGTCTTAAGGTTTCATTCATCTCTCTCAGCCCAGTAATCTGGCTTTTTAATCAATTCCACAGTTTTCTCTCATTTTACTGAGATCATCTTTTATGTCCCTGGTCAGAATAGTTGGTAGTGGTAGCTGGGCACCATCTACTTCTTCTGGTGTCAGGCTAGATGAAGCTGTGGTTTTTGTAGACAGTTCTGTAAACTAGTTTCTTCTCTGGGTCTTTGGTTACCTTCCATCTCTTTTTTCTCCAGAGGAGTCGAAACCAATAACTGTATCCTACATTACTACTTGCAGGGTTTTAAGACCTCTGATGCTATTCACCAGATTTCCTGGTGTTAAGAGTTTTCAGTAGCTTAATTGCATGGGACGGGATTACTGTCTTTCTCCCATGGAGCAGCTGGTGGATTTGACCAATGTGCCTTTGGGTTGGCATCAGAAGTCCTTACCAAAAAGTCACCAGAGTCTCCTCTCATCTGAATTGTTGTTATTGTGTACCATTGAATTGGAACTACCCAATAGGTGACCCTTCAGCAGGTTTTTGGAGGCAATAAATCACACTGGACATTTCCCATCTTTCTCCTGTGAAGCAGCTGCTGGATTAGAACTGCCTACCTATGGCTGACAGCACAATTCCTTACCAATAAGTGACCAGAGCTCCTTAGACCTCTCACTCATGAGACTAGCATGTTGAACATACTTTTAAAACTATGTCATTTCATGAGACTGTGGTCCTAAATCCTAAACTTTCAAACCCAATAGATCCATCCCATGAGGTCTTTGATTATGTATATTATGTATATATAACTGTTCTCCTTATGTGCATTATTATCTATCATATATAGAGAGTGGAGATTGTAATATTACTTCTTTGCAATTACAGAGTGTAGTGAAAAGACTCATTATTCCGTTTTGGTTAATTGAGGCTTATTAAAGTAAGATTACTCAGTCAGTTGGAGTATAGCATTTGCTTCAAATCATAGACAGTATAAAAAGAAGTCTTAGCAGCTAAATAACCTTCGATTACATATATTAAACATATATTCTTGGCTAGAGATAAAACTCTAGGGATGAACAATTAGATAATTTATGGGTGTGTTTGAAATGGACTCTTCTCTCATCATTAAGAGTCATTTGTACCTATCAATAAAGGCTGTGTCTGTATTTCCACAAAATTGGTTCAACTTTCTATTCCTTTATGAAATAATAAGCCTTTAATAGTATTTTCATATACTGAGTAACTACAACCAGGGCAGAATATTTTCTTTTTCTCTACTCCCACTCCTACCAGGATCTGAAGTGATTATCTTTTAAGGAAACCTTGTTCATAATTTTAAAATATTTTTCTTCCTTTAGATCTTTTTTGGTGTGTTTGCTATAATGTATTACATCCATTGACTTGTACTTTCCCCCTTAAAGACATTTGTTCTTTTCATATGCTTGTTTTTTATTTTTCTCTCACTGTAGCTGAATTCCAGTACATAAATTGGGAAATGCATTGCTTGCCTTAGAGCTCATGTAAGCATAGATCACCGTATGTCTACTTAAATATAGATCATGGTATGTCAGTTATTATTTTATATCCTCAGTATTCCCCAAAACAAAGAGAAATTGATTTTTTAAAAAAAATTAGGAAGATCATAATCAATTACCAAAGTACATCCCAGAAGAATGATAAACTTTATTTGAAAACAGCAATTTGATGCTTTTTCCACTAAAGTGTTTTTTCTGGAAATATTTACTCAGATTATATTTAAGGCACTCTTAAGAAAGTTCTCTTTCCTCTTTTTTCCATTTGCATTTCTGTGAAATATATTGATTTCTTTGTAACGAGTTGTGAATCTTACACCAGTCAATTTTGTGTTATAATTTTGAATTAGCGTAAATAAAAGTGATTTACTCAAAGGGGATCTGATGTTTTGTTAGTTGTTTTCTTTTCCCTTAATGGAAGAATGATTATTCCAAAGTTGGTGATCACTTAAATCAGTAAAATTTAGTATCACAGTTTAAGTCATAACTGGAAAAGGATATTTATTTGCTTGTCTTAAGGGTCATCAAACAACTGAATTTATCTTGTATACTCTGATTCCTGTATTTTTCAATAATGTATAGAACTTTACTCTTAGCATCCAATGAATATGTAAGAGAAGAGGGAGGGGGAAGTTTGTATCTTACCTAATACAACTTATTTTTTTCACTAACAGCAAAAGATACCATGCAACATAATTTTATGTGTTCCTTACTAATATATTTAGTTAAGTAATACTACCTAGATATCTAGAAGTGAAGGATTTATTGGAAGATCCTGGTAAAATTGCACACAATATCTTTATAAGAGAATGCTGTTTGTAAAATGTTCAAAGCTTTTCTTCCGACTTTACATCTTTCTCTAGTATAGTTTTGCTCCACCTTAACTTCATTCTAAGTTTTTATTTGAAAGGTTTGACTTAAGTATACAAGTTCATTATTGATTCATTTGCAGTTGTACAGAGTCTTAATTTCTATATTTTCTTATAAAGTTATCTCCATTTGTTTAACAAAGTACTAAAATGTCTTTATAAAGCTGCATATCAGTGTGGATTTTGGATGGTGATGCTTTTTTTGGTGGTGGAGGAAATACCTAACATGTGAGTACTAGTTCTTTAAGTTGGCAACTTGAGAGTGAAAAGTAGTTCTACTAAGTCCAAATCAACTGATTTTCACTTTCTGGTGAGCAGCTTGCAAACCCGTAGAAGTGACTATGGTGAGAGTGAACCACAGCAGTAATAGATAGGTTCCTGAGCTGATTGATTGGCATAGAGGAATTTGCAATCTGTGAAGTGCCTCTTCAAAAGTAATTTTCCTCCATGGGTCAAGGAACTTCTGGGCTTCATCTCTCAGGCATGATTTGCAGCTGCTCATAGACATAGCACTAGTAGCAAATATGACAGTTGGAAACGGAAGTGGTTTTTAAGCTTAGTTTTCTTTCCCTCTTGGCTAATGATATATTTGAATAATAGTGATATTCACAGGACTTCCTTGCATGTATATGGATATTTTCCTGTCACTCACAACTTTGTATTTCAAGATGGATCTAGAAATTACTTTTTTAATTATGAAAGCAACCCCATTTCCCCCCACTTTTTCATTTCCAGCATAGCAGATTGTATGATCTGATTCAAAATGTCCCATGCCAAGCCATCTCATTTCTCCAGGACCTAGTATGTCAATATTTATGTGTTCCATTTCATTCTTAACATTGTCCAATTTCCCTACAATCATGCTTCTCACATTCAACACTCCAGTCACTAGTATCTGCTTCACAGCTGTTCCTCCTCCTTTGTGTTTCCACATTTGAGCTCTCCAACTCAGTTGCCATATCTGCTAGTCTAAGTATACTCTATTGTACATAGGGTTTTTGAAGACCTGTTATTTCAGAAGTGGATGGCCAGTTCTTCTTCCTACTTCGTCTTAGTTTGCTCAGATTTAGAGGAGCAGATGAATGACATTTCCCTGATTATAGAAGTAAACAATAGATTCAATGTTGTTACCCGCCCTTGGCCGTGTGTTTTGACTCACCCCTTTCCTTACTACACAAGTATCCCCTTTTACTCCAGCCTATAGCATTCAACACCTCTCTCCCCTTATCCAGCCCTTAATATGATGGCTTAAGTCTCAAGTCCTCTGGGCTAATTACATTTCTCGAACATTCTATCAGTATTGCTTCCTCCTCTTCCGCTGTGCACCCAGGGAATATTTAATTCATGAGTTATGCTTTATTTTTGTGAATTGGGACCTTGTTTTGATATTTCCTTCTTAACTTGGTTGTCATACCATATATAAAGGTAACTTGAATTAAAGAATATGTGCTTAGAGGGGTATTTATCATAGATGACTGTGTTTAGTGCTTTCGAGCAAACCTCAAATAATCAGTAATTACAATATATGATGCGCCTCTATTGTAAGGTTGGCCTCTTATCTCCTTTCTCATTTCTCTTTATACTCTAGATGGTGGTCTGTGGTGTGTGTGCTGTTTTTGGTATTGAAAAAATTTGTACTCTACTGCTGGATAAAATTCCTAAATGCTTCCAGTGAAACTATAGACTATAAATGTTTTAAGTAATTTTGAACCTTATTTGGTTTTGGTTCTGCCTTGTGTGTTATGTGTCATGGTGCATACTGAATGATTTGTGTTTTCTCTACATAACCAAGCCCCATTAGAAATACTTTCCTCCTCCCTTTCTAATTTGAGTCCTATACACATTCTGACTCTTCTCTAGTTTGTATATTCTTCCTATTGCTAATCAAATATTCAGTTTTTGAAATTTTCCCTAATCAACTGAGAGGAGGTAACTCATTCTTCTTTTTTCCTTAGAATTTGGTCATAGGAGCATTTGGTCATCCAGTTGAGTACAGTGGAATATATCTGCCAAAGTGGCAGACAGTTAAGCACTGACTACCAGAAAAATGGTTCAGAGTTTGCACCCATTCATCCAGATGTGCCTTAGAAGACTGGTATGCCGATTTACATCTCAAAGACATGAAAACTCAATGGCGCAATTCTGCCTTAGACACACACATAGAATTATTATGAATCAATATTGATTCAGTGACAGACTGTGTGTATGTGTGTGTGTGTGTATATATATGTATATATATATAGGAACATGTATCTCTCTGTCCTATTTATTTGCCTAGTGATTTTTTTTTTAGTTTATTTTCTAGTGGAGTTTACTTTATTGGGCCTTAAGGCTGAATACATTATTCTTTAAAAATGAGGTATAAAACTCTTTTATCAAAGTTTCATCAATATACTATAAATATATGAAAAGATAGATATGATTCATGATTCAGTTTGGATTAGGACTTTTATTGAACCAAAATTCCTAATTTAAAATGTTCTAAATAATTTTAAAGGAGTCAAGACACGTGGACCATCAACTCTTTCTAAGATTTTGGTGATATTTTACTGAAATGGTAGAGATGTACAATAAATAGCAAGGATTGACCCACTTCTTTTGCACAACTTCTTGTAGCTAATCAGCATACTCGAGTCTAAAATTAACAGCATGTGTGCAGGATAGCAATTAAGGCCATTTGTCTTCCAAATGAGTCAATGTGGGTTCCACTAGTAAGTAGCTCACATTTGTATATGGAGGGCACTCAGACTGTTACAAAGGGCAATGACGGCCCTAGTGGTAGTGGCACAAGACAATAAATAATCACAGGGTTGAAGGAGCAAAACATTTTGAGATAGACTTTTCCCTTGTTACATGAAGAGGCATTTCCTAGCAACCACTTTTTGCTGGTTAATTTTAAAGGAGAAGTGAATTGTATTTCTTAAGAACATATAAAATAGTTCAAATACACATAAGAACAATAGGATCTCTCTTTGTGTACTCATAGCATGTTACACTGCTTCTCATGTCTTTAGTGGATTGAGTCTACCAGTAGCTTTTTGGAGATGGTGGAATAGTCTCTTCACTTTAAGATTTATAGCCTTTGAAACCCAATGGATGATCTCTGAGTTGGTGTGACTCCAATGCCTGTGAGCTTGTTTTGAGTTTTAAAAGACAGTGTTTAATTCTTTAAAGTTTAGATAACAATTAGAATTATGATATTTCAAATGATTGGTGAAGTCAAAGAGTGACTCAAGGAAACATATACATATCTCTTTGGAAAAGGCTATTTAGACTATGACATCATCTGGATATTTCTGGGTTTTTCTTCTTTTTTCTGGGACACATCACTTGTTTTGGTTAGGGGAGTGGGACACGTGACTTTTATTTGGGTTCAAATTGTCAAAGTTTTGATGAGGAAAATGAATTTTCTGATTACAGAAAAGGATTTATGGGCCTAAAGTTTACCAGCCTGCTGCTAGCTGCTGCTGGCCAGAGAATTTTCCAAGTCTCTTCACAAAGATCCCCATGGAAACTAAACAAATAAGCTACTTGAAAGGAGACAGGTTATTGGTTTTTCTCATTAAACCCACTGCTGGATTTTCATTAGTTCTAATCCATTTTCTTTCAAGATTAGACATATAGGCTACTTCTTATTTTCATGATTTGAATAAACTATGTTAAATATTGTGCACTTGTGTGTGTGGGTCAAGAATCATGTAAGTTCATTCCACTTCTCCTCTAAAATTATCCCTGAACATAAAGCTAGGGAAAGAAATAAAAAGACTGTTGTACAGGGAAAGGTTACCACTGCATTTTAAAAGATTTTTAAAAATTATTAAATAAAGAGTAAGTGGGGGGGGTATAGATAGATTTTGTGCTTTGACCTTAAAAAGTTACATCATAAATGTTACGGCAGCAATCAAAATAAAGTTTAACAGAGTAAGTCATACTTAGCTCCCTTAGACCTGTAAACTTTGTGTGTATCATTGCTAATGTAGATGGATTTCAATATTTTTATTTTAAAGCAAGGAATTTGATTAAGACTTACACTTTAATTTCATTAATGATCTTACGTTAACTATACAATTAAATAAAGAATTTTCACACTTTTCTTGCCTTAGTTCCACAAAAATTGTTAAAAACTGTAAAGAGCCTAGGGTAATTGTTATTTTTTTAAGAAAAGCTCTGTATAAATCTCTTCCATTTTTAATTTTCTAAATTCTGTGCCTCAAATAGAAGATAGGGATAGAAATGTCTTTGCATGTGAAAAAGTTAACGAGCATAAGCAGAATTAATGATTCTTGTTAAAATTATGAAACCCACATCACATATGTCAGTGTAGCATTTCCAGCTCCAGCATTGTCTCCATTTTTGGAAAATATTTGAATGTAACAAAAGCCTCTGTCTTCCCTCTAGGTGGCTGTACTTTTGACGATGGTCCAGGGGCCTGTGATTACCACCAGGATCTGTATGATGACTTTGAATGGGTGCATGTCAGTGCTCAAGAACCTCATTATCTGCCTCCTGAGATGCCTCAAGGTGAGAATTGTTCTGTCTACTCACTGGGAGATAGATTTGGAGCATGTAGTATTTTCCTATTTCAGATATAAAAGTATTTCATTTCTATAATAAGCTAATTTACTGGTGCTGCTTAACCACATCTTTGTATTTTCCTCAGTTACTTTGTACAATGCTATGTCCTTTAATACGTTGCTGCAAATGACGGCAAATGTGTTTCTAAGAATGGCTGTCAATTTAAAAAGTGTGTGGCAACGTATTAAGGAAGTTTGGTGCCATAATGATTAGGGAGTTCAGCCACTAAGCAAAGATTAGTCGTTCAAACCCACCATCTGCTTAGTGGAGAAAGATGCGGCAGTGTGCTTCTGTAAAGATTTACAGCTTTAGAATCCTGGAGAGGTCTCTGCTCTGTCACACAAGCTCACTGAGTTGACCTCCATGGCAATGTTGGTTTCCTTAAAACACTTTTTTAAAAAAAGTATACTGTATGTTTCTTTTCCGTGTCTTTGCAAAAATAGAGTATTATGTAAGGCAAAATGTCAACAAAAGATTATGTTTTTAAAAAAGGGAGAACAAAGAAAAATCCTTTTCAAGAAAATATAAAATTGAGTCCACTCATTTAAAAGATAGCATTTGATCCATTCAGGTTGAAGGGAAAGACTTAACATTCTGTGGTGGAAAAAAGGTTATTTCTTCTCCGCTCAGCTTGTGAGAAACTCAAGTCTGGCTTTGAGGGGTGGCCATCTGCACAAAAGCTCTGAAGAAGGCTTTTTGGAGTGATGATGGCAAAGCACAGGACTGAGGCCTGTTCAAATTTTACCTACATCTTATTATGTCCTCTAGTTTTTGCCTATTTGTGATATTATATTTTCTTAAGTTTTCAAACACTTTTGATTGTCTTGTCTTTCTTGTACCATCCTCACTATCTCTGATATACTTGAGTCCGTTATTCCAGCCACCATGTCAATCCACCTTATTGAGGATCTTCTCCTAAGTTGACCTTCTACCATTTCAAGAATGATGCCCCTCTTCAAGGACTGGCCCCTACTAAAACCATGCTCAGAGTATGGGAGATGAAGCCACACTATCCTTACTTCAAGGATTTCTCTCTCTCTCTCTCACATACACACACACACACATACACACACACACACTCTCACACTCTTAAAGGAAAGAAAGCAGACTCAAAAGGATGTATACTACATGATGCCATTAATATATATTTCAAAGTAGACATTATCCAAAAGGGATAATATTTGGAGGAGGTTGGTACAAAAGGGGCTTCTGGACTTTGATAATGTATCTTTCTTTTTTCTTTTGGAACAGCACCAAAATTTTACAAGTGTGGCAAAATTAAGAAAAAATCCAGTAAACAATAGAATTATGAGTTGAATATTTTCTGTATGTACAATACACCTTAATAACAAGTGACCAAAAATAAAATAAAATAAAACAAGCATTAACATTATTGTTCATAGGGCTTTATATAGAGAATTAACCTATTTGCTGAACAATCTTTTAGATTTGTATCACAGTGTCTAATGGGAAAGCCTCTGATGCATCTGACTCACTCTTCATTCTTTTTTGAGCCCTTTTTTCCATACTTAATGATGCTGTTTTTACACATCTCTAGCCTTTTTTTTAAACTCATAGTTGTGAAGTTTACATCTCTAGATTTTTGTAAATTCTTTTACGGTGTCTTAAACATTTCTTTTTCGGTTTATCTTGTCTAATCAAGAATTCTTACTTGTTACCAAAGACTCTCCTTAAAGCTCTTTTACTTTGGAAAGTGTTTCCCAGGAGTCTTGTGTTGCGTTTTCTCCCCTGCTTTTCAGATATACTCCCTACTGCACATCTCAAAAAAAAAAGGCGAGTGAGGGGGGGAGGAGGAGCTTTGGTGGCACTATGGTTAACAGACTGGTAACCAAAAGCCTAGCAGTTTGAACTGCCCAGTTCCTTAGAAAGAGAAACGTATCTATCTGCTTTTATCAGGATTGCTTTGGTTACTCTAAGGAGTGGTTCTGCACACTCTTACAAGATCACTACGAGTTAGAGTCACATTGACAGCAGTGAGTTTGGTATTTTTATGTATTTTAACTGCAGCTTTTATTGCCATGAATTTTTATATGCTCTTCTTTCCACTACACTGTAATGTTCTTGAGTCATTTAAATTTTTTTTTAATTTTCCAGGAAATAATGATTTCACTTAGGCAAATGTGTCAACTTGTGTATGTGATGCGTAAATATTTTGTTCAAGGTTTAAACAAAACCAAAACAGTTATCTTTTTTCCTCATTACAAAAGTAATTGAAATGAAAACCCCTATTTTTCAGAAATTATGTTCACTTAAGACTTAATTCAATTAGAAATTTCAAAATCAGATTTCCTAGTCATAAATGGTATCACCTATTTATTTTGAAGATAAACTATTACCTTTTCAAACATTTGGAGAAGGAGCTCTTAGTTTGACTTCAAATCTACTTTTCTCTCCCTTCTTATTTGTCAAATAATTCTTTTTCTTATGACCTCAAGCAGCAGTTGCTTTCTGTCCTTTTACCATGCTCCACCATGGAGTTGAGTGAGCTTTGGTGGCACCGGCTGTCGTGAGCTGGGCTGCTGACTCAAGCATTGCACCGTCTAGTGGTTCAAATCCACCTTCACCCCTGAGGGAGAAATCGCCACATTCTCTTCCTGTGTGGTTTATAGCATCAGTAGCCCAGTGGAGGGGCAGCTCTGAGTCAGTTCCCAGTTGACAGCAGCGTGTTGTTGAGTCATAGAGCTGAGAGTAGGGCTGAGGATACGGATAAGCTCCATATACTTACCCTCCTTTAATTATAACTGCTTTTACTTTTTAACAGATTTTTGTATTATGACTAATTAAATTTTAGTTTAGATTCTTTTGACTACCCATTTGACAGTATTTGAAATTATAAATACACTGTAGCCCACCTTCAATCTGGCAATTTTCACTGACATCAGAATAAATCACCGTACAAAGATTCTTCATTTTCAGTGCACTGTATATGTAGGGTTTTTTAAGGCCCTATGTTATTATCTAAAGGTCTAAGGAGTGAACTGTTCTTCTATCGTTATAAAACTTAGTGAAATTTAGCTTCACAACATATTAGATCTCAGTCTTCACCACCCCCACCCCCATGAAGAGCCCTTTTCCCTCAGTCACCTGACTAAAACAGAGAACACATACAGTGAAAAATGAGAGTTTCTGTTAAGAAATGCATCCTTAGGTTATTTTGTTCCTTTTTATTATGATATTATCTTTTAATTTTGGTCCTTGTTCCTTTTGTTATTGCATTATCTCTTTTCAGATTCAAGTTAAATAGAGAATATTCTCATTGCCATTGAGTTGTAATTGACTCATAGCTGACCTTCCTTTGGGTTTTCAGAAGTTTTAAGTTACATAGGTGCAGATTACCTGGTTTTCTCCCATGCAGAAGCTAGTAGTAGATCCAAACCACCTTCCTTTTGGTTGGCAGCACAAACTTTTCCACTAGGCCACAAGAAGTCCAGAGATTATTTGCTGAGGTGTTAAATTTTAATGTTCATGGGGTTTTCAGAGACCCGTTAATTCTAAAGTGGATGGCCAATCCTTTTTCCTTGTCTATTGTAATCTTGGACCACTTTTAAAACCTGTCCACCATGTGTGATCCCTCTGGCCTTTGAAATGCCAGTGGCATAGCTTTTTGTTGGTTTTTTAAAAAAATTAATTTTAATGAATGTTTACAGAGACTTTGGATTTCCATTCATTCATTGTTACACTTTTTTCCCTTCCCACTCCTCCCTCCCCATTCACTCTTCTCTTTGAAAAGTAAAAGAAAAATTCTTGCATTGATATACAATATATTCACCCCGCCCCCCCGAAGTCCACTCCACTATGCTATCATTCTGGACTTCTGTCATGGCAATAATACTGCATAATGCTAGTGTTATAAAAGAGGACTAACATAGGGGTGACATAGGGGTTGTGTGAGATTGAGAAAGAGGGGATAAATAATGTATATGGCATAGTTTTTAATATCACAACAACCTACAAATACAGCAAACTGACAGACAAGCACTGCACTACTGAGAACACTGCAGAACAAGCAAGAAAGTATATATCAAATCTACAAAGTAATTAGCAATATGCAGATCAATTTGCCTGTCCAATAAAATGACTGGTAAGTCTCACAGTTTAGGAAGCTCCATGTCTGAGCTCTGTGTACCAGCTCTATGGCAGATCATTTTTTTCTTTAACAATTCTGAAAGAAGGTCCGTGTCTCAGCCTCTGCTCCAGGTCGGCATTCAGTGGCTGCAGGGTGCTGGAGACTTCTAGCTGAGGCACACAGCTATATAATGTCCAGAGTGAAGGTGATACCTGGCAAGATCTCGTATACTGGCATCCTGTCTGCCATCAACTGCAGCCTTTGGACCTGAGGTGGACACAGGGTGTAAAACTTTTTCTTCTCTTGATGCTACTTGTGTATCCACAGCACCATGGGCTTTGAGCTAAGCTTTGTGGAAGAAAGTTAGAAGGTCAAACTTGGGGATGGCACAGGATAAGACAGGGTTCAGATTGGTTGTTCGTATGGTCAGTATGAGTCATACTTGATGGAACCTATTTTTTTCCAAGAGAATAAATTTATTTGTGTATTTAACAGAGCATGAATTTGGGTCACATGGCTTTTATCTATTTTTCATTTGATATTGTGATGTAGTGAAAATAAAATATTGATACCAGCAATTTGATTCATGTGATAACAAAGGATTAATATAATATGTAATTGTAATATTATAGACCTGCTTTTATATCTCTTAAGAAACATATTTGCAATGAATAAGTCTTTGATTTTGCAAAATTCATTCTCTCTCCAGCTCCATTTCTATCACCGAGGCCATGTTTTCCAATTACTGAATCTTCTTCTCTGTTCCCAACTTTTGCATTCCAGTCACCCATTATTACAATGCATCTTGATTGCATGTTCAATCACTCTCCGACTGTAAAAGCTGGTAAAAATCTTCTATTTCCTCTTCCTTGGCTCTGGTTGTTGGTGCATATATCTGAATAATAGTGGTATTCACTGAACTTCCTTGTATGCATATGGATATTATCCTGTCACAATATTATACTTCAAGATGGATCTAGAAATGACTTTCTTAACTATGAAAGCAGCTCCATTTTTCCTCACCTTTCCATCTCCAGAGTTATATATCATATGATCATCTGACTCAAAATGTCCCATGTCAGTCCATCTCATCTCACCAATGCCTAGTACATCAATATTTATGTGTTCTATTTCTTCCTTAACAATATCTAATTTTCCTACATTCATGGTTCTCACATTCCATGTCCCAATAGTGTCTGCTTACAACTGTTCCTCTTCCTTTGTATTTCCATACTTGAAAGTTCTACCTAGGTAGCCCTTTCTGTTATTCTACGTGTGTTCCGTTGTACATAGGGTTTTCAGAGGCCTGATATTTCAGAAGTGGGTGGACAGTCCTTCTTCCTAGTCTGTCTTAATCGGAATACTCAGATTTAGAGAAGTAGCAGACAGACCAGCATTTTACAGAAAAGTGAAAGATATATCCGTTATTGTGGAGTTAACCATTAGTATGCAGAACAGATTATCCAGGAGGCTGGGCTCTATGAGGAGAAATGTGGGGTCAAGATTGGTGGAAGATCTATCAACAATCTGCGTTATGCAGATAGCACAACCCTGCTTGCTGAAACCGAGGAGGACCTGAAGCGCTTGCTGCAGAGTGTCAAGGACTGCAGCCTTCAATATGCATTGAGATTCAATGTCAAGAAGACAAAGATTCTCACCACTGGACCAATTGTCATCATTAGGATGGATGGTGAAGAGATTGTTTACAGCTTTAGTTTGCTTGGCTCCACAGTCAACACTGTTGACACCAGTAGCCAGAAAATTAAAAGACGTATTGTCATAGGAGAGTCTGCTATTAGGGACATCTCCAAAATACTGAAGAGCAATGGTGTCTCTCTGGAAAATAAGGTGCATCTGATACAGGCCGTGGTCTTTGCTATCACTTGTCATACATCAGAGAGTTGCACAATGACTAAGGAGCATAGAAGGAGAACTGATGCCTTTGAGCTATGGTGCTGGAGAAGCATATTGAGGGTACCATGGACTGCTAGGAAAACAAACAGATTCATCCTGGAAAGGGTTAAACTGGGTGGCTCCTTGGAGGCAAGGATTTTGAGGCTCCATCTAATATACTTTGGACATGTTGTCAGGAGAGACAGGTCCTTGGAGAGGGACATCATGCTTGTAGGGTGGACGAACAGCTCAGGAGGGGAAGGCCCTCTAGGAGGTGGATTGATTCAGTAACTTGTGTAATCAGAATGGGAGTGTCAGAGACAGTGCGATTGGCACAGGACAGAGCAGAGTTTAGCGCTGTTGTACTTAGTGTCGCTATGAGTCGCAAGTGATTTGACAGCACATAACAGCAACAACAATAATATTGTAAACCATAAAGGAGCTGAACAGATTTCAAGAGGCAGTGCTGGAAGATAAAGTAAAGCAGTATAATAAAATGTGCAAAGAGCTGGAGTAAAAAAATCAAAGGGGCCAAACTCTGTCAGCATTTCTTAAGCTCAAGGAACTGAAGAACAAATTCAAACCTTGAGTTGTAATACTTAAGGATGCCTTGGGCAGAATATTAAATGATCCAGGATGTATTAAAAGAAAATGGAGAGAGTATACGGAGTCATTGTACCAAAAGGAATTGGCAGACATGGAAGAACTGCATGAAACAACATATGAGCAAGAGCCTGTGGTAATGAAGGAAGAAGTTCAAGCTGTTTTGAAAGAATTGACAAAAAAATAAGGCCCCAGAAATTCATGGAATACCAATTGACATATTTCAACTAACAGATGCTACCCTAGATGTGCTCACCAAGTTGCGTCAAGAAATCTGGAAGATAACCACTTGGCCTACTGATTGGAAGAGATTTTTATTTGTTCCCATTTCAAAGAAAGGTGGTCCAACAGAGTGTGGTAATTATTTAACAATATCATTAATATCACATGCAAGCAGGATTCTGCTGAAAAATATACAAAATCAACTGGAACAGCACATTTACGGAGAACTGCCAAAAAGTGCTTTCTGGGTTTAGAAGGGGTCATGGTACTATTTTAGCTAATGTTAGAGGGATCTTGGTTGAAAGCAAGGAGTACCAGATGAGTGTCTATCTTTGTTTCATTGATTATGCAAAGGTGTTTGACCATGTGGGTCACAATACACTGTGGCTAAATCTCAGAAAAATGGTGATCTCAGAATACTTGATTAGTCGTCAGAACAATGCAAGGGAAACTACATGGTTTAAAATTGGCAAGGATGTATACCAGGGATGTGTCCTATTTTCATACCTTTTCGATCTTTATACAGAACAGATTATCCAGGAGGCTGGGCTCTATGAGGAGAAATGTGGCATCAGGATTGGAGGAAGACTCATCAAAAATCTGCGTTTTGCAGATGACATAATTCTGCTTGCTGAAACTGAAGAAGATCTGAAACACTTGCTGCAGAAAGTCAAGGATATCAAGAAAACAAAGATTCTCATCACTGGACCAATTGGCAGTATCATTATAGATGGTGAAGAAATTGAGTTTGTTTACAGTTTTAGTTTGCTTGACTCCACAATCAACATTCTTAGCACCAGAAGCCAAGTAAATGAAAAGACTTATTGCAAAGAGAAAGTCAGCTATTAGAGACTTCTCCAAAGTGATGAAGAGCAATGTTGTCAGTCTAGAGACTAAGGTATTGTTTGTAGGCCATGGTCTTTGCAGTCACTTGCTATGCATCAGAAAGCTGGACAATGACTAGGGACGATAGTAGGAGAATTGATGCCTTTAAGCTGTGGTGCTGGAGAAGAGTATTGAATATACCACGGACTGCTAAGAAAATCAACAAGTTTGTCCTGAAGAGGGTGATGCCAGGTTACTCCTTAGAGGCAAGAATTCTGAAACTTCATCTGATCTATTTTGGACATGTTTCAAGGAGGGACCAGTCCTTGGAGAAGGATGTCATGTTTGGGAGGGTGGAGGGACAGAACAGGAGAGAAAGACCCTCGATAAAGTGGATTGATTCAGTACTTAGATAATGTGGGTAGGTGTGTTGGATACAGTAAGATCGGCACAGCATAGAGCAGGGGTTAGGACTGTTGTACATAGAGTCTCTGAGTTGCAGGTGGTTTTACAACACATAGCAACAACAACAACAGTGCAAATTTTAAAACAATAAAATGTGATTCAAATTCACTAACTGCTTTGTGAGAGAAGGACTAGCAGTCTCTTCCTGTGTGATTTACTGCCCCTGAACACCCACTGGAGGATTAGCTCTGGTTTAGTTCTGACTTGACAGCACACAACAACAATATGTTTTCAACGATGTTTTCTATGTACTGATACTACTTTCTTAGCTTTTTTAGAGTTAGGCAGTTATAATTTTCTTAAAACTATCATATGTGCTTAAGTCATCTGAGGAAGTATCTCAAGTGAGTTTCTGAATTGATTTACCATTTCTAAGCTATCATCATTCTCTCTTATCTATTAAAATTATCTATTAATTATCTATTAAAATTAGTGGATAACTTTGCCTAATGTTTTTATCACCCTGTGATTATTGCAATTTTAATTCTGACTCATAATCAATTCCTACTAATCCTGAAGAATAGAATAGAATTGCTCTGTTGGATTTCTTTTCAAGGATGTGATTTTTTTTAAAATATAATTTTGTTGTGGTTTTGGGTAAAATTTTCAGAGTACATTAAAGTACTGTATGGAAAATAAGGTGCATTAAAGAGCTTAATTAAATTCAATGTCTAACTTAAGACATTATTTATAATCTTTAGCTGTAACAACAGCCCCCACTTTCTCCCTTGGTTTGCCATTTCTAGACATCCTTCTTTCTTGATTTTCTTTGCCTTCTGAATTTCATTTTTGTTGCCCTTTTGATATTGTATGCTTGTTTGTTCTTCAGATTATGTTCTCCATTGCTGTTATTGTTCACTCTATTGACTTATCTATGGTTTGTTTCCAGTAAGACTGAGATGTTCATCTTAGATAACCTATCACACACAGGCCTTTAAGATTCTAGTCTTGACTCATCAAAGCAGAATTCTTTTTTATAGACTGTGTAGTCCAGTTGACCTTGATTTCTTTAGGCACTATTGCTGTTGATTGCCTTGGAGTCAAGTGTGACTTGTAGTGACCCTATGAATAAAAGACCTGGAGCCCCTCTCCAACTACCGACATTTGTCAAAGTTCATAGAGTTTCTGGAGGTATGTTGTTTAGGAAGTAGAGGTCACTCCTGCTTCCATAGCCCAAGTTCTAAATTTTTGTAGAAATAGACTTCTGCATATTTATTTAATGGAACAGCTGATGAATTTGAGACACCAACGTTTTTGGTTAGCTGTTAAACACTTAACCACTGCACCACAGGGTTCTTTTCCACTCTGCTAAAAACAACTAACAATAAGACATATATTTATGAAACATTATATGCTCAAGTTTGACAGTGACTAAGGAGGATAGAAGGACAATCGATGCCTTTGAGCTGTGGTGCTAGAGAAGAGTATTGAACGTACCATGGACTGCTAGGAAAACAGATTTCATCCTGGAAAGGGTTAAACCAGGCAGCTCCCTGGAGGCAAGGATTCTGGGGCTTCGTCTGACATACTTTGGACATGTTGTAAGGAGGGACCGGTCCTTGGAGAGGGACATCATGCTTGGGAGGGTGGAGGAACAGTGCAGGAGGGGAAGGCCCTCTATGAGGTAGATTGATTCAGTGACTGGGGTAATCAGGGTGGGTGTATTGGAGACAATGTGATTGGCACAGGACAGAGCAGGGGTTAGAGCTGTTGTACATAGGGTTGCTATGAGTCGCAAATGACTTGACAGCCCAGAACAACATAAGGCTTAAGACCCACACCCCTGAATAAACAAGGCCCTGGTTGCACAGCGGTTAAGTGCTCAGCTATTAACGGAAAGGTCAGTTGTTGAACTCAACCAGATGCTCTACGGAAGAACAATGTGTAGATCTTATAGTCCTAAGTATTATAGCTTCTAGTAACCTTAAGGGCAAGTTCTACTCTGTCCTAGAAGTTTGCATGGAGTATGAGTTGATGCTAGAAAAATGATCTGTCCCCCCTTGAAACACCTGAGTTATTTGACAGCAAAACTTCTGTAGTCAAAACAGTGGCAGATAGTGGAGGCATAAAAAAATGTGTGCATGTGTGTAATAATCTGTCAAAAATATGAGTTATTTCATGACTAGTTTTGTTTGTTTGATGATGCAGCAAATCAGACCATAATGTTTTCTTTTTATCATTGATCTTTTGCCTTTTAAAATGAGCCTAGTGTTTTACATACATACTCAGATAGTGCTTGTATCAACCTGTGCCTTTGTCGTGAGAAAACCAAGAGATGAGGATGGTGATAGGAGAAGGGAGGACAGATGGATGGTAAGAGAATCACTTGTTTGTTAATGAGGATGAGGAAACTTCAAAGCATTGAGTATTGGCAAGAGATTCACAGGAGAGCCTGAGAACTGCAGGACATTAAAACTGGAAGGTTATGCATAATTCAGGGATTCTCAGATTTGTTTTCCGTTTTTAATAATTCCTTTTAAGTGAATTATTTCCCAGTACCCTAGTATACAAAAGAGCCAGTAGGCCTGGAACCCATTTGTTTTTGTACTTCCCTGCTTTAGCCCTCCAACTCCTTTTGTCTTCCCTACCTCGGTTTCATCAAACAGCTTCTATTGAAAAATACTTACAGTTACAGGACTCCAAAGGACAGTTTGAAAACATTGGTTTGTCCCTTTCAGATAAACAGTTTTAAGTTAAAAAAAAAAGTCACGAATTCCAGTACTTTTAGCTACTACTCACTGATTGTGGTGTTTTTATTTTGTACCATCGTATAGGGATTGACCCATAGCTGACCCTTCAGTGGGTTTGCAGAGGCAGTTAATTGAAGGGGAAGAGATTGCCCATCCTTCTTACGCAGAGTAGCAGTGCGTTTAAACTGCATACCTTCAGGATTACAACCAAAGCTTCTTACCCCTAGGCCACCAGAGCTCCTTGATAACTTGCTTAATTTCATATCTCTGAGCTAGTTGTTGTTGCTATTATGTACCACTGAGTTGCTTGTGACTCCTAGCGACTCTATATTCAGCAGTTCTGAACCCTGATCTTTCCTGAGCCAATCTCACTAATTCTTACACACCAACTCCGATTGCTCCAGTCACTGTATTAATCCATCTCATCTGGGCTCTTTCTCTCCTGCACTGGCCCTCTAACCTTCCAAGTTTGATGTCCTTCTCCAAGAACTGCTCTCTCCTGGCCAGTTGTCTAAAGTATGTGAGGCAGAGCTTTGAAATCCTAGCCTCCAAGGAGAAACTTAATTTCATCCTCTTCAAGAGAGACCAATTTGTTTTTCTGGCACTCCATAGTATGTTCAGAACTCTTCTGCAGCACCACAATTCAAAGGCTTCAAATTGTCTTCTGTCATCCTTAATTGTCCAGCATAGCAAGTAATTACGAAGACCATGGGCCTGGATCAGGTGCACCTTAGTCTTTAGACTGAAACCATTGCTCTTTAGCACTTTAGAGAGGTCCCTGACAACACTTGCCCCATGCAATTTGTCTTTTGATTTCCTGAGTGTGCCAAGAATGTTGATTGTAGTAGAGCTAAGCAAACAGAAATTATTAAGAACCTCAATCTCTTCTCTATCCATTGTGGTGCTGCCAATTGGTCCAGGGGTGAGAATCTTTGTCTTTTTGATATTAAGCTTCAATCCATATTGAAAGTTGCCAACCTCCCATGTGATTTACAGCCTTAGAAAACTCACTGGAGAGTCACCTATGAGTCAGTTCTGACTCAACAGCAACGAGCAAAGTTGTTTTTTGAGTTACTATCTCAAATTTGTCTTATGAAAAACTGTTTCCTTCCACAATTGAAGGGATTTTCTCTAAATCTTAGCATGAAATGGACTCTGCGATTTTCTGTTGTTTAGAACTGCTGCTGAGATCTAGTGCTTCTTCAGGCAAACTCGTATCCTTAGGGAAGCACTTTGCCCTTTCTTTGATTTACCTGTGTGTTATTTTTAGTCATCTGATGAACACTTGCTGCTAGTCTGTCTAAGCAAGTCTTTAGAAACATATTATCTGCTGTCTCATTAGGGCATGTATAGTAGAACAACAATTCATGGTCTAAAGGACTCAGACTTAAGTTTAAGATCTGAAAATAATTTCAAGACTTTGTACATAGTGAGGTATTTTAAGACTGGAATTATGGGTGTATTTCAGTGCACTGTTCCTAACCATGTTATCATGTGTCTGTTGGTGCTTTTGCCCAGAGTACAGAGAAGATAGTTTACTGCATCTGAGTTGCTTATTAAAAACAGTGGGAGTTGGATGCAGCACAGGGTCAGAGAGTGAAAGGCTGTAATGGACTGCTTCAAAGGTGAGCCACTTAATGAAAGCCGGTTTTTAATGTAAGGACTATTACCCTTGTGAACATAAATGCAGCATGAAGAATGCCCAAATTACAGTGGACAGAAATGGCATGCTGGGACAGAGATTTTTCTCCCTGATATTTCAGGTCCATAGTGTATCAGAGTTAGATATAACCCCTTGTATCTCAGAGAAGGCAGACAAAAGCAAACAACCAAACAAAACACAGTCCAGTATTAAAAATAAATATCTATTAATTTTGGTGCCAGTACAAGATAATTTCCAGCCTCCTAAATGAATTAGGGATAAGGTGCAGAGCAATTTCAGAGTCTGTGCAGTCACCTTTAACATATGCCTTGAAATCAATACATAGTCCAGGGAAACAAAATTACTTTTTCTTGGGAAGACTATGACAAAAGTACAGTTATAACCTTATCCTTTTACTCTCCTACAAGAAACTTCCTTGTAATGGCTAAGGCAGTATCTTAGATATTCCCTTTTAAAAAGTTTTGAAATGCAAGAAAATAGCAGAGGTAATTCATACACAAGAAACAATGAAATGTAAGTAATATAGTTAGAAATGATTTAAAACATACATTTTAGCTATCTCATATAATGAATGCTATAAAAATGAAAAGCTATGTTTCTATATTTGCCTATAATTATGCATAACAAATGCTTTAAAATCTTGCAAGACTGTCAGTTTTTGCCTTAATTTCTGCTGAGCATACCTGCAGCATATTATCAATGCTGGTCTTTCCTAAAGAGGAAATGATTGATTATGCAGTATTTTCTATACCCTAAACAAACCATAACTGCCACTCAGGCAGATATATGCACATCTATGTTTATTGGGGCTTTGTTCACAATAGCAAAGAGTTGGAAACAACCTAAGTTCCCACCAACAAACAAATGGGTAGAGAGCTGTGGTATATTCACACAATGGAATACTACGCTGCATTGGAAAACAAGGAACTCATGCAATATTATTAAAAATGGGCGACCCTGGAGGACAATATGCTAAATGAAATATTTCAGTCACAAAAGGACAAATACTTCATAGTGCCACTGTTGTAGAATGGGACTGACATCAGGGTTGGAATGAGACTGAGAAAAATTGGATAAATTATGTTTACTGCATTGAAATAGTTGAGGGAGAGAACAGTTTAAAAGTGATCTATGATTGGGTATTATGGTTATGACAAGAGTCCAGAATGAAGGTTGCATAGTGGAGTGTACTGGGGCCGGGGGGTGGAGATTCTATACCAATGAAAGAATTTTTCTTTTACCTTTCAAAGAGAAGGGTGAACTGGCAGGGGGCAAGGAGGGGTGGGCAGGGAGAAAATGCAACAATGAATGAATGGAAATCCAAAATCTCTGTAAATGTTCATTAAAATTAATAAAATAAAATGAAAAAAATTCTACATATTCTTCAAAGAAAAAAACAAGTTAATGCTTTATAATTTTGTTGCTTTTTGCCTTTAGGCTGAAATTGACCCATAGCTACTGCTCCAGTGGGTTTTCAGAGGCAGTAAATTGCATGGGAGATAATTGCTGGTCCTTCTTGCTTAGTGATAATTAATGGTGCTGCCATCATCGTAAAGGTCTGCGGTTTGAACTCACCTTCAGCTCTGCAGGAAACCTCTGAAAACAGACTGGACAGTCAGCTATGGGTCAGTTCTAACTCAGTGGTATACAACAACAACAAAAATGACGTAGATTATATTTAGAACACGTAATAATTGTATAAATACCAACCACATCATGAAACTACTGTGGGACATGAAATAGAAATATGTGGACTCACTTTTTGAAGGTCATTAAAATAGAATTAAATGGAATAGTTTTGTACACCTCATCAAATTTATCATAAATTTTTGTAAGCTGCATGCACATGAACACAATTGAGTGTTTTTGTTTTAAGACATAGTGGCAAGTTTAGCTCTTCAAAATTTTGTGTCTGTTTTGAATATGTAATTTTTATCCATGATAAACCAGCCTTATGAGGATATTTTAAAAATTATTTTCTGCCACTTACTTTATCTAATCTTAGGTATTTTTATTTTATTTTATTTTTTGGTATGTTATTTCACTTGGTTCTCAGGAAAGCCCTTTGGGGAGGCATTTTAAATTCAGTATATGGATGAGAGAACAAAGTTCAGAGAAGTTAAGTAAATGACCAGAGGTTTCATATCTTGGGAGAGATAAAGTGAGCTGTCTACATGTCTACATGTGGATATAGGATAAAGATACTGAATAAAGGGTTGACCTTTGACCCTAATATAAAAGAGACATATGTAGAGACATTCACTGACTACAGAAAAAATGCTTTAGGGCTATCTTGGAAGTAGGGCAAACACAGACTCTCTTAGGCCTTCTCCAGCTGCAGGTAATGGAAAAGTGCAGCTCAGGGTGTCTCTCAGTCCTAAGGAAGGTTACTTACATATAACAAGGAGTCTGTTGTTAGTGACAGGTGGTGCTGCGGGAGTCAGCTCTGACTCATGACGATTCCTGTACAGCAGAATGAAACACTGCCCCTTCCTTTTCATCCTTGTAATCATTCCTGGGTTTGGCCACTGGGAGTCTTCCTTTTTCTTCATTGACATAAGAGGCCTTTTGTTGTTTTTGTTAGGCATCATTTGGCCAATTCGGACTCATCCTGACCCTACGTACAATAGCATGACAAATGCCTAGTTTTGCGTCATCCTCACAATTCCAGTCATGCGCGAGCCCATTGTTGCAGTCTCTCTGCCCCTCCATATCATTGAGGGTCTTCCTCTTGTTCATTGACCTGACGTAAGAGGGTAGTGGCTCAGCGATGTGACAGTGATCTAGGTCCTTTCCATTGAGTTCATCAGTGATATGATATCCCCTTTGTCAGGCTTATGCTCCTCAAGGGTAGAAAATGTGCAACTGTTCTGAGTATCAGATTCAGATGTGACAAAATCTTGAAACATGAAAGTTGTCCCTTACTCTTTGTATGTGTATAAAGAGAGAGGTCTGGTGGCTGAGTGGTAAGGAGTTGTGCTGTCAACATGAAGGAATACATGTAGTTCGAATCCACCGGCTACCTTGTGAGAAAAAGGTGAGGAAATCTCCTCCCATGTGATGATGTCCTTGGAAAACCTGCCAGAGGGTCAACTGAGAGTTCTGGCTCCACAGTACTATTGCTTTGTTGTGTGTGTGTATAAATCAGATTTTTGGAGCTATTCTTTAGTATGATAAGGAGACTTGATTGTCCTAGCCTATCACACCTGCGTCCATATCAGTGAACACCAGACACATGTCCTGGCTAACACTGTTAACTGCTTTGAAAGGAATCACAGTAGAAGGGCCTGGATAGAGAGAGATACAAATGTAGAACAATCTCAAAATCTCAATAAGGACTATTCTTACTAAAGGGAACCTCTGCCACTATGGCCCTTTACTTCCCTTTGAGCCTGGAACGGAAGGAATGCTGGCACACATTGTAGTCTTACAAAGTACATGTCCAAAAAAGTGAACCTTCAGTCACTTGCTTCCTTCCAGTAGCCAGATCCAACTCATATCTGACCATCCAGTGGATTTTCAGAGACTGTAATGTAAATTGGGGCTCCTCCCAGGGTCTCTGGAACTGCTCCTTGCCGGGAACATGGTGGTGTGAGTTCAGGAATCGTGGCAAGCTTTTGGAGTCGAGTGCTTTTCTGGCATGTGTTTGGCGTGCATGTTTGCTGTGTCCCCTGAAGTGAGGCACACCAGGGTTTTCAGCCTAGGGTTTTCAGGCAGGAGGCAGCCTAAGCCCAAAGGGCCCTTGGGTCGGGTTCAAATTGTTTTCCTGTCAAACATTCTTCTAGGTGGTATAGCACTGGTCTGTGTGTTTCTGTACAGAGGTAACTCGTGTTGCTGTGATGCTGAACACTGTGACAGTGATGTGCCAATCGTGGTAATGGGCACCCCTGGTGGACAGTGTTGGCTGGAGCTTCCCGACTAAAACAGGCCTAGAAGCAGGAGCGGCATCCACTTCCAAAATGGCTTGCCTCCGGAAACTCTATGTATGAACAGGGCTCAGGCCGTTCATTCATGGGGTTGTTATGAGTCGTCTACGACTCGACGGCACCAAACAACAACAACAACAATAACAATGTAAATTGGATAAGAGAAGATAGTCTGTATTTCTCCAGCAGAGCTGTTTCTGGGTACGAACCACCAGAGTGGTATTACCTTTGGGTACCTAACAACAACAATAACAAGAATGGGTTTAGGAATAAAAACAGTGCAGTGTTAATTGCTTTGTTCTGATTTTGTGCTTTAAAAAGTGGACAAATTTGTTGAAAGCACTTAGTGTTTACTTATGCATGGGTGACTTTCATTTGATGAAATGTGGAATTTTCCTAATTTTTAATTTTTTTCCCCCATGTACATATATGTGTGTGCTGTTGTTGTGTGTTGATGAGTCAAAATTGACCCATGGCTGACCCTCCAGTGAGTTTTCAGAGACAGTTAATAACACAAGAGGAAACTGTCCATCCTTCTTCCCTGGAGCAGCTGATGAATTCGAACTCTGTGCCTTTGGGATTACACTGCAGCTTCTTACCACTAGGACATCAGCGCTCGTGTGTGTATGTGTCTTTGAATGTGTATGAATGAGTATGTTGTAAAACTTCTTAGCCCTTTAATGAAGAAAAAAATAAGGTACTAAATCCTGTTCAAAATATTACAGGAACAAGAGAAGGAACATTTACTGACTCTGTAACAAGAATGCTAGAATAAAATTGTTATGTGCTGTAGAGTTGGAACTGACCTATAGGTGACCCTCTGGTGGATTTTCAGACAGTTAATCACATGGGAAGAGATTTCCCATCTTTCTACCATTGAGCAGCTGGTGAATTTGAACTATATATCTTCAGGATTGCAGTATAATTTCTCACTAAGCCAAGATTTCAATATTACATATTGAATTGATTAAGGAGAGCTGACTTTGTAGTTTATAGATTTGTCATCTTAACCTACAGGTGACACCTCTCTGGTGATCTGAATGCACTAGCTGTTCTGAGGGAGACTAACTTATCATGGATTGTGGTAATTCCCTCGTATGTCCTCGATTAATTACTGTGGATTATCCTTTTAAAAAATGAAACAAAACTGACAACAATACAACTGTTCTTGCTTTGATTTGATTTATTTACATGTGAGAAAGAAGAGTTTAAAAAGCAAATTAAAAAAAAACCCACCCCAAAAACCCCCCACACAAATCAGAGCATTCTTGTTGGATCAGAATATCCAGTGCTATATAGTGCAAAACATAAGAAGTAGGACAGAAAGCAAACTTCTGTTCGGAGATTACAGCGGACCTCTGTGGTGGCATTTTAGAAGCCTCTGATGTTATGACGGCCTCTGTTCTCTGTTGTTTGCCATTGAGTTGGAGCAACCCATAGCTGATCCTCTGGAGCAGCTGGAGGATTCGAACTGTGTGCCTAGGTAAGCGTACTATCAATGTTTTACCAGAGCTGCTGCTTATATTATAAAGCATTCTGTAAAGTCAAAGAAATTAATTGCACAGTTTATATAAAAAAAGATAGATTTTTGTTTAATTTATCCAGGTAACCCCTGGGGTATGCAAAGAAACTTAGAGAAAACAAACAAGCTAATCAAGCAATACTTTTATTCCAGAATTGTGAGTGGTTAGAACAAGATATCATTTAAGGTTCTATTAAATGAAGGCTCACACAGCCAAGAGAAATGAAAGCTTTAATTATATATTACTTGTGGTGCTTGTTGAATGCTGTTGAGTCAAGCACGACTCACAGGACCCTATGAACAAAAGACCTGAAGCCTTTCTGTAACTATCGTTTTTCAAGGTCATAGAGTTTCCAGAGGCATGTTGTTTAGAAAGTGGATGCCACTCCTGCTTCCAAATATTACATGATTATTATGGAGTTATTAAACTCTTCAAACAAGATATTATAATTATGTTTTACATTTTCAGAAAGTCCTCATAGGCTAAAGACCGAGGTTAATTTAGGTGATAAAATGTCTGGAATTTGCTTTCAAATACCACACTGATGGTGGACAATTGTTTCAAATCTTAAAAGCTAGGGTGTCTGAGTTTCATACCATTCTCTTCACTTTAATAATAAAGTGTGAAATTTCCATGCTAAAGATTTTTTTAAAAAAACTCCAACAAACTATGTTTTTATGGTTATAATGATTCAATTCATTGCCCTAAAGTAGGAACTGACTCACAGCTGACCCTTCAGCGGGTTTGTGAGGGAGACTGTAAATCTTCTTGGAGGAAACTTTCCTAGAGGAGATTGCCCTTGGAGTCACTGGTGGACCTAAACCACCAGAAAAGAATGACCTTTGGTTCAGCAGTGTTAGCACCCTGCACACTACACCACCAGATCTCCCTCTATAATGGAGCAATATATGGAGACTATAAAACTCTGAAATAATTTAAGAAGATTCTGAAGTTTATAGTCTATGTAAAGAATGAAAATAGTCCCAAGTAAGGGAATGGTGAAAACAAAACAAAAAAGCTGACTCAAGTGCAGAATCAGTAGTGATTAGCAAATGAAATGAATTTGTGATGTGTGATCAAGGACAGTTCCAGTGTGAGTGTGTGGATCACATCAAGCAAGTATACACAGAGGGAAGATGACTAGGATTGGAGGTAACGATGAGAGTTAATATTGATATGAATAGTAATAAGGAAAGTACCAGGACAAAGTCCTGAGGAACGCTCAAGGCCCATCTGTTTGATGTGCAGGAGCCTGTTTGTGTGTGTGTATTCAGACTTAAAAGTTTACATACATGGAAGCTGGAAAGGACAGGGACATAACAACTGAAAGTAAAAGTGGGAGAAGTACACATATGTTCATGTATGTTGTAGAGTAAACCTTGGATCACAACTCCATCCTTCCTTCTTCTCAAGTCTCTTCACTTGGTCTCCACAAGACCCTGATAGGTTGACTCTTTTTTTCTTCCTCTCATTATGGACCTCTGGAAAGATGTTTCCCCACTTCATATCTTCCTCCCCTTATCCTCCTGGCTGATCCTGACCTTCAGATCCGCACACAAGTCACCCTGACCTCCACAGTCAATCTCAACGAGAACCTCTTGTGCATGGATACTGACAGTTCTCTGAGAGACACTCAGACCGAGCCTTCTCCCTGGGAGCTACCCTCCCCCTGACTAATTACTTAGAAAACATAATAAAAATATGACAGTAACTTTCTTAAAACCCAATGACATTTCCCTTACCACTTCATTGATTCATTATTAACTAATATTTGTCTCTTGGGTATTGGGATAGCAATCTCCTTTATGAAATCATTAACCTTGAAAATCCTGGCTCAGTGTCAGGATGCAGTGTGGCTGGTATGTAAATGCTGACAGATCTGAAGTTTTTACCATTGAGGCTCCTCCTTTAAGACATCTTAGTTAGAAGTACCATTAATTTAGGATTTGATTTCTAGAATACATATTTCATAGTAAGGCCTTCACACAATAATGAGAGTAAAGTTAGCCTGTAGTTGATTGTTGTTGTTGTGAACCACAGAGTTGAAACTGACCCATAGTTGACCCTCCAGTGGGTTTTCACGGGTGCTGGAGAAGAGTCTTGAACATACCATGGACTGCCAAAAAAACAAAGGTGTGTTTTCTGCTTTGTGGGTACAGCTAGGGTGTGGCTCTTGAGGGCAATAAAATGTGAGCTGATTGGATTTGGCCTGTATTTAAAAAGGCTTTTAAGCCCTTGGGCTTGGTTTTTGTGGATCTCCTGATTAAACAATCTTGGAAGCAGGAGTGGCATCCACTTTCAAAAAAGCTTGCCTCTGGGAACTCTGAACTTGGAGAAAACATGAGTTTTGTGTTCAAGACTTTTGTTCATAGGGTCACTATGGGTCATCTACAACTCTATGGCACTTAACAACATCATAATTAATACTGAAATAAATCCATACAACTTAATAATATTATAAATCGTCATTTACTGTGAAAAGGATCTATACTTTATAATGTTAGGACAAAACATTTCCTACCTGGACTCTGTATTGTACAGTTAATTAGCTAGATACAAGTGAGTATTGTTTTCCATATAAATAACTCTTTGAAAGCAACAGACACCTTATAAGAATATAAATCCATCCAGGAAGAAGTGTCTCAAATAGCCAGTGAGAATTTGCTCAATTTATTTGGCATAGGAAATGACAATATTTCTGCTTAATTAAAAAGAAAATTTCCTCTTGTCTCTTTTACTTTTTAATTACCAAAATAAATACAACTGATAGTGGGTATTTTTTTGTTACTGCAAAATGTTTCTATATGTCTTTAGTTGTCATATTTTATAAAAAACTCTTCAAGTTCATTCTAACAGTGAAGTTGAGTACTAAATGTCTTCTTTTCCACAGATCCCCAGTACTATTAAAGATAATCGATGTCAGGGTGCTTAAGAGGCAGCTTTGTAAAATTTATAGACCTTGTCTTGGACTCTGTTATTAACATTACTAAGTTTAGGTGTTGTTGAATACTGTAGCATCAGAAGTGACTCATAGCTGACCCTCGAGTGGGTTTTCAGAGGGAGTTTAATCACATGGGAGATTGCTGGTGGCTTTGAACCATGGATCTTTGTGATGGCAGTACAGCTCCTTACCCCTAGGATACCAGAGCTCCTTGGAAGCAAGGCTTGGAGAAGCACATCATGTTTGGGGGACAGCAAAAGGGATGAAGACCCTCAATCCAGAGGACTGACACAGTGACTGCAGCAAATGGGCCTCGAGTATGTCAGAGATTGTGAGGATGAAACAGGATAGGGCACGGGTCAGATCTGTTGTTTATCAGCTCACGAAGAGTCACACTCGACTTGATGGCACCTAAGAACAACATCATTATTTTAATATTATTACTTTCCTACTAAGGACACTGCGATACTACTTGTGACACTGATGAGTCAAATGCAAGAATAGTTACCCATGGTGGACAGTGTTTGGTGAAGATCCCCAATTAAAACAAGCTTGGAAGCAGGTGTGACATCATTTCCACAATAGCTTGCCTCTGGAAACCCTGTGAACTTGGAGAAAGGATGAAAGTTATACAAGAGATGTCCAGGACTTTCGTTCATAGGGTTGCTATGAGTCCCCTGTGACTTGACGGCACTTAACAACAACAACACTAAGGAAAAAGGGACTCTGGTTCCTAGTGGTAAGGAGCTGTGCTGCCGTCCCAGAGGCATGCAGTTCAAATCTACATTCTGGTCTGTGGCAGAAAGATCAGCAATCTCTTTCCACCTGATTTAGAGCCTCTGAGAACTCGCTAGAGTGACAAGTATAAGTTGGTTCTAAATTGATGGTATATAACACACATAATACTAGAGAGAAACGCTTTTGATTGCCTGGCCATACTATTTATAATTATGCTACCATTTCCCGCTAGTAAATACCCATGCTTTTGTTATCATGTTCCATGGAGACAATTCTGAACCATGGCAACTGTTATGGGAGGCTAGAACTACTCCACCAAATTTCCAAAGATAGATCTTTTATGCAAGTTGATTGCATTGCCTATTTTTGGTGTTATAACTAGTGGGTTCAAATTTAAGGACCTTATGTTCACAGCTAAATTCTTAACCATCACACCACCAAGGACGTTTTTTGTTCATTCAAGTTTATTAGAGAATAATATTAGAAAGGTAAACAAAGCTGCTGGAGATCTTTGCCTCCCATAATACAGCACCTCGGGTCTATCCTGATAAGCACAAATCTTTATTTTTAATAAAGCCTTATTTATCCTTGACCTTCCACCTTTCCAAGCATGATGTTCTTCTTCAAGGACAGGCCCCTCCTAAAAGCATGATCAAAATATGTCAGGTAAAGTTTTACCACTCTTACTTCAAAGAAGCACTGTGGGCTCACTTTTTTTTAAAAAAAATATTTTATTAATTTTAATGAACAATTACAGAGATTTTGGATTTCCCTTCATTCATTGTTGCACATTTTTCTCTACCCCCCGCCCCCACCCCAGTTCATTCCTCTCTTCAAAAAGCAAAGATAAACTCCTTCATTGGTATGTAATCCCCCCACTGTGGGCTCACTTTTTCCAAGTACTTGTGCTCATATAAAACCTATATCTACACTGAGAAGCTGTTGTCCTCAACAGAACAAGGGAACACGGTATGGTTTAAAGTTAGGAAAGGTATGCATCAGGGTTGTGTTCTTCCTTGTCTATTTAGTCTGTTTGTGGAACAACATTTGAGAAGTTGTGCTATGCAAATGAGTGTTTGACCTCAAAATTTGAGAAAGACTCATCAACAACCTGCATTATGTGGATGACAAAGTTTTATATAGTGACCTTAATATCTGGAAACATGTAGCCATCTGGAAGAGGTGTGGTGGCCTAGCTTGAAGCGACAGTACCTATAACCCGAAGGTGGTGCATCATTGGTGACTTGAATCCACGAGTGTCTCTGAGTAAAGAAGATGGGCAGTTGATTCCAA
>NW_006399789.1:20354047-20548894 GCF_000299155.1 Elephantulus edwardii
CCTTGAAGATGTATCATGGGGGTGTTGCAACCTAGAAGACACAAATTTGACTAACAAGTTATAAGTACATGAGTCAAAAATTATGGAAAATTCCTGAGTATATCTTTGCTTCTTCCAAGTGTTTTTTTCTTCCCACTGTCTGTTTTTGATCAAACTTATGTCTTTAGGTAGTTGTTTTCCCTCTATTCTGTCAGAATTAAAAAAAATATTTATCTCTGCAAAGTTAAGTCTAGAAGAATGACTTGGGTTTTGACATGAAGTGAAATTGAACTTATGCTTTATTGTAATTTGCTATACTGTATTCACTCTCTAGTGTATAGACGTCAAGATGTTTTGATCTCTATAAATAAAAGTAGCTTGTATTTCATATTTGCTCAAATATTACTTTCACAATAATGTGTATGATTAACTTGTCTTTCCTTAATGGTCTATGAAATCACTGATCCTAAAAAGCAAATTTTTGTTGTATTTACAGATTGCATTTAAAGCTTAATTCTCATTGACTATATTAGTGTTAAATAGAACAAAGGAGCATCTATGCAGGTAGCTTTCTTTTTTTAACATTAAGAAAGGAAAGGTTTTAATGTGTTTAAAGTATAACCTAATTTACATGCCTGATACGGTTCTGAAGTTGATTAAAGTCTGTAGAGTGAATGAAAATTGCATGTAGTTCTCATTTTACTTGACCTTCCATGTTAATTAGGACATTTCCCCATTTATTTTGGAGCTAAGTACGTTTCCTTTGTCTAGTAAACTTTGATTCGGTGTCTTTGGTTTATTCTTGCATTAATGAATTGGATGGCTTTCATAGTCCTTTTAACTTTCTCAAGATTTTGAATTAAAATAGAAAATACCATACTGATGATAATTTAATCAGCTTTCGTTACCTATGGGGAATTTCTGGTAGCCCAGTCCGGTTGTTAACCCCAGGGCAGTGAGTCTTTGGCGGATTGAATCCACAAGCAGATCATAAGAGAAACCTGGGAAGACAGTGATCATGCGATTTTAAACCTTTAAGTCTTGCTGAATTGGTTCTGACTCTGTGCTAGTGGATTCCCCCCTCTCCACTGCTCAAGTTATCTTTTGGGGCACTCTGGATATTATAGATAGACTTTAGCAAATAGTGCCATTAACCCAAGGTTCCAGGGCTTGGAATCCCCCAAAGGCTCCACGCAGAAAGATGAACAGCAACTTCCTCCTGTTGAGATTTGTAGCCTTGGAAACTAGATGAGGGGTTGCTGTGAGTCATACCTAAAATGGACAGTGAGCTTTACTTTTTTTCTAATTAGTCCATTATAGTGTAGCCTTGTTGGTAAGGTAGGAAGGAGGATTGGCCATCCACTTCTTAAATAACAGGCCTTTAAAACCCCTTTGAACACCAAAGGAATGTGGATAATTATATAGTAATGCTCTGTTAGAACCTTTGAGCTGTGGTGTTGGAGAAGAGCACTGAGCATTCCATGGATTGTCAAAAGAACAAACACATGTCCTGGAGAGGGTAGAGCTAGAGCACTCTTTGGAGGCAAAGATGATGAGGCTTTGCCTCAAGTACTTAGTGCATGTTGTTAGGAGGGGCAGTTCCTTGGAGAGAGACATGATGCTTGGAAGAGTGGAGCTTCAGCAAAGGAGAGGAAGACCCTTCTCAATCAGGCTGATTGACACAGTGCCTGCCACAGTGGGCTCTAATGTGTCAGTAAGTGTGAGGATGGCACCGGATGGGACAGGGTTCAGATCTGTTGTTCATAGGGTCACTATAAATCGTATTCGACTTGGTGGCACCTAACAACATCAACAACAACTAACAAGTGAATAAGAAAGGTATGTGGTTCAAATCCACAAGCTCCTCCACAGGAGAAGACGGACAGTCTCCTCTTGTGCAATTTATTGCCTCTGAAAACCTGCTGGAGGTTCAGCTATAACTTGTTTCTGATTTGGTGATACACAACAGCAGTGGGTAATGACTATTGCTACCAACTGAAAACCAAGTGGATTTAATGCACCTGTTGCCCCATGGGAGAAAGAAGGGTACATTTCTTCCTGTGTGATTTACAGACTCTGAAAACTCACTTGAGGGTCAGCTATGAGTGATACCAGCAACAAGCTTGTGTCTTCATAAGATCACTCAGATCTCAAGATGTAAACACAAACCCGAAGTGCACTGGGGTGGGACATAATTAGAAGCAGGGGACCAATTAAGTTTTGTGCTAATCCAGGAGGCCCTGGCACAGTGGTTCAATGATTGGTTATTAACTTATTGATTGGCAGTTCAAGTTCATTGGCTACTCTATGGGACAGAGATGTGGCACTCAGCTTGCATTACAGCCTATGAAACCCTATGGGGAAGTTCTCCTCTGTCCTTTCAGGTTGAAATTGACTTGATTTTGAATTGACTTGAAATAGAATCAATCAGAATGTGGCTTTTTTGTTGTTGATAAGCCAGCGAGAGAAGATTGTGACTTGATACCAGGATATTGTATCCAGTAGGATTTGATGACTTAATGGTTAATGTGATGTGAGCTTGGAGTCTAATTCAATGTAGTGACGTTGAACATTTGGAAGAATAGCAATTATTAACTGAGATGAGGACAAATCTGAGAGAGGTCCGTATTTTGGGAAGAAGTGGGAATAGATTTTAGAAATATTAAGTCTGAAGAGCCTATTTATTATCCAAGTCTTGGATTCAAGGAAGAAGGCCAAGGTGGAGAGACATACATTTAGAAGTGAAGGTGGCCTTATAGTAAGAAATTGTGTTATAAATTTAAAGGCATGTGGTTCAAGTCCACCAGCCTACACTCCTCAGGAAAAGGAGGGACAGTCTTCTTCCCTGTGATTTGCTGCCTCTGAAAGCCTGCTGGAGGGTCAGCTATAGGTCAGTTCCACCTCGATGGTAAACAACAACAACAACAACAACATCAGTGTAACAATGGTTAAAGTCCTTTGCTGCTAACTGAAAGACTGACAGTTTAGACCCATAAGTGGCTCCATAGGACAAAGTACTTGGCAATCTGCTCCTATTAAGATTGTAGCTTTGGAAACAGTATGGGATTCCAGTAGCCAGGTAGGCGCTGGTTTTGGATTAGCAGTCCAAGCTCTCGATCGACTGTACTACCAGAGTGAATGTAATATATGCACCCAAAAGCTAATTTACAGTAAGATTTTTGTCCAGTTCAGCTGGTGTTCCCAATCCATGTTTCTGTTCAAAATTTGTGCAAGGAAGAATTATGTCTTTGACTTAGCACACATGTTATGTGCCAATAAGTTGGGTATCCTTATACGGTTCTGAGAACAGAATAGAGGTTTAAACTGTGTGATACTTGAGTTCAGTCAACTGTGCTCATCAAAGTACCAAGTGTGAGCCTTTGAAATATGTAATTACCTGGTTTCAGTGGCTTAATCTCCAGTAGGAAACACCAACTACAGTAGTTCTTTTTTGACTAAGATTCCGGTTTTAATTTTCAACTCCTTTGAAATTTGCATTAAGGATTACATGAACAATGTATACAGTGTTTCTACTGTATTTCTGTCACCTTTCCTTTGGTTTTCCCAATCAACACATTGTGTTTTGAAACTGGTTAAAGCCTAATTCTTGGCTTTACTCTTCTGTTCTTGTTGATCTTGTACATAATCATAGTTTTAATCAAAGCATTAGAAAATCTTTTCCTCACTATAGACTTTTTCTGTACTTTGTTTCTTCCTAATTTGTTTTGTGCCTTTACAATCTCTGTATCACTACCAAATTCTGTTAGCTGACTTTTCTCTGACATCCTTTTTATGGTATAGAAAAAGAAAGCAAGGCTTTTCTGTTAAGTGGGTTTTGGCAGTTAAAATTCAAAGTCATATTGTCCCATAATAAGAGCTTGAAAAAGAAGCTTGTGCTTAATGTTAGAGAGGCCACATAATTTATCTAAGGAAAAAGGGCTTGTCTTCCCTCAGACACAAGGTAATAGGAATCAATGTAGCTAATTAATTGGGTAATGTTTATTTTACATGGCTCTGTGTACTCGGCTTCCATAAAAGAACAAAAAAAGTATGTCTTGGAGAAAGTGCTACAGAAGTATTCTTTAGAAGTAGGGATGGCGAAATTTTGTCTGATTTATTTCCTGGCACCTAACAACAATAGCAGCATCACGTGAACTGGGAGAGGTTTGTAGGGAGTTGTGCTGCCAGCCCAAAGTCACCTCTCTGGTGCAGCTGCATTAGAGAAACTAGGGCTGTCTCCTCCTGTGCAATTTACAACTTGAGAACACCTTCTGGTAGACCAGCTATCATATTGGTTCTGACTCAATGACAGTGAGTAAGTGAGTGATGTGTTCTAGAGTTCCTAACCTCTAAACATCTCACTTGAAGAATAGATTGTCCATGATTTATCATGCACATATTGGAGTTAAAATGGCCCACTGTTACTTTTTTGGGCTTTTATGGAGGGGTTGTACTGTATACGACGTTGCTACATGTATCTGTGAATATATACAGTGTTGCTACTTGTATCATATATATATATGTGGGTGTGTGTGTGTGCATGTGTGTTTGTGTGTGTGTGTGTGCATGTGTGTTTGTGTGTGTGTGTATAGCACACATAAACGTGTGTGTTAGCCTAGTGACAAGAAGCTGTGCTGCAATCTCAAAAGCACATGGTTTGAATCTGCCAGCTGCTTCACCAGAGAAGGATGGATAATCTTATGCGATTAATTGCCTCTGGAAACCTGCCAGAGGTTCAGCTATGGGTCGGATCCAACTCAACGGCATGCAACAACAACAGCAACAATAACAACATATAATGTTTTCAACCTTAAATACAATTAAGAGGCAACAATAATAAATACTAAAAAAAAACACAACCATTCAATTTATGTCAGAGATTAAGTGAGAGGTTATCTAAAATGTGTTATTGAGTACTTATCGATTGACATATTTCAACAGAGGCTGCCCTAGATGTGCTCACCAAGTGTGCCAAGAAATCTGGAGGACAACCACCTGGTCTACTGACTGGAAGAGATCTATATTCCTATTCCAAAGAAAGGTGATCCAACAAAGTGTGGAAATTATCTAACAATATCATTGATATCACACACAAGCAAGATTCTGCTGAAAATCATCCAAAAATGACTAGAGCAGCACATCAACAGAGAACTGCCTGAAGTGCAGGCTGGGTTTAGAAGAGGCCGTGGCACTAGGGATATTATAGCTAATGTCAGATAGATCTGGAGTGAAAGCAGAGAGTACCAGAGAAATATCTATCTGTGTTTCATTGACTGTGCAAAAGCATTTGACTGTGTGATCACAACAAACTGTGGCTGACTTTGAGAGGAGTGGGAATCCCAGAACAATTGATTGAGCTTATACAAAACTTATACTTGGACCAGGAGGCCGTCCTCAGAACAGAGCAAAGAAACACTACATGGTTCAAAATTGGGAAGGGTATGCATCAAGGATGTGTCCTATCTCCATATCTTTTCAATCTATATGGAGAACAGATTATCTGGGAGGCTGGGCTCCATGAGGAGAAATGTGGCATCAGGATTGGAGGAAGACTCATCACCAATCTGTGTTACTCATATTAACACAACCCTATGTGCTGAAACGGAGGAGAACCTGAAGTGCTTGCTACCAAAGGTCAAGGATTGCAACCTTCAATATGCATGGAAACTCAACATCAAGAAAACAAAACTTCTCACCACTGGGCCAATTGGCAGCATCATGATAGATGGTGGAGAGACTGAGAGTGTTGATAGCTTTAGTTTGCTTGGCTCTACAAGCAACACTCTTTGTACCAGCAACCAGGAAATTAAAAGACAAATTGCATTGGGAAAGTCTGCTGTGAGAGACCTCTCCAAGGTACTGAGGAGCAACGATGTCAGTCTGGAGACTAAGGTGCACCTGAAGCAGGCCATGGTCTTTGCTATGCTTCACAGAGCTCAATAATGATTAGGGATGATAGAAAGAGAGTTGATGCCATTGAACTTTGGTGCTCAAGAAGAGTATTGAATACAGCATGGACTGCTAGGAGAACAAATTAGTTCATCCTGATGAGGGTGATGCCAGGCTGCTCCTTGGAGGCAACAATTCTGAAGCTTTGTCTGACACACTTTGGACATGTTGCAAGGAAGGACCAGTCCTTGAAGAGGGATTTCATGCTTGGAAGGGTGAAGGGATAGCTCAGGAGAGGAAGACTCTCGATGAGATGGATTGATTCTGTCATTGGGGTAACGGGAATAGGTGCATTGGAGACAGTGAGATTGGCAAGGGATAGACCCGGGTTTAGGGCTGTTGTACATTGGGCACATAACAACAACATTCTAATGTAGAGTTATTGAAGAGCTTATAATTGGTAAAGACTTCTGGAATGTTGCTTTCTTGAGATTAAACACACTTACTAGTCAAGAAAAATAATATTAGTCATTCTTTGTTGAGTATTTTAACCCTGCAACTAGGACTGGGGCAAAAGGGGAAATACAGATTCAAATAGGCTGAGGGAGTGTGAGATAGAGTAGCAAGTTGTAAGGGATTTTAATGCTTTTCAAGTTGTTATAGTAACCAACAATGTAGATCTATAATAGTAATGACAGTGTTAACAATGTTAGTAAAAATCTAAATAGATTACATTTACAACTTTTAAATGAGGGCGTAGAAAATTCGCACATACTAACAAGTTACCCAGTTTGAGTTAGAAATTTTTTTTTGCAGTAAAAATCTTGTGATTGCTGTTGAAGTAGTCATATTTATTAATTCTTTAACACAAATAATACAGAAGTCCAAACTGATTAAGTAGATATAACTAATAAAATGAGTTGGCGGCCAATAATAATCATAAAGGGGAAGAAATGAAGGCAAAGCAAATGTTTTTCTGAGTTCTGTGCCAGTAGCAGTGGCAGGAGGAGTGGGGTGTGGGAAAGCCTGGTATAATTCATAGATAAATCCCTGTATTTCTGTTTATTCAGTTTCAATTCACTGAGTTGTCTGATTGCAATTGAGTTGTTCATATTGTTCTTTTGAAATGTTCTGAGGCAAATGAAATCTTCTAAGAATTCAATTATACTGAAACAATAGCCACAAGACGTGATAAAGTTATTGCCGCTGCTAACAAAGTGCAAAACGGGAAAACATGATTTGTATTTAGTAACGTTGCTTCTGTCGCTTGGAACCAAATGTTTAAATTTATTTCCAAGACAACTGATTATAATTTATTAGTGAGTTTTATAATAAATCATAAGGATATCTTTATCCTTAATGTAATAAGTTAAAAATGCTTTTTCATGTAATTCTTTTTTCAAATAGTAGTAATATTAAGTTTAAAGCTAATTTCCATGTCAAAAAAACTAAATGTGAAAAATTAAATTTTAATAAGCTTATAGAAATTACTTTTGATTTTCATGATAGGACATAAATTTTGTTTTTAATAATCTCATGGAGTATTTGGATGATAATATTGAATTTAAATGATAACTTTATTGAATAGGAAAAAAAAATTGATAGAACATTAATGCTTAAGCAGATTTTAAAGTAGGAAAAATGCGAACTTGATATGAGAAGTTATCAGAATGTAAAAATGGCATTATTTTATGAATATGAGAAACTACTTAAGACCGTAAAGGTCTATAATGCAGAAATATTTTATATAAGAGACGATATATAAATTTCTTCAAAACCCCCTAAGCGCTGTTCTCTATTTCATTGTTAATTCTGTAGCTATGAGCAACTAATTTAACTTTCCAAAACCTTCTCCTCATCTGGGTAAAGAATGAATATTACTTCCTAGCTACATCAATAACAGGAATGCTCTGGTGGATAATGATGTTTATTTAGTACATTAAGCTGTGTGGGTTGGAAGGCAAGTACTGCAAAATGAATAAAAGCAATTATCATTAAACCCCTTATTATTTTTAAACTCAGTATTTACAAAAAACACCACTTATTTGAAGACTATTACTTACAAAGGATCAAATGACGTGTCCTTCCTGCTGGATTGAAAGACTCTAAAAGACAGCTTCCATTTTTTATTCATTATTTTATCTTGCCCATTTAGGAAGTTGCTTAGTATCATCTACATAGTGAATAACCAACAGGTTTAAAAGAAAACAACGACAATAGAAAACTGTGACTATGAGTGATATATTCTTAAAAGTATGTCTTAAGATAAAAGGGTTTGTGTAAATGTATGTGGAAGAGACAAAATGAAGTTGAGGAAAAGTGCTCTAAATTAAATGTGTCCCCATTATTACTTTCTTTAGTGCTCAGGCCTATCGTTCATAGAGTCGCTATGAGTTGTCTACAACTCGACAGCACCTAACAACAACAACAACAACAACAACAATGACAATATTACTTTCTTTATGTTTTAAGTTTTTGCTTCCCTTCCTCATTTTCACTCTGTGTATTTTGTTTTATTCCTAACATTTTCATTCCCCCTTTTATGAGTGATTTTTTTCTTCTACAGAATGCTCAGTTTTGAGGGAAAGACCCTTACATTGTGTTCTCAACTTGCTTTTCATCTTCCTTCTTATGTCTAAAATACATAACCTCACAAGGCAACCAAAGAGTGCTGTTCAGAAATGTAACATCCATAGCTGGATGTGATAGATCACACTGTTGGCCTTGTTGTTAGATTTCGCGTGCTATTAAGTTCATTATCACTCATGGCCTTGCTATGAACAACAGATGGAGACCTTGGCCTGTCAGTGCATCCTTATGATCTCTTCCATGCTGAGGCCCATTGATGGAGTCATCGTGTCTCTCCATCTCTTTGAAGGGCCTGCCTCCCATTCAAAGAGCCTCTACTTCACACCATATTGTCTTTTTTCCCAAGGATTGGTGCCTCCTGAACATTTACCCAAAATACAGGAAACAAAGTTTTACCTTCTTTGCCCTCCAGGAGCATGTTAGTTGCAGTGCCTCCAAGACAGAGTTAGTTGGGTTTTTGTTTGTTTTTTTGTTTTGTATCTCTGTGTGTTGCACTACTTGGTATATGCAATGTTCTTCACAAATATATGCCACACTAGATATTTACAAAAATATTTTTTAAAAGTTTATATAAACCAAATCTTTGAGGACTTTCTAAAGCTCTTAAAAATAATTGACTGACTATATTTTGACAGTTTTTATTCAACTTCTCAATAGAAATGCATTGCGTTTGGAAGAAAGTAATTTCAGTAAGCTTATTAAAATTTAATCTACTAACTTTAATTCTTTGGACATGGAAGGGAAGTAAATTTCTTTTAAGTATTCTTTGTGCCAGGCATTTAAAGAGAATGACTAGTCAGTTTTTACATGTAGATTTTATTTCATTTGATGAAGGCAAAATTAAACTCAAATTTATCCTAACAGGACTTGATATAGTTTGAAAGTCATATATAGGTAGTTTGTCTATATTGTGCTAATTTACTAACGTTTTACTTAGGATGTTCAACCTTTCCACTTATGAGTGGACTCATTCATTTTCACTTTTAGAGCTCTTCAAAGTATTAAACTATTTTAAGGAAGAACCTACATTTTAAAATCATCATTATTGGACTTCTGAAAATGACATCTTTTCTTAGGAATAGAGAGTTAGGAAATAACTCAGTGAAACTTGGTGAAAGAGTTATGGAAAATTGAGGGTACATAAAAAATGAGGATATAAATGTACTTTTGGGAAATTTCCCCCCTGGAGTAAAATGCTTACTATACAATAAAAAAGGCTTTTTTTTTTTTTTTTGGTGAAGGATTGGTGGAATTTAAATAGCATGCAAAGGCAAGGCTTTTTAAAAGAAAGTGAATGAAGTCAGCTGTGCAGTTTAGTTTTTTAGTAACTTTTTGTTCTTTTAGAATGAAGGAAAATTTTTTTTCTTATGTATTTTCTGAATAGTGGAAAGATTTTCTAGTACCTGAATTTTAAAAGACTTTTATTGTAGTGTATAATCTTACAGTACTTTTTAACTAGAGGATACGTTCAACGCAAGTCCAATTTCTCTACTTCACAGATAGGAAAATTCAGTCCCTCTGAAGCAGCATTACTGCCTGGTGAAGAGCCTAGAATGTTTTAGTATTGCAGCTGAAATGATAATGTGAGGTCTGTTCCTTTATTTTGATTTACTCCTCTTAGAATTCTGTCCTTTTTATATAATCTTCAGCAAAGTCTTATTTGCATGAGATATTAATGATATTGTTCAAAGTTTTTGCACTTGGTTGGGTCACCTTTCTTTGGGATGAGAACAAATAAAGATCTCTTCCAGTCACTTGGTTAGTTAATTGTCCTCCAGATTTCTTGGCACAATTTGGTGAGAACATCCAGGGGAGTGTCTGTTTGTTGAAATATGTCAGTTGGTTTGCCATCAATTCCTGGGCCTTGTTTTTTGTCAATTCTTTCACAGCAGCTAGAATTTTTATCTTCATCACCACAGGCTCTTGCTCATACATTGTTTCATGAAATTCTTCTGTGTCCACCAATTCCTTTTGGTGCAATGATGTTTTCATCATCTTTTTATTGTTTCCTGTATCATTTAATATTCTGCCAAAGCATCCTTTCGTATGGCAACTTGAGGTTTGAATTTGTTCTTCAGTTCTTGGAGTTTAAGAAATGCCACTGTTGTAGAATGGGACTGTCCTTGGGGTTGGGGAGAGACTGAGTAAGATGGGTTCAATAATGTATACTGCACTGAAACAGAGGAGGGAGAGAACCGTCTAAAAGAGAGATGTAACTGGGTATTTCTGTCATCACAGGAGACTAGAGCGAGGGCTGCATGGTGGAGGGGACCTGGGGGAGGGTTTGTAAAACAATGAAAGAATCTTTTCTTTTACTTTTCCATAATTTTTGGACTCATGTACTTATAACTTGTTAGTCAAATTTGTGTCTTCTAGGTTGCAACACCCCCATGATACATCTTGAAGGATATGTACATGTACAGCCAAGCACAATCAATAAGAATGCATCTGAATTCCAAAATCAATCTCCATAATAGTCTATGTGTTTCCTACTGCCAAAGGGGCCCTTTAGAGTAGTGAGAGAAGATCTTCACCCTGAAACCCACAGCGTCCCTTTTCAGCAGGAAGTAGCTAAGAGAATACGCCGTCCCCTTTTCCTTATGACTCAGGGTGAAGTCTCTCTCAGGGAGGAGTGATAGGGAATGGCAAAGGACACACTGACAAAGAAGATTAATCAGAACTGGCTTTGACAAGCACTGTGGCATTTGGACAAGAACAAACTGGGAGGAGGGTAGAGAGAATAGTGCAACAATGAATGAGTGGAAGCCCAAAATCTCTGTAAATGTTTATGAAAATTAATAAAATATAGAAAAAAGGTGGGCAGTTTGAACCCACCCTAAGAAAAAAAAAAAAAAAAAAAAAAAAAAGAAATGCTGAGCCAGTTCATTCCCTTTGATTTTCTGACTCCAGTTTTTCCTGCTCTGCCCTTTGGATCCAGGCCATACTTTGCAATCACTTGCTATGCATCAGGAAGTTGGACAATGACTAGGGATGATAGAAGAAGAACTGATGCTTTTGAGCTGTGGTGCTGGAGAAGAGTATTGACTATACCATGGACTGCTAGGAGAACAAACAACTTTGTCCTAGAGAGGGTAAGACCAGGCTGCTCCTTGGAGGCAAGGATTCTGAATCTCTGTCTGACATACTTTGGACATTTTGCAAGGTGGGACCAGATCCTAAAAGAAAATGACCACTAACCCTTTTATTAGAGCAGTCATGGGTTGACAGTACTCAGTTTATGTTAAAAATTTTCCCCGAGGTTTTTGGAGAGAGGGAGAAGGGGACAGAGGGAGGGATAGAAGATGGAAAGAGAAAAGGAAGAGGCAGGGAATGGGAGGAGGAGAGAGGAAAGTGAAGAGGCTGAGAAAAGGAGAGGGGAGGTTTGGGAGGAGTGGGAAGGAAATAGAAGGGAGAGGAGACACTTGGAAGGGTGAGAGAGTGAAGAGAAGGGTGAGGATGTGTTAAAAATAATTTTGTCATTAATTTATAAAGAATGTTATAACCCCATTGGAGGAAAATGATGTTAGTCAGAGGAAGCCTCAACTAGTCAGAAGCTGCTGCTACTAATCAAGAAGCAGCCTGAAAAGAAAGAAAATTGCTCATTGGCTTTGTAATGTTTTTGCCTGTATTATACCTTCTGCTTTGCTTTTTATTTGTTTGTTAGAATAATTAAATAGAAAGGAAATCTTACTTTACTCAAAACTCTTTGTCAAAACCCAATGTATGGGAATGATTGTATGAAACACAATGGGGATAGAAGAATATTTCAAGCATAATGTAGACAAATGAAATACCAGTGCATAAAAATTTTGTATACAAACCAATATAAAATTAAAAAAAAAAAAGAATGAAACAAAGCAGAACAAAACCCAATGCATTGTCATTAAGTTGGAACTGATTTGTAGTAGACTCTCCAGTGAACTTTCAGAGGCTGTAAATCACATTGGGTGGCGGCTGCTGATTTTTCTCCCTTAGAGCAGCAGGGGAATTAGAACTGCCTGCCTGGGAAGCCCTCTCCCATGTGATACACAAACTCTGAAAATCTGCTAGGATCAGCCAGGAGTCAGTTCGTACTTGATGGCAATGAGTTTGAATGACTTGTTTTTTTTGTCAATTTCTCCTTTATTTAAGAAAGGAATTGGCCTTTCTTTGATTCAGGTATCTTGTTATGTTGTTTGAAAGATAGTGATTGCAATCCTGTCCCCTTTCCTCACTCCCTCTCCTTATGTTATCTTATTTGTTGGCTCTCTTTCCCCTTATTTCCTTCCTTAACCCCTGCTTCCTGTTTTTCTCTTTTGAGCACTATTTAACAGCTATCTTCTTTTCGGATGTATGGATTTTAGAAAAACTAGGACCTTAAATTCATGGTACTAGATTTAAACTCAATGGTTTACAAAATAAGCTTATTGTTTGGAAAAGATGACATCTTTGCGTTCTATATTATTTTTCTTTGTACAAGTCAGGAAAGCTATTTATGCATATCGAAGTGTCAAATCTCAAAATTTCAGCATTGTAATTGTTTAATTGCTTTATAAAATTGAGGTAACACGGTAGCTCATTACAGCGAGGATATTTTCTCCCAAAGGTTCTCTCAGGAACTCTCAAATAGGGCATTACTTTGTATTTTTTTTAAAAGAGTTTTTATTGGTTTCTATTTCAGCATTGCTTTCATGTGCTAAGAGACTGGTGTTTGATGTAGAGACCCAATATTAATGAGGCCCAAGTTAGATATTTGATTTAAATATAAAACAACTTAGGAGGAAAGATACTTATTGCCATATTTATTGCTGGTTTTGTAGTTTAACGAAGGATCTCCGGTGGCATGGTGGGCGTAATACTGCTCTGCTAACCAAACGTTTGGTACTTCAAACCTGTATTTCTGTCTTTCTCTGGGAGGAAGATGTGATGGCCTCCTTATATAAGGATTTCAGAAGTGGAAACTGGGCGACTTTTCTCCTCTAAGAGAGTTGCTGAGTTGGCGTGATTGAAAATTATTTCTTTTTTACTTTTAATATAGACCTTCTTTCAAACTTGAAGATACAACAATAGATAATGACAATCAATCTTGGCTGCTAAGAATCTTAGAATTGTTTTCTAAAAATTTATTTTTAATGTCTTTGTTCTTATTTCAGCTGAGATAATTAAAACCTAGGTGTAGGACCAGTGTATTGTTAAAGACACTCCAAAATATGCCATGGTGGAGAATATTGTTGGAATTAAGAACCTAGCAGAACTTCATTCGAAGACACTGCTGCTTTGGACTCTAATATTTATTAAAGGCTTTCTGTGTGCCAGCATGATCTCTGGAGCTCTGGTGGCAGGCTCCAGAGTCGCCCTGCTAACCCAAAAGTGCTCCACTGGAGAAAGTTGAGGACTCATTTTCTATGCAAATTAAAGCCACTAGAACCCAATGGGGGTTTAGCTAGAAGTCAAAACTGACTCTGCAAGCAGAGCTCCCTTGTTGGTGGCGGTGTTGTTATTCACCTTTGAGTCATAGCAACACTATGTACAACACCCCTGAACCCTGCTCTATCCTGAGCCACTTTCATCACCTCTAACACACCTACCTCCATTACCCCAGTAAATGAGTCAATCCATCTCATCAAGGGTCTTCCTTTCTTATGCTGTCCCTCTACCCTTCCAAGCACAATATTTCTTTCCACAGACTGATCCCTTCTGGCAACCTGCCCAAAGTATATGAGACAGAGCTTCAGAATCCTTGCCTCCAAGGAGCAGCCTGGTTTCACTGTTTCCAGGATGGATCTCTTTGTTCTCTTAGCAGTCCATGGTAGATTCAGTACTCTTCTCCAGCACCACAACTCAAAACCATCAATTCTTCTACCATCCTTAGTCATTGTCCAAGTCTCTGATGCATAGCAAATAATTGCAAAGATCATGGCTTGGATCAGGCACACCTAATTCCCTAGACTGTCATCATTGTTCTTCAGTACTCTGGAGAGGCCCCTCATAGCAGATTTTTCCAGTGCAATACATCTTTTGATATCCTGGATGGTGGTACTAAGAGGGCTGATTGTGGAGCCAAGCAAACTGAAGCTGTTAAATATCTCAGTCTCTTCACCATATATCATGATGCTGCCAGTTGCCCCAGTGGTGAGAACATTTGTTTTCTTGATGTTGAGCTTCAATCCATATTGAAGCCTGCAGTCTTTGACTTTCTGAAGTAAATGCCTCAGGTCTTCCTCAGCAAGCAAGACTGTGTCATCTGCATAAAGTAGGTTGTTAATTCAGTCCTGATGTCACTTTCCTCCTTGTAGAGCTGAGCCCCCCTTTTAATCTGTTCCTCATATAGATTGAAAAAGTCTAGAGATAGGACACATTCCTGGCGTTAACCCTTCCCAGTTTTGAACTATGCAGTGTTTTCTTGGCTCTGTTCTGATGACTGCTTCCTGGCCCAAGTATAGGTTTCACATAAGCACAATCAAATATTCTGGGATACTCATTCTTCTCAGAGTTAGCCACAGTTTGTTGTGATCCACAAAGTCAAATGCCTTTGCATAGTCAATGAAATACAGATAGACATTCATCTGGTACCCTCTGCTTTAAGCCAAAATTCATCTATCGTTAATGATAATGTCTAGTACCACAGCCACTTCTAAACCCACCCTCCACATCTGGTGATTCTCTGTTGATGTGCTGTTTCAGTTATTTTTGGAAAACTTTCAGCAGAATCTTGCTTGTGTGTGGTATTACTGATATTGTTAGATAATTTCTACTCTCTGTCAGGTCACCTTTCTTTGTCATGGAACAAAATATAGGTATCTTCCAATCAGTTTGTTAGGTGATTGTCCTCCAGATTTCTTGGCACATCTTGGTGAGCGCATCCAGGGTTGTGTCTGTTTGAATGGTGGGTAGCTAATAGAACACTCAGCTGTTCAAATCCACCAGCGACTCCAAAGGAGAACTATGAAGCAGTCTGCGTCTGGAGAAATTGACTTCCTCAGTAACTATGGGCCACTTCTATTTTGGGTCACTGAGAGTTAGAATTGATGTAATGGCAATAAAGCTGGTTTTTTTGTTCTGTTCTAACAACTGCCTCCTGGTGCAAGTATAGGTTTCGCATAAGCACAATCAAGTATTCTGGGATTCCTATTCTTCTCAGAGTCAGCCACAATTTTTTTGTGATCCACACAGTCAAATGCTTTTGCATAGTTAATGAAACACAGACATTCCTCTGGTACCCTCTGCTTTCATCTAAGATTCATCTAACATTGGCTGTAATGCCCCTAGTGCCACGGCCTCTTGTAAACCCAGCCTGTGCATCTGAGAGTTCTCTGCTGATGTGCTGTTCCACTATATGCATGCTTATTAAATCTTAGAGCAAGCAAAACATGGTGTTAATGAATTCCTTCTCCTCTTCTTTTTTTTTTTTTGCAACTATTGTGATTGATTTATGTAAGTTTAATGCCTATGTGAGGGGCCTTTATAGCTTAATTATGTATCATTGTTGCTGGAAAGCTGACAGTCAATTTTGTTAGAAGACTCTGGTGTCATAAACAGAAACCCCTGGTTCATTTGTCAGCTATTTCCTATAGTAGTTGGAGTAGTATTAATAGCTTTTTTTTTTTTAAAGGGATATGTGATTAGGTATTATTATCATGACAGGGGTTCAGAATAAAGGCTGCATTGTGGAGTGGACCTGGGGGGGGAGGAGGGATTGTAAAACAATGGGGGAACTTTTCTTTTACTTTTCAAAGAGAAGAGTATACTGGGGTGGGAGAGGTGGGCAGGGAGAAAAGTGCAACAATGAATGAATGGAAATCCAAAGTATCTAAATTTTCTTTAAAATGAATAATAACAATAAAAGCATTATTATAAATATCTTAAGGCTTTGATTTCCACCCTCTCCCCACCTCCTGTTACTCTCACCCCACATTTAAAAATAAGACCTTGTAGTAATGAGTTTAGGAGTTTGATATAAATACTGAACAAAGTAGAAGGAAAGTGAACTATTTTGTAACATTCTTGTGGAGGCTTGAGTTATATAAACCCTTGGTACTTGATACATACAGTTTCACAATGAAGAGGTATCTTGGCCTTATTTTAGAAAGGAGTGGCACTTTTTAATGATTAAAATTTAGAGATAAAGAGATGATAAGAACTTTAATGTGCTTCAACAGAAGAGGTGGTTACAGAATACATTTATCTAATTCTTTGAACCCAAGGCTCAAGGGATTCTAAAAAATCCGTTGGATTAGTTGAAACTTTCTTGGATAAATAGACTGAAATTTTGCCTGAGCAATCTAAGTTTTCTTCCATGTAGCCTTTTCTAAAAGTCTGACCCAACATCTTCAATTTAGTAGCTACATAACTTGTTTGAGTGATAAACTATTGCAGATGTACCAGGGTCCATTTTATTTCTCTGCAACCATGAGATTCTCTCTGTGACCCCTGTACTGTCATGTTTTTCTAATGGTAAGAGCTAGTCTATCTGTTAAACACTACAGAAATGCTTATCTGTCTTCTACTGGAAGAACTCGTTTTGTGTGACTGATTTGAACTCAGTGGAAATCTTCTGGAATGGTTCTTTAATTCTTAAAGGATATTTGGGGAGGGAAAAGTAGTAAAACATTGCTCTCTCCAGCGTGTGCGCGCGCGCGTGTGTGTGTGTGTGTGTGTGTGTGTGTGTGTGTGTGTGTAAACTGTAGCTGAGAATTACCAAGAATGCCTTAGCTTGTCAATATCAAACATTATTAGGTTTTAAACCTGTCATATCAGTTTTCCTTAATATGAACCTAAACATTGCATAAGACCACTAAGTTGCAAAACACTCAACTGAAAAGTAAATACTGATTTCCATTCAGTGTACATATATTCCTTAAGCTGGGAGTGCCACCTGTCTGAGTTCTGAAAGCATACAGACAAAGTTGATATTGATGCCAAGTTATGTAACAAATGTATTGAGTTCAGATGTGCCAAAATATTGTCACTGGCTGAAATCAAATACACCATTCCTAGATGATTGCCTTTGAATCGAGCACGACTCAGTGACCCTATGAACAAAAGGCTTAAAGCCCCTCTACAACTACTGACATTTATCAAAGTTCATAGAGTTTCCTGAGGAATGTTATTTAGGAAGTGGATAGTGTCACTTTCACTTTGTGTGTTTGGTAAAGATTTTTAAAAGGACTTTCAAATCCAGATTGCGGCCCTTCTCGATGTTTTTATTTTGATGATAAAGTTATTCTTAAATGAACTCAGCTTTTCTTCTCCTTGGGGTAATAGGAATAGGTGTGTTCAAGACAGTGAGACGGGCTTAGTATAGAGCAGAGTTCAGACCTATTGTGCATAGGGTCACAATGAGTTGTAGGCAACTCAAAGGCGCACAACAACAACAACACCAACAACAAACCAATTTAAAAGAAACCAAATCATAAGTGACATATTAAGTACTTCAAACTCAAGAGTAGCTTTTAAAATGAGCAAATATCTTTGGTTGGTTGTGGCTATGGAGATTTAAATAAGATTCTTAGATATGTAGCATTTACTTGTAAGTTGAGATTACATTTGGACCATTGTATTTGCAAGTCATTAATGCATGTCTCTGCCTGCTTTGTGTGGTGCATTATGCTTGGTTCTGTTGCACACTTCCAGGGAAGGGAGGAAGATAGTTTCCAACCATAGTGTTCATGGTTCGTGGTTTGGTCCTTTTCCAGATATGCCTATGAAGCTAGGAGCATGTATGACGTATCAATAATAAGCCATTTTCAAATTTCCCACTAAATATAGGCATAGAGCTTGTCAAAGTTACATTATGACTAGAAAAATAATCAAGTAACTTATGATACAGTAGAAGAGTAGTAAAATCTAATAACCCCAAATTTAGCTATATCTGATACTAGGAAAGGAAGAGTTGGGTTTTTTTTTAATTGATTCATATTAGGAAATAAGTTTTTTGGAAAAATAATATACAAATAAAAGTGATTTGACCATTCTGACATTTAAATTAAAACCTGCATGTTTAGGCATTGCTTCCATAAATGAAATGAAGAGAAAAGAGATATAATTATTATCCTCATAAAAGAAAGCAGCGAAACACCATTGCAGCTCAGGTGAAAGTTCTTGGTTTGAAAGACACAAATGATTATTAATGATTCTAGAGTTGGATGGCGAAGAGAGTGAGATTGTTCACAGCTTTAGTCGGCTTGGCTCCAAAGTCAACATTCTTGACACCAGCAGTCAGGAAATTAAAAGACGTATTACGATGGGAGTCTGCTGTTAGGGACCTCTCCAAAGTACTGAAGAGCAGTGGTGTCTCTCTAGAAACTAAGGTGCATTGGGTACAGGCCATGGTCTTTGAAATCACTTGTTATGCATCAGAGAGCTAGACAATGACTAGGGAGAATAGAAGGAGAATTGATGCCTTTGAGCTTTGGTGCTGGAGAAGAGTATTGAGAGTACCATGGACTGCTAGGAAAACAAACAGATTCATCCTGGAGAGGGTGAAACTGGGCGGCTCCTTGGAGGCAAGGATTCTGAGGCTTCGTCTGACATGATTTGGGTATGTTGTAAGGAGGGACTGGTTCTTGGAGAAGGACATCAAGCTTGGGAGGGTGAAGCGACAGCACAGGAGGGGAAGACCCTTTATGAGGTGGAATGATTCAGTAACTGGGGTGATAGAGATTGATGTGTTGAAAGGAGTGTGATTGGCACAGGACAGAGCAGAGTTTATGGCTGTTGTACATAGGGTCGCTATGAGTTGCAAGCCACTCGACGGCACATAACAACAACAATAACAACAACGACAGCACATAACAACAACAACAAACATAGTTAAAATTTACTTCGTAATGTTTCCAGGATGCTGGTAGCTGTTATCAATAGCTTATTGGGATGTATTAGAGATATTTATGAAAAGAAATTGAACCTGTTCTTACCCAGGTATTAAATCAATTCTGTGTTTCTAACTTTCTACTTTTATCCTTATCTTAACATACATTTGCTTGACTTAGTAAAACTGTTGCAGATTTCTGTAACCAACCAGTAAAGTTGTGTGTAGATTACTTAGCACTCATAACAAGACATAATACAAAATATAAGTATTTGATTGACATTTCCTTTAAAGAAATATGTCAAGATTTGAAATGTGAAATTGGGATTATGAGTAACATAAAACCTTGTCCAGCTACATCATGACCCCAATTATGATTATATTATACTTTTATCAGAATAAATTAGTCTAATATGGGCTTCTTTAAAAAAATGATAAATGTCCAAAATGGGAATAATAATAGTAATACCAATAAATAGAGAGTTTGAGGCCTTTTGTCTCCTCGTATGGCCTTGACTTTTTGGGAGGTGGTGTTGGATTAGGGTACTAAATATCCCATGGATTGCCAAAAGAAAAGAAGCCTTAAAGACATTGCAACCAGAATGCTTCTTAGAGGAAGGATGGTGACGCTTCATCCTGCATATTTTAGGCTTGCTGTGAGGAGAGGCTATTCTTTGGAAAGTGACTTCATCCTTGAAACAGTGGAGAGTCAGTAAAAAGGAGAAAGATCTTCAACAAGATGAATTGGTAAAAGTGTAATAATGAGCTCAAGTGTGTTTGGGAGGATGAGGATGGCACAGGATAGAAGAGGGTTTGGCTCTGTGGTCCACAGGGTCTCTATAAGTCATACTCACCTGCACCTGACAACGACATAGCAAATGCAAGCCTCTGACCAAAGAATCTATTCCTTAAATCATCTTTGTAACTTTGAAATGATTTACAACCATGGGTTTGAGCATAGAAATATAGTTTGGAAAGGCATTATTTCCCAAAACAGGATACAAAACAGAGACTGTTAAAGTGCCATAGTGTTTAATTCTAGATCTGAAAATTTCCAGCTTTCTCCCTGAAGAATTTCTATTATGGTTATTTTGCAGTGGTTTGAGTTGTTTCATATATATTTTTTTAATTTGGTCATGTGGTAAAGACGTAGATATATGGTAAAAAAGTAGATAGGAAGTCATGCTCAGTAACATATCCAGCGAAAGAGATAGATGTTTAGTCCTGAAAATTCATTTCTAATGAATTTTTAATTTATGAATAAAGATAACAGCATTAAGAAACCTTTAAGAGCTGCCATTGTTCTGTACTATAGAAGCACATATTATTTTACGAAGTGATGTAGAACAGATCATTGATACGGCCACCTCTTTGATGCTGGAAGGCTAACCCATATTATATGTCTGTTAAATAACATGACATTCAGAAACACTTTTCAGAAGCACAACAAACCAACAACCACAGACTTATTTTACATCTATAACTTGTCATTAGCAAGTAACTGGAATTTTGTCATTTGTACAGTCAGAAATATGCTTTACCTTAGGCTCTATATTTTTTGTAGTTCCAGCCTTTGGAACTCAGCACTTTCTCTATCTCATTGGAAAGATAAAACATAGACTTGAGAATCCTTACTGACTTCATATTGAATTTTTTAAGGAATTGACATGTTGTTATTGTTGTTATATGCTGTCGAGTCACTTGCGACTCATAGCGACCCTATGTACAACAGCCCTAAACTCTGCTCTGTCCTGTGCCAATCGCACTGCCTCCAACACACCCATCCCGATTATCCCAGTCACAGAATCAGTCCACCTTCTAGAGGGCCTTCCTCTCCTGCCCTGCCTTCACCCTCCCAAGCATAATATCCCTCTCCAAGAATCGGTCCCTCCTTACAACATGGCCAAATTATGTCAGATGAAGCCTCAGAATCCTTGCCTTCAAGCAGCTTCCCGGTTTAATCCTCTCCAGGATGAATCTGTTTTCCTAGCAGTCCATGGTACCCTCAACACTCTTCTCCGGCACCACAGCTTAAAAGCATCAATTCTCCTTCTCTCCTCCCTAGTCATTGTCCAACTCTCTGATGCATAACAAGTGATTGCAAAGACCATGGCCTGTATCAGATGCACCTTAGTCTCCAAAGACACACCATTGCTCTTCAGCACTTTGAAGAGGTCCCTAACAGCAGACTTTCCCATCACAATACGTGTTTTAATTTCCTGGCTGCTGTTGCCAAGAGTATTGACTGTGAAGCCAATCAAACTAAAGCTGTGAATAATCTCAATCTCTTCAGCATCCATCCTGATGCTGCCAATTCTTGACATTGAGCTTCAATCCATAGGAATTGACATAGACTACAACTTATTTGTCACAACAAAGTTGTTTTAGCCTATCTACATTCAGGTGAGCAGTGGAAGGAATTATTTTGCAATGGTATACTTTCTAACCCAAAACATGCTGCCAGAGAATTTCTCACTCCCTTCACATTTTGTGTTTAGAGAATTTTATTAACTTTTTATTACTGTATGCTCAGTAAGTCTTTTTTCCCCCCTCTTTGATTTTTCTGTTTTGCTTCCAGTTCTCTTTTTTATTTATGAGAACCTATTTTATAGTAGACATTTATATCACATTCTAATTCATGCTCTGCAACTGACACATTGATATCTCTGTTAGGAGAAAGTGTCTTTACAGTTGAAACCTACACTTAAAATTATTTATTGTCACAACTTAGGTTTTGTGGTCTTCTTGTTGAAAGAAAGCTACATATTTTAAATCTATACTCTGTAATTAATTATTCCTTGTGTCATTTCTGTGTTAAATAATGTATACACCCCTGTTTGTAAATGAGATTTTTTTTTAAAAAAAACCCTAGTATTTAAAATACTAGTTGGCACTGAGTAGATTCTAACTTTAGGTACTAACTTTAGTCATGTGTATAAGATTCCATGTGTATAAGATTTTAACTCTATGTGTAGAAGAGTAAGATTGTCCTCTGTAGAATTTTCAATCACCTATTTACTATTTTATTGTCAAGTCTTTTTTCCAACATGCCTCTAATGAACTTGTATATCCCATCATCCAATTAGCAGCAGAACGCATTACATTTGTATTTTCCTTTTTGCATCTGTCTAGAGGGCCAGCCCTTTAAAAGTTTTAAAATTTATTTCAATAATATTGGAATTTTTTTTTTAATCTCTGCCTGTATTTTGAATACAGAACTCAAGATTTGTTTTAGACTTTTGCAAAAAGCTGCAGAGATGTCCTTTCTCTTAATATTTGGATCATTGAGGTCTAAGAATAGGTATGTTTATAAGTCACTTAAAGAGTTTAATTTAAATATGTGTTTATAAACTCTCTGCAGACCGGTACGTAATGTGACCTTTAGGCTCAGTGTAGGCCTGAGGAAGCATCAAAGTACCTAATGCATTATGATTTCCTTTTTGTGTTTTGAAATGTAAATCACAAGTTTGTTTCAATAGTAGTCTGATTTGGATCATACTCTATTAAATGTTAGTAATATAAGTGGGAAACAATGAAATGGTGTGTGACTATTTGATTAACAGAGGTACTGTTACTGAAAGAGAAAATCATTAAAAAAGTTATTATTTAACTGTATGTATTTTTTCATATTAACTGGAATTTTATTTTTAAAGACTTTAAAAATGTAAATTTATTTGTAATTTGTGCTCTGAGACTATAGGATTTCCCGGTGTGCTCAACATTCTGTGTAAAGCTATACCAGTAATACTACCAAAACAAATGCATCAAAACCAAAAGTGTCCCACAGTAGCTGGATGCTCCTTATTTTATAGAAAAACAGGGCTAAATTTCATGGAAGATACATAATAGCCTTTTATTTGAGCACAATGGTAACAGGAGAACAGATTCTCTGTACAAACAATGAAGACAGCATGGAAGCAAAACTGCCTGAAATCTACTAAGGCAATGAGAAACATGTTCCATCAACAATATCCAAACCAGAAACGTGTTCCTCAGAGTTCAGTCAAACTCCCACATTCCCAGGACCTTCCATAAGTTCTCACACCAGCTTTCCCTCCCAGATCTCTCTGCTCTGCTCCTGGGTCTGCTAATCCGTTGCACTGACCACACAGAACACATAGGCACTCCTCCTGATTGGGAGGGTTAATAGGAGACTAGCAAGTTATAGTTTCGATTGGAAACAAGATAACATTCTTGAGTTTTTGAAATTCTTTTACGTTTTTGAGTTCTTGTGGTTTTCAAATGTACTTTGAGACTCTTAGGCCTGTGTCACAGTTCATCTGGCTGCTCCAGTTATGCTGTAGCCACTCTACCTTCAGAAAGCCTGGTCTGAGGTCCTCCATACTGTCTCCTTGGAGCAGCAATTACAGTTCAGTTCTTGCCAATGTCTAATTTCTTCCTTCTCCTATTCCACCTCCTCCTCTTCAAATTCCTCCTGCTCCTGCTCCTTCTCATCTTCTTATGAGAAAGATAGACTTTAAAAGTTTTGAGTACTACGTCTATTTCTAGCTAAGGATTCTCATTCTGTTCTGAATTTTTTTTTTAAATTTAAGTTGTTTATTTTTCATTTCAATGAACATCTACAGAGATTTTGGGATTCCATTCATTCATTGTTGCACCCTTCTCCCTGCACAAACCCCTCCCCCCCCATTTGCTCCTTTCCTTGAAAAGCAGAAGAAAAACTCCCTCATTTTTAAGTGTGTGGAGCCAGTGGTAAGGATAATGGATGACTTCCATAACATTTACCATTGTTGTTGTTAGGTACCAGGAAGCCACCTATGACTGATAGCGACCCTATGTACAGAAGCTCTGAGGCCTCCCATATCTTGAGCCAGTCACACTGTCTCTGACACATCTATCCCAGTGCCCCAGTTGCTGTATCAATGCATATCATCCAGAGTCTTCGTTTCTTGGCTCCCCTTAACCTTTCCACACATGATGTTCTTCTCCAAGGATTGGTCCTTCCTGGCTACGTACCCAAAGTATGTGAGACAGAGCTTCAGAATGCAAGCTTCCAAGGAGAAATTTGGTTTCATCTCTCCAAGACGGAACTATGTGTTTTCTTGGTGGTCATGGTATATTTAAGACTTCTCCAGCACCACAACTCAAAGGAATCAATCAATTCTTCTTCTGTCATCCTTAGTCATTGTCCAGCTCTCTGATGCATAGCAAGTCTTTGCAAAGACTATGTCCTGGATAAGGCACACCTTAATCTCTAAACTGACATTGTTCCTTCTCAGTACTCTGGAAAGGTCCCTGCCAACAGATTTTCCCACTGCAATTTCTCTTTTTGATTTTCTGACTGCTGGTGCCAAGAGTGTTGATTGTGGAGCTAAGCAAGATGTTAACAACCTCAGTCTCTTCTCCATCTTTTATGGTACTATAAATTGGCCCATTGGTGAGAATCTTTGTCTTCTTGATGTTGCACTTCAATACATATTGAAAACTATAGGACAGAAGGAGAGTGGATGCTTTTGAGCTATGGTGCTGGAGAAGGGTACTGAATGTACCCTGGACTGCCAGGAAAACAAACAGATTTATCTTGGAGAGGATTAAACCAAGCTACTCCTTGGAGGCAAGGATTCTGGGGCTTCGTCTGACATACTTTGGACATGTTGCCAGGAGGGACGGGTCCTTGGAGAGGGACATCATGCTTGGGAGGGTGGAGGGACAACGCAGGAGGGGAAGACCCTCTATGAGATGGATCGATTCAGTGACTGGGGCAATCGGGATGGGTGTGTCAGAGGCGGTGCGTTTGGCGCAGGATAGAGCAGGGTTTAGAGCTGTTGTGCATAGGGTCGCTATGAGTCGGAAACGACTCGAGGGCACATAACAACAACAACAACATAGTCTTTGACCTTCTGCAACAAGTGTTTTCAATCATCCTCAATTCCAGCAAGCAAGGTTGTGTCATTTACTATATGTAGGTTGTTGATGAGTCTTCCTGCAATCCTGATGCCACATACGTCCTCATAAAGCTCAGCCTACTGAATGATTTGTTCTAATATATACTTACCCTGTGGCACACAACAAGAAAAAAAGAAAAAAAACAACAGAAAATGATTATGCAAGTTATTTCTTGTTATTCTAGGTCTCTGATTGAATGTATGCTCATTTTTGAAAAAGATTTGCCACATTCTATAAAATATGTTCTTGTCAATTGTGAATTTTTGTGAGTTGTGGAATAGCATTGCCATTCTGTTTCCTGGTTTTAATTTTTGCTAATATTTACCTAAAAGAAAACAACATCTTCAAGGTTTAATTCATGCTTAAGTGAACGTGAAGAGGGTCACATGAGGACCTCTGTATTATGAACATTTTGGAGAATTAGTCTAGGAGGTCTGCCAAAGGAAGCAGAAAGCATTGAAGAAGAATGAATTTGGAGGTAAATTACTGGCTTCACATTCATCCTACATATTAGGTTAATACTCTGAAAGTGTGTCTGAAATGCTAAGTAGTGATTCACCTTGACATTATGCAATAACAGCTGTCATCACGTCTCAATGTTCTCTGAATAGTGCTTTGGCTGTGATTGATAAAATATCAAGGAAATGGTGTTGAATATAGAGTAGTGTTGGAATCCAGTTTGTGCCACTCCACTGTCCTATGACTGAAAGGGTTCATGAACGTTGTAAGGTCTCCTGCTTCTTGCATCTAGAATATAGATATTAAATGAGGAAAGATAAAATAATACATAGTAAGATTTAGTTTTCCAGCCTTTTAAATGTTAGAGGAGTAGTCGTTGCTACATTTTTTTCTACCAGTAAGGCAAAAACACTGTTAAATTTGTGAGCACCTTAAATTTTTCAAATCTTCATTCGAAACCTTAGCAGCATAGCACATACCTCGCATGGTTGCTAATGAAAAGGTCTGAGGTTCAGTTCTTCCAGCTACTCTTTGAGAAAGAGGGGGTGGGCACGGGGGAAAGAATAAGCAGTCTCTTATATAAGCCCTGTAAGCCAAATAGAAAGTTGTTGGGAGGCGGAGTTGACTTGATGATAGTGAAATGGTCTCTTAACCTATTATTTTGAAAAAATCATAAACTATCTCAAATGTCTTAGTATTACTGCTTTAAACAATTGATAGTATCTATACAGGCCATGGTCTTGGTAATCACTTGGTATGCATCAGAGAGCTGGACAATGACTAAGAATTGTAGAAGAAGAATCAATTCCTTTCATTTGTGGTTCTGGAAAAGAATGTTGAACATACCATGGGCTGCTGAGAGAGCAAACAGGTTTGTCCTGGAGAAGGTGAAATCATGTTGCTTCTTGGAGGCAAGGATTTTGAAGCTCCGTCTCAAAACTTTGGGCATGTTGCCAGAAGAGTCCAGTCCTTGGAAAAGGATTTCATGCTTGGAAGATTGGAGAAACAGCACAGGAGAGGAAGACCCTGGATGAAAGGGTTGATACAATAATTGGGGTCATGGAGGTAGGTGTGTCAGAGATAGAGAGACTGGTTCAGGATAGAGCAGTTTTGGGGCTATTGTACATAGGGTCTTTATGAGTCGTGGTTGACTTGATGGTCTTTAATAACAACAATATTCTTTAACAAGAATATTGACAACGATTTGGGGAAAATTCAGAGAAAACTCATATTTGAAGAGACATCAGAATTTTTGTTTGTTTTGGAATAGATATGCCAAAGTGAGGAAAGCTTGCCCTAACTTGCCTCATTTATGAAGCAGTGGAATGAATAGAAAAATGTATTCATGAAAGAGGCTACCCTTCATTTGATTAGACTAAAGGATAATTACAGCTGAGCAGTCTGTTGAAATATTGCTTTATAACTAAGAGCTAATTCCTCATTTATCAATTTAGTTACTAGTGAGACACACACACACACACACACACACACACTCTAGATTTATTATAGAAACATTATAGAAGTTTTGTTAAACTGTGATTTTCCTCCCCAAATTGATACCATCTGAATGCTATTACATATTATTAAAATTTATTATTTAAGGAAAAATAGAATTATATAACTGGACACAAAATAACATTTTGTTGTCCTCAAAGAGAAAACATTGCCTTTAAAATTGAATAAAATGAAAATGTTTGTGTTGTATGCCATTGAATTTGAACTGACCCTTAGCTGACTTTTCCTGTGGAGCAGCTGATGTAGAAGAACTGTGCGCCTTCGGGATTGCAGCAAAGCACCTTGGTCCCTAGAACACCAGGGCTCCCAAGAAAATACTTCTACGGTATTTGAAAGTTAGTGTAGACACTGGTCAAAAGTTTTTTAAAAACCCAAAAACCAAACCACAAAAATCCCCAAGAATTTTCTTAGCAAATTTCTGTGCATGAATCTTAAATGCAGAGTAACACTAGTAAAATATGACATTATGTAGTAATTTATGAGGCACAAAATTAAAGATACAATAAGTATACAATAAATATAATATGGTATGGTTATACATGGAGACCTTTTTACATTTTATGATTTATTTATTGCTAAAGTTCTCTGAAGTTCTACAACATGGGAGTTTTTCTAGTGTTATGTAAACAAACTTTCTGCAAATTTTATTTGTTTTCTTAGACAACCAGGAATGGAGAAGGTATAAGATATTGTACCTGTCCTTGTCTCTCAATGTTGTCTTAAGATCCTTTACATCAGAATTTTCTTCTCTTCTTTTTTCAAAAGCAGACTATTAACATTTGGCATCAGAACACCTGGGATGTCAGTAAGGGTAATCTATATTCTTTCATTCTCAACTAATAATTAAGATACATTGAGAAATACATTGAAGATTGAGAAATAAATTTAAGTAATTAAGAATTTCATTTTCCTTGAATCTAAAATCAACATTCATGGAAATAGCAGTCTGGAAATCCAAAGTTGTGTTACATTGGATGAATTTGCGGGGCTGTTATTGCCTTTGAGTCAACTATACCTCAGAGAAACCCTGTGAATCATAGTCCTGAAGCCTCACCTTATCCTGAGCCAGTCGCACTGTCTCAAATACACCTGCCCCCATTGCCGCAGTCACTGTGTCGGCCCATCTCATCACTGTCTTGCCAACATGCTTACAGGACGTGAAATGGAGTTGAGGACAATATTTAAAGTGTTAAAGAACAAGGATATCAGTTTAAAGGCAATGATGTACCTGATCCAGTCCATAGTATATTCACTTGCATCCTATGCATCAGAAAGTTGAACAGTGGAGAAGGAAGATCATTGAAATCGATGTCTTTGAATTGTGCTGTTGGTGAATAGTATTGAATATCTTACGGACACCAAAACAACAAACAAGTCAACCTTGGAGATATTCAACTAGGGAGCTCCTTAAAAGCAAAGATGATGAGGCTTTGTTTCACATACTTTGGGTTTGTTATGAGGAAATACCAGGCACTAGAGTAGGAGATCAGCCTTAGAAAATAGCCAGCCAAGGAACGAAAGGAACAACAGTTACAGTGTGCCTTACTAAAGCACAATGGAGATTATCAAATGACCCTGAATTGCACGGGATTTTGATCTTTTGTGCATAAAGGAAATATGAGTTAGAGTTGACTTGATAGAGCTCAAAACAACAATAAAAAGAATAAGCATTCCTCGGATTGTGTGCACGTCCTTAAATGGGATCTCAGTGCAGTGCTCTGGAGTATTCTGTTTTAGAGATAGTAAAAGGCTAATTAGGGTATTTTCCCTATTAAACATGCTTTCTGTCTGTATTCATGGTAGAAACTGCTTACATATCCCACAGATAGACATTTGGGGGGGTTGTATGTGTGTGTGTAGGTGTTGTATTTGTGTGCATTTACGTTGACTGTGACTCATGATGACCTCATGTGACAGCGTAGAATCGCTTCCTAGAGCTTCTAAGGCTGTAATCTGTTGAGAAAAGGTGGGTTAGGCCTTTCCTTCTCTAGGAATCCCTGGATTCAATCAAACTATTTTGGTTGGCAAATGAATGTTTTACCATTGTGCCACCTGAGAGCCCCACCTTCCTCCTTCTACTTCTAATTATATGTAATCTACTATTGTATTGAACAGGGTTCAGATTTTTAGTTCTTAGGATCACCGTGAGTCATACTCAACTTGATGACATTTAACAACAACAACAACAACTACTATTGTTAATCTAGACTCTTAGGCAGGATCCAACAGACTTTAAAATACAAATGCCCACCCATTGGTGGCTTTAACAAAGGTTTCCAGCCCATATCTGATTCTTAACTAAGTGAAAATGATCACTCAGTTTACATCTTATTGTTAACTACATAAAAAGAAATGACCAAAACAGTTTTTCAATAATTATTTGAGAAGCTGGACTCTATGAAGAGGAATGTGGCATCAGGATGGGAGACTCATCAACAACCTGCGTTATGCAGATAACACAACCTTGCTTGCTAAAAAGTGAAGAGAACTTGAAGCACTTGTTGCAAAAGATCAAGGAATGCAGCCTTCGGCATGGGTTTCATCTCAATGTCAAGAAAACAAAGATACTTACCACTGGACCAATAATGAGGCTTCACCTTACATACTTTGGGCATGCTGCTAGGCAGGGCTATTCCTTGGAGGAGGACATGAAACTTGAAAAGGTGAAAGGTTGGAAAGGAGGGAAAGATCCTCAACCAGGTGGGTTGACACAGTGACTGACACAATTGGCTCTAATGTGTCAGGAAGTGTGAAAATGGCATAGGATAGAGGAGGATTCAGGTTTTATGTTCATAGGGTCACTGTGCACCACACCCAACTTGACAGCACCTAACAACAACTTCTGTTACAAAAACTACTCTTTTAAGTGGAAATAGATTTCATTTTTTAGCCGTGGACTGCATATCTTTAAAAACTGAAATTTTTTATTTCATCTTATCTCTGTCTTCCTGTGTGCTGACATTATGTACTGGATTTCCCTCACCCCCCCTCCCAGTTCAGTTCTATTAGCATGATTTATCAGGCAATTATTTGCTTTGCAATAGCAGTCTGAGAAGGCTATCTCTCACTATGAAGTAATCTTCTATTGAAAGCAACATTGTGCATTGAGTTGTTCCACAGTCCAGTGTGAGCTTTTGGTGGAGTAAACTCGCCGCATAGTCTTTGGAAAATGGCCTAGTATGTGCTTCAGTTTCTTCCTTTCATCTTTTGCTTTCTCCTTTACTGTGACTGAAACATCAGTGCCATTTATTAGAAATTACCCATAGTTGGACCCATGGTTTCATTGAGCTTCTTGTACATAGTCAGGCTGTTCTGACTTACGTACTTCAAGTTGCTGAACTTTTTAAGTGGCACAAACTGTGAGCTCTGATACAGAACACTGATCAGTTTGTACATGAAGATGTGAATAAGAACCCCCCTGTTCACTACGCTTGGTGTCTGAATGTGTTCTAGACTCTGGCCTGAATCTGTTAGGGGTAATGCCAGTGTATATTGGTTATTACGAATCCAGTTGAATTTGACATCTGCTTTATCACAATTGCCTGACTACTCTTATGACTCTAACTTTTGAAAGCATTACAGTTTTGATCTATTTTAGTGTTAAAGTTTATATAGCCTTATTAGACTTAAGTTGAGATGAATTCAGCACTCAGAAGTAAAATTATCATTGATAAAAGCGCATTGAGTTGAGCTCAATCTCTGAAATTATTAATGGCTTTCATGATGATTTGATTTCTCAGTAGGGATGGCAGGTGATTGAATGAAGTGATATCTAGTCAGGATCACTATCAATAATTGTTAAATTGCATGAAAAAGTCATATATTCATAAATAGATTAAAAAGGTAATGCTTTGCAGTAAATTCTTAGAAAAGGATCTGCTGGTGTGAGTTTACAGTTAAATTGAACACTTAAATAATAGTTTCAGCATATTAAGACATATACATATATTATTACTATAATAAGATCAGTAATAAGATAATTGTGGTATGGTGGTAGAAATGGAAATATCTAATTTTTCTTTCTTTTATCATTGTGATAGAGTCAGGCCCTTCCTCTCCGAGTTTCAATATTTATAATGATTTGGGTGGTGTTGATCTATCTTCTGTTCTCGCCAGCCCTTCTATTAATATCAATTGATTATAGCTGGGAACATTGTGTGCTATGACAGAGGCCAGAAATACTGAATTAAAACACTTCCTGGCTTCCTGGGGAGCTGTCTTGAAGAACTGCAACTTAGCTCCCCAAAGATGTACCTCTCCCCTTATTTAACGTCCTGTTCTTTCTTTCTTGCCCTCCTAACTGAAGTGACTACTTCCTAGATCACGTTATACAATTTGTAAAAAGACACTTAATAACCACAGGGCCATGATCTTTCTCTTTGTCTCTTTTTCTCTGTTTAATATTGTGATATCATATCAGACTATTAGAATGTGAACTCTGATCCATAGCTGTTTAAATAGTTACTGAGTTAGCAATACAGAATAAGCACGCTTAAAACTCAGATTTAATAGCATTGCAGGAGCTAACTTGCATTGTCTCATATTCCGTTTGAAAGTAGAACAAAAGGAATGCATGAAAAGTTGAAAACTGTCCTTCATCTGAGAAGGGTAGCTGTCTGGGCTTTATCTCACTTCACAGTTGTTTCAAGTTATCCTTGTTCTTATAGTCTATCTACAGAGTTCCTCTCTATTCCATCTACTTCAAGCTTTCCTCAGTGTCAGTCACCATTTCCTGGTACCACCCTGTAAAGTCCTCCCACCATCTTTCCTTTACTGCTTTTTGAATTACTAGCACTCCTTCCCTTGCTTACTAGGGAAACTATGTGCAATAGTGGAAAAAAGCATAGGCTTACCATGGTGTCATGAGCTCGAGTTTTCACTCTGATATTATCTAAATCAAGAAGAGGAAATATATGCCTGAACAGGTTTAAATAGTTGTCTGAAATAAATTTTTTATTTGTGCAGTATTAATATAAATTTAAAAATTTAAGCAGTGTCTGAATTCAATCATTGAGCACAGTAATTAAATGAACTTTTTAAGCAGCTTTTACATCCTGAAATAAGATCCTTCTGACACCCTGCAGCACACAGTTGAGATGGCTCATCCTAAATTGTATGTACCTGTTTATAGAGTGAAAAATCAGCATTTTATAATGGAATTAGCTGAATTAAAACCAGAGGGAAAAAATAACACTTAAAAATGTACAAATTGTTTCTGCATTTAATAAAAAAGTTTATTAACATCAGAGATTTTTGTATTTTATTATTTGTGTAGTGTTTTTCATAGGAATACCATGTTAACATCATTTACCATCATGACACCTGTGGATATGGTGACAGTGAGAACCAAATATACTGTAATGGAGTCAATTCCCCCTTACAGAGAGAGTGTAATGGGTTTCCAATTCTGTAAATCCTTACAGAAGCATACTGACTCGTCTCTCACCCATGGACAAGCTGATAGGTTCCAACCACTGCTCTTTCATTTAGCAGACAGTTGCTTTAACCACAGCATCATCAGTGGTCTTTAGTCTTAATTAGTGGTACAGGACTGAATACATGTGTGAGAAGTTAGAGAGCCAGGAATGCAATACCAGGGCAAGATAAACTATTAGAGAGGAAGATGATGGAGTTGATGCTTTGACCACTGAAAAACCAGGGTTGTTTGGGTTTTCCAGGTTTATGATTTCATATTAGTTCCCACTCGTCTGTTTTGATAAACATTCACATGGTAACTTACTTATTCATTGAACAGTTTATATATATTTTGTTTTATGATGTTGCTTGCAACCTCCTCAGTGTAACAGTACCTTCTTGCTTCCTCCCTGAGTATCTTTTTCCATTCCTCCTTCTTTCCCATCCCTTTTTTGTGTTCTGAGCTGTGTGATAGGCAAATGCTACTCTTTTGATATCATATGGTTGATAGGAATGTTATTGCCTGTGTTGGTACTCATTTTGTAGGCTTGTATATTGATTGTTTGGCTGAAAACATATTCTTAGATGTAAGTTTAGTTTTAGATTTTAAGGATCTTTGGTGCTCCCAGTCTCAAGGGTTCCACCAGTCTCTACTAGACCTGTTGTAAGGTACTTATTATAAAGTATATAAATACTTTTATTAAAAATAGAGTTTTAATAAAGTTTATTAGAGGACATTCACTATGTGCGAAAGCCCATAAATCTGAGAAATAGGATTTCTGCTAAGTATGAGCTGGCTAAAACAAGATAGATGGAGATTCGAAATCCACACAGAGACCTGAAGGTTTGAGAGACTATAGTACTGTAGAGGAAATATAAAAAAGAAAGTTCACTGTGACTTCAATGTAGATTCAAAGATGAGAATACAGAGCTGCAAGAGTTGAAGCAGTCCCAGTTATAAAAGTTTTTACATTCCAGTGAAATCACTGTCTTGGGTGAAATCAAGTTTCTCCCTGGAGGCAAGGATTTTGAAGTTCCATCACACATACTTTGGGCACGTGGGCAGGAGGGACCAGTACTTGGAGAAGGACATCATGCTTGGAGAGGTGGAGGGACAGTGCAGGAGAGGAAGACCCCAGATGGGATGGATTGACTTGATAACTCAGGTAATGGGATTAAGTCTATAAGAGTCAGTCAGACTGGCTCAGGATAGATCAGAGCTGTTGCACATCAGGTTGCAATTGAATAGCACAGAACAACAACATATCAGGATATTGGAGTTCTGGTTATATAGTCCATATGGAATTATGCTGTTACCCAAAAAGTACACATCTCAGGCTGTTCAAATCCACCAGCTGATGGTTTAGAAGATCAGCAATCTCCTCCCATTGTGAGTTACAGGCTTGGAAACGGGTTGGTGGATTTTTATGAGACAGATGATAAGATGGCTATGAGTTTGAGCTTGAGTTAAACTAGGGTCAACAGAGTGACCTAATAATTAAACTGAAATTCAAAGGGATCATCCTCATGGCTGAAGTAGAAGGAAAGAATTGTAGAGCAATTCTAACAATGCCTTTAATATATTTTTATTGTATTTTTTATTATTAATTTTAATGAGATTTTACAGAGATTTTTTATTTCCATTCCTTCATTGTTGCATTTTTCTCCCTGCTCCACCCCCAGTTCTGTCTTCTCTTTGAAAAGTGAAAGAAAAATTCTTTCATTGTTATTCAGTCCCTCCCTCCAAGTCCACTCCATTATGCAGTCTTCGTTCTGAACTTGTGTAATGACAGTAGTACCTAATCATATATCCCCTTTAGACAATTCTCTCCCTCATCAGTTTCAATGCAGTATACATAATTTATCCCTTCTTTTTCAGTCTCCCCCTAACCCCGATGTCAATTCCATTTTACAGTGGTGGCGCTATGCAGTATTTTTCTTTTTTTAACTGAGATATTTCACTCAGCATAATGTCCTTCAGGGTCAACCATTTTATATAAAACATTTCATGAGTTCCTTGTTTTTAAAAGCAGCATAGTATTCCATTGTGTGAATGTACCACAGCTTCTCTATTCATTTGTTTGTTGATGGCTATTTAGGTTGGTTCCAAATCTTCGCTATTGTGAATAAAGCCATGATAAACATGGGTGTGCATACATTTAATATCTTTTGAATCTGTATTTGTTCACACTTTAAGATTGAAGTGAGTTTTTACTCTCTTTTGGTGTTTGTGTATGTTATTTTTGAGTACCATCAAGTTGGGATTGACCCATAGCTGACTCTCCTCTGGGTTCTCAGAGGCAGTTAATCATAGGGGCGGAGATTGCCCATCCTTCTCCCGTGGCACGTGGAACAGCTGGTGAATGTGAACTACATGCCTTCAGGATTGCAGTGCAGGTTCTTACCACTAGGCCATCAAATTTCAGTTACCTTAAACAACACTGTTGAACAAAACCATTATTGCATATCTAGTCTGTACTTACATTGTCTAGTAGATAACTACTTAAATTCAAGAAATTAAACCTTGTTATTAAAACTCAGCTTACTTAATTTAAACTGTAGCATGAAACAAAATAAGATGTTGAGGATCAATTTTATATTAAGATCGATAGAATCACTGTGTGTGTGTGTAACTACGAATAACACTTTTAGCATCATAAGGGACAGCTTTAACATTTAAGAATTTTAACCCAAATGTCCAACTGCAATTGAATGGATTGAGAAATTATGGTACATTCATACAATGGACACACAGGAGAAGTGATTTTGTAAATTATTACCTAACATGGGAGGGACTGGGGAGCATTATCCTGAGTGAACTAACTCAGTCCCACAAGGACAAATATTGTATAAAACCATTGTCATCGAATGAATAGAAAAATCCAAGGGGTGTAAGGGAGGGTGGAAGCAGAGGGATGAGCATGTGCAGGGGGAGGGGGATTAATCATGCAGTTGTATAATTTGATGGTTGGGGGCAGTGAGGGAAATTGGAAGAATCTGTTCTCGAAAACAATGTATTCGAATTTTGTAAATAAATATTTTTTTTTTTAAATCAACTTCCAGAGAGGAAAAGGAGGGAGAGGGGGTAAAATGTACAACAATGAATGAATGATAATCTAATTTTCCTGTAAACTTTTCTTAGAATCACAATTAAAGTAAAATAATTATTTAAAATAAAAAGAATGTCTGAGGTAAAGTGTTTTAAGTGTTCTTCAAACTTACATCACAAAAAAGAAACTAGAATTCCAGAATATGTGGAGAAAGGGAAAGCAGAATTATCAAAAGTAAGCTTCTCAACTGCAAAGAAACTCAAGGTTATGCCTTTAGAACTTTTTTCTGAGGAAGAATGATTCTATTAGTAATGTTTTTCAAATAAAAATACTAACCTGAAAGCTTGAAACTATGAAGTAAAACTGATCCAAATTGAAATGGTTGTGGATAATCTCAACTCTGGAGTACCCCTGCATCATTACTTCCTAAATCTTTTGGTCCAAAACGTTTGTGTCCATTGTAGGTGATACCCGCTTATAAGGATGAGTTGTGGGTCTTTTACCATATTAATAATTACATTTTCACTTTTATTTGTTTTTAAAATTTTCTTGGCCAGATTTCATTTACTAAAAGATTCTCAGTGAGCTAAATACTTGAAGTTTCTTAGGTTTTGTGTTTCAGGTTGGTGGCCTCTAACTTAGAAACAGAATTTCTAAATTTGCTGAGAAAAAGTAACACTGGTAAATTCTAATCAGTCTGACTTGTGAAACTCATGTGAGAAGCTGATGGTCTAGTTTCATAGATTTTTTTTCTTAAATTTTGAAGTTGAAGTTTCCATATCCCTTATAATTATCTACCAAATGATCTTTTAAGTCTTAAAGGAATTAGAGTGGTGATTTTTTCCCCTCTTCCCTACCTGTCTGAACATGTCACGTTTAGATCTCACACTTCATTTTCAGCTTTATAAAGCACACCCACCTCTTTGCTTATATAAAATGGGACTTTATTGTTCTTGAAATTCCAGATGTCTTTCTTTTCTTGTTATAGAAAATTACTGCTCATTTTAACAGGAGCTTATTACCTTATCTATTTCCTTGAAATGCTCAGAGTAGGTTCATGAACCATTTTCCTTCTCATGCCCTTGGATTTCAAGGAAGCTACCAAATCCTTGGCAGAAGTACAACTCCTTGGTAGAAGCTACATCTCCAGCTTTAAATGAGTTCGATTTCATACAGACTACTGGCTAATTTCAAAATTTGACTCACTTTCATGATTCAGCTACCAAAAAGCATTCTTTGTATTTATTTGCATGCTGAAGTTCTTAGAATTGAAGAAAAGTGCTGAAACTATCTTTTCTTCTCCTCTCTTCCTTTACATTTCAGGTTTAGGGAAAAATAAACCCGTTGTCATGGAACCAGTTCTAACTCATTGGTTACTTTGTCTGGGTTAAAGTCAAACTATACTCCACAGGTTTTTCAGGAAAGTGATTTTATTTTCCAGGAAAAAAGTGACTTTTCAGAAAAGGATTGCCAGACCTTTCTTTTGAAATACCTCTGGTTGGGCTACAGCCACTAACTTTTGAGTCAGAAGCAAAGTTCATAAATAGTTTGTACCACCCGGAGATGAGGAAAAAGAAACTCACTGCTGTCAAATTGATTCCAACTCAAGGTGAAATCCCCCCACTCCCCCCCACCTCCCACCCCCCTACCCCCACGCTGGATTTATACCCTCGAGGCGTGTAAACCTTAACAAGAGAAGACTACTTGGCATTCGCTCTTTTGGAGTGACTCGTGGATTTGAACCACCATCCTTTCAGCTGTGTAACCCAGTGCGCTATGCCACCTGACTTCCTGAGGGACAAAGTGGCACTACATTAAATTGGAAGTAAAGATTTGTAAAATATTTTTGCACAATAAAATCCCTGCTAGGCCAATAGCTGATAACAGATGACTTGGTGATATTTTTTCCTTTTAACTTTTATATCTTAAGGAGCATTCTGATTGTAGGAAACTCTAGGAATATAGTCCGTAGATTAGGCTGCTCTGGTAATGTAGGGGGTTTTGCTGCCAACTCAAAGATGATGCCCTTCAGGCAGTTCGAATCCAGCAGTGGCTCTGAAGGAGATATATGGGTTAATCTCCTATTTTGGGAATTTACAACCTTGGGAAATTTGTTGGAGGGTCTACTGTAAATTAGTTCTCACCATTGAGTTACAAGTATTCTGACTGCATAGCTTGTTTCCAACTACAATGTTGACTCAATATTATAATTGTTTGGGTTTTTTTGTTTGTTTGTTTGTTTTCTCCCCAAGGAAAGCTAGAAATCACTGTTTGTTAAATGACTTTTATTTATGTTGAATTAAACAGTTATGAAAATCCCTGTGACTGTGCAGGTGAAACAAAATATCTGTTTGTAGACGTTGCATCCTTCATCTATCAGCTGGAAACGTTTGATGTTGTACATTCATTGTTGGAGCATCAGTATTAATTAACTGCGTGAACACTTCTCTTAAGCACTCACCTTTCCGCCTGCATCCTCTTGGTCTAAATACGTTTTGATATTATTGATGAACGTACTTGCCCTTGAATTTAAAAAACAAAACAAAAACAAAACAGCAGTTCCCTTATCATTGCCCCTCTCTATATCCCCAACAAACACACTATCTACTCTCTTCTTACAGTATACTGAAACCTTTACATTTAAGGACATTTTAAAATTATTTACCCTGGTTTATGCCTGTAGTGCCTCTTACCTTGCTTTGTGTTAGACCTTGGATTATTATTATTGTGTACTGTAAAGTTCAAACTGACTCGTAACTGACCCTCCAGCAAGTTTTTAGAGGCAGTCAATGGCATATGAGGAGATTTCCTGTCTTTCTTTCATGGGCACCTGGTAGCTTTGAACTACATGCCTGTGAGTTGATGGCACAGCCCCATACCACCAGACTGCCAGTTGTTGTGTGCCATCAAATCAGAACCAACTCATAGCTGACCCTTCAGTGGATTTTCAGAGGCAGTGAAAAGCACAGGGAGAAGATTGCCTTCATTTACCCACAGAGTAAGTGGTAGAATGAGCCTCATGTCTTTGGGATTACAGTGCAACTTCTTAATGTCGGTCCACCAGAGACCACCAGAATAGCTTACACAAGTTTGCACTACCTTTGACCACCTAGCTTCACCTTGGTCTCTGTCACATCTGGCTCCTATCTTGTGGCCTGGAATTTTCTTCCTTTTCTTTGCTTATCCCTGTTAAGTGGTGAGAGCAGGTTCATCTGCAGGACTTAATACTTGGAGGGTTTTGTCTGTTTGGTGCCCTTGCCCTCTTCTTTCCCTTGGTGGGCTCATGGTAAGAAGTGGTAAGAAGCTGCACTGCAATCCTGAAGGCACTGCAATTTGAATCCACCAGCTGCATTGAGCAAGGATGGGGACTCTCTTCCCAACCTTCATTGCCTTTTGTGATTTACTGCCTGTGATAACTTGCTAGTGGGTCAGCTGTGAATGGATCCGAGTGACAGCACACAATAATACTACAAACAATGGAAACACATCCGACTGCTCTGAAACCAGTTGATGGGATGCTCAAATGTCATAATTATCCACCAGATGCTCTGCCGGGGAAGGAGGGACAATCTCCTCCTGTACCAGTCAGATCTGATTTGATGGTACACTCACACAAAAATAAAAATTTTTTAAAAAAAGGCATAATTGTCCTAGAGCAGCCATTTAGGAGTGATTGTTAAGAGGGCCACATTTCACTCTATTTAGATTTGGAGCAAGAATTAGATGGTTACCATGCCCATGGGACTTTTCTATTTACTATAGATTTCCAATCTTGGAAATTTAGCCCCCAAATTGCTGAATGTTCTTCTTACCAAAATAAGATGGACAGAATATAACTTTTATGTATTTCCAACTGTTTCCCCCCAAATTCTATATTTTAAAGAGAAAGCTTATATGCCAAATGATTTATGTTGTATATTGAGTAGAGTCCTTTCCCTCTTCTGTGAATTAGCTTCTGAGAATAAGACGATTAGTTGTTAATGTTGCATCAAAACAGCAGAAGCTTTTTAGCTAGATTGCATCACTGAACCTCCTAATTAATATTTGATTTATTTATATGTGCTATAATAAAAGGAAGATAAGAAGGTAGAGAAGCTGAAAGTTCAAACCCACCAGTGGCTCCTTGGAGTAAAAGATGGTATTTTCCTGCTGTCAATATTTTCAGACTTGGAAACTTGTGGTGGCTGATAGTTTTACTGCATCTTGGCATGTTGCACTGAGTCAGAATCAACTTGATGCCAATGCCATTTTATCATGGTGGTTGTTTTTTTTTTCCTTAATGATGAGAAAATAAAACCAAAATATTGTGGAATATTTAGAGGCAAATTTCGTTTTCTTATCTGCTTAATAAGTGTTTGTAAGAGGTTCCATGGTCAACATTCTTGAGATCAGTTGTCAGGAAATGAAAAGATGAATTTAATTAGGACAGTCTAATGTTAAGGATGGTTCTTAGCTGAAAGCAGAGAATACCAGAAGAATGTCTATCTGTGTTTCATTGGTTATGCAAAGGCATTTGACTGCGTGGATGATAACAAACTGTGGCTGACTCTGAGAAGAATGGGAATCCCAGAACATTTAATCGTGCTAATGCGAAACCTATACTTGGACCAAGAGGCAGTAGTCAGAACAGAGCAGGGCAACACTGCATGGCTCAAAATTGGGAAGGGTGTACGCCAGGGATGTGTCCTATCTCCATAACTTTTCAACCTGTATGCAGAGCAGATTATCCGAGAGGCTGGGCTCTATGAGGAGAAGCGTGGCGTTAGGATTGGTGGGTGATCTATCAACAATCTGCGTTATGCAGATGACACAACCCTGCTCGCTGAAACTGAGGAGGACCTCATTCACTTACTGCAGAGGGTCAAGGACTGCAGCCTTCAGTATGGACTGAGGCTCAATGTCCAGAAGACAAAAATTCTCACCACTGGACCAATCGGTAGCATCAGGATGGATGGTAAAGAGATTGAGATTGTTCACAGCTTCAGTTTGCTCGGCTCCACTGTCAACACTCTTGGCACCAGTAGCCAGGAAATAAAAAAAACATATTGCAATGGGAAAGTCTGCTGTTAGGGACCTCTCTAAAGTACTCAAGAGCAACGGTGTCTCTCTGGAGACTAAGGTGCGCCTTATACAGGCCATGGTTTTTGCAATCACTTGTTATGCATCAGAGAGTTGGACAATGACTATGGAGGATAGAAGGAGAATTGACACCTTTGAGCTGTGGTGCTGGAGAAGAGTATTGAATGTACCATGGACTGCCAAGAAAACAAATAGATTCATCCTAGAGAGGGTTAAACCAGGCTGCTCCTTGGAGGCAAAGATTCTGGGGCTTCGCCTGACATACTTTGGACATGTTGTAGGGAGAGACAGGTCTTTGCAGAGGGACATAATGCTGGGCAGAGTGGAGGGACGGTGCAGGAGGGGAAGACCCTTTATGAGGTGGATTGATTCAGTGACTGGGGTAATCGGGATGGATGTGTCGGAGGCAATGAGATTGGCACAGGATAGAGCAGGGTTTAGGGCTGTTGTACATAGGGTCGCTATGAGTCGCAAGTGACTCAATGGCACATAACAACAACAACAACAATGTTAAGGATCTCTCCAGAGTGCTACAGAGCAACAATGTTAATCTAGAGACTAAGGTGTGCCTGATCCAGGCTTGATCTTTGCAATAACTTGCTGTGCATGAGAGAGACAGGCATTGACTAAGAATGACAAAAGAAAAATCACTTCCTTTGAGTAGTGTTGCTGGAGAAGAGTTTTGAACATACCATGGACTGCCAAGAGATCAAGTAAGTTTGTCTCGGAGAGGTGAAATCATGTTGCTCTTTGGAGACAAGGATTTTGAAGCTTTGTCTCACATACTTTGCACATGTTGCCTTGAGAGATCAGTCCTTGGGGCAGGACATCAGATAACACGCTTGGAAGGGTGGAGGGACAGTGAGAGGGAAGAAGACTCTGGAGGAGATGGACTGACACAGTCGTGGGGTTAGGTGTATCAAAGACAGTGAGATTATTTCAGGACAGGGCAAACTTCAGACCTGTTGTTCATTAGGTCACTGTCAGTCACAGGCAACAAGAAGGCATATAACAACAAGAGGTATGTAGAATTGCATGGCTTTAAGTTTCCTCTAGTATTTCCCCTTGCCCTGGGTTGATGGTTAACTTTTCTTCCTTTTTTGTGGCTGTCAGCCTTGAGTTGATTGGGATTCTCCATGAGATTTTTTTTCTGATGTGTTTCTCATTTCCTTTTTCTTTCGCCTGTAATTTCCTGCTTGTGCAATATCAAGGAGAATGGGAGTGGTATGAAAAGCTGTGCAGAAGCCCAAAGCCCACATCAATCCTGAGCGTTCTTTAGATAGGTGGGTTTTCATTTGCTTTCCAGCTCAGAAAGGACGCAGCCATTTCTGTGCTGTGGTGCCCACGTACTTTTATTAACTGGTAGCCAAATTAGTGATTATTTTCTTATCAGTATTCAACAGGAAGTTTGATTTGCTTCACCACCAATTTAGATGTGAAATTGTTAAAGACCTTAATGTTTTCAAGCATAACTCATTAAAAATATTGCTAAACTAAACAAAAAGGAGATAATTCTCTTTGATTTCACTGTTAGAATTTGATTTCCAGGAAAACTCCACATGTAAAGAAAGAAAAAATGGACTGTGTGTTTTGTTAACACTGAAATATTTCAATTTACAAAGGAATATTTGATTGTAGATCTTGTAGGTTTGGGGGGAGATTAAATTAGAGTCAACTGTGAGCCAGTTCTAACTTGATGGCAATGTGATGGTGTTTACTATGGATAAAACATAATACATTTAGTTTTTCAATGAAATTATATCTTAAAGAATTAAGAAGGTATTTCCTATTGATATGGCCAAAGGAATTATTTTCACATATTGATTAATACTAGTATTAGTTATTGAAAGATTTTCATTGCACCAGAGATGTTGAGCACCAAATTTAAAACTTTATATTGAAGTTCCTATTAAAATTTGCCTAAAATGCCTCATTTGAGGTTAGTTTTACAATTTAGGACACTGTGAATCAAATTTATTAGTTAATATTAAATTCTCATTGGTATAAGGGGTATTATGTAAATAAGTACTCATTTGGAAATAATCATAATGTAACTTCATTTTAACATTTCCATAAAGAAGTGATCAGATACCTTTTTATTATTATTCTCCACGCTTTTTTTTAAATCAAAGCAATAGATTGTATAGAGGTACTGCTGTGTTTATATAATCCCTACCTGTGTGTGGGTAGAAGTTACAATAGATAATCTGTATTAGAGAGCTCTGCCTTAATATTTCATATCATAGCTGTTAGGTTGTTAACATGATTAAATTCCTTTGAGTCTGAACTTTTGAAAAAAAAAATTCAAGAACTTAAACTTTCAGAGTGAAAATGAAGACAGCCTGTTAACATTGCAAATTCAAGAAATATTGAATCTAAGGCTGAGATGTACTTCTGAAGTTTGTGGTGCAGCATAGACAATGTTTAGAATATAGAAAATATTGAGATTTCATAATAGTTTATTTATTTTTAAAAGGTACTCAGGAGCAACAGTGTCTCTCTGGAGACTAAGGTGCGCCTGATACAGGTCATGGTATTTGCAATCGCTTGTTATGCATCAGAGAGTTGGACAATGACTAGGTTGGACAGAAGGAGAGTGGATGCTTTTGAGCTGTGGTGCTGGAGAAGGGTACTGAATGTACCATGGACTGCCAGGAAAACAAACAGATTCATCTTGGAGAGGATTAAACCAAGCTGCTCCTTGGAGACGAGGATTCTGGGGCTTCGTCTGACATACTTTGGACATGTTGCCAGGAGGGACGGGTCCTTGGAGAGGGACATCATGCTTGGGAGTGTGGAGGGACAGCGCAGGAGGGGAAGACCCTCTATGAGATGGATTGACTAACTAGGTGACTGGGGTAATCGGGATGGGTGTGTCAGAGGCAGTGCGGTTGGCGCAGGATAGAGCAGGATTTAGAGCTGTTGTGCATAGGGTCGCTATGAGTCGGAAATGACTCAATGGCGCATAACAACAATTCTTTGTAAATAAAAATGCAGTAACTGAACTTTAAAGGCACATGTTATACAATTTTATTCTTTGGGGTCACTATTTTGCATTACACATTGTTGGTTCAAAATGGTTTCCTTAGGCTGTTGCCTTCAACATTTTCATGTGGCTGGGTGAGAACATGCAAATAGGGTGTGCAAACTTTTAAGGAGGGATTAACACATTTTATTATCCCTGGCTGACACTGAACAGGTTTATAGGCAAAAGAAAGGACTCTCGCTAAAAGCAAGAGAGAAGAAACAAGAGGGTCCAGCATGTCCATTTGACTGGATCAGGTCTTAGATAAGGGCAGTGGAAGAAGCAGCATGTGTCAGAGCTGACCTGGGTCTTCTGCTCCAGGGCACAGAACCGAGGATCTCCCCCCAAGCTTTCTGGAAGACTTGGGCATGGTGATGAACTCTGTAGCTGACAGTTGCTTAAAAGCCTCAAGCCTGATGGTCAAAGGGCCTACAAGCACACCTGAGAAGCTGTCCTGACCAAAGAATCATATCCTAGTTCCATCCTGAGTTGTATCTTGTTAACTTTTCCAATAAATCCCTTAATCTTGATTATGGTTCTATGAGTTTTGTGTGGCCAGTTGGTGTTAGAATTAATTGAAATAAGTGCAGAAGTATAGGGACATACCTGACCTTGTGCAAATCAGTTTTGTACTTTAAATGTAGGTGATTATTCCTATGTCAAGTTAGTGGACGGCAGATACCTCTGTCCCCATGACGGCTACACTACGCACACACACACACACACACACACACACACACACCCTTTCCATAGATACAATGAAAAATGTAAGATTTCTGGTTTAAAGATAATACTCTTGGTTCTTGAAAACATGTATACAAATTTAAAAACCAAACATCAAACTCAGCAGTATATTTACCTTACTTCATTGTAGCTTTTCCATCTCTGATTTTTGTATGTTCTGGTGACCCATTGCCACTGGGTTGATTTGGACTCAGGGTTTAACTACAGGACAAGGTAGAATGGCCTCCGGGAAGATTTCTAAGGTTATAAATCTTCACATAGGCTAACTGTCCTGGCTTTCTTTTGCAAAATGAACTTTTGCTTATCAGTCTAGTGCTTCAGCTATTGTTCCCGCAGGGCATCTATGTGTTTGGAGCTAGCCCAGAATGGTAAATAGTGACTCCTCAGTGGATTTAGTTAATGGTAGCCTACAGTCACAGTGTTAACCCCAAGGCAGGGAGTTCGAATCCACTAGCTCCTCCACCAGAGAAAGATAGGTAGTCTCCTCCTGTATGATTTACAGCTTCTGAAGACCCACTGGAGGGTCAGCTTTAATTAAGTTCCAACTTGATGGTAGTGAATTACTCAGTTATTTGCATTAGTCACATTTTTAATAGTATGATTTTGAGAAGGCAGAAAGTAACATAAAGAGTCTTTTGATGATTTCAGTCTGAATTATTTTAGGGACAAAACCCATGTTTTCTCTGAGTCAGCAAACACTACCAGCATGATTATAAGGATTCCTTTCTCCTTTCTCTTTCAGTACCACACTTATCCCAAAATAAACGGCTAAAATTTCATTTCACTCAGAGGTCAAAGGTGAAAATATTTATTTATATTATTAGTTCTTATGAGATATGACATTTGTCCTTCATGTTAGAACCCTCTGTGAGCTATTTTCTTAATCCACTTGAACCAGTTGTATCAAATCAATTGTAACTCATGGCGTTCCCATGTGTCCTGTGTGTCAGATAGAATTGTGTTTCACAAGATCATCAGTGGTGGATTTATTTATTTATTTTTAAAATTGCTGGGCTTTTCTTCTGAGTAGTCTCTGGACCTCTTCAAGTATATTAGTCCTTTGCATCACCCAGAGGCTATGGATGATGGAATATCTTTTAAAGTATTATCACTTAAGGTTGGCCTTTTGCAACATGTAGATTAGCATTTTCATTCCCTGCCTACTCATGTAAGAATAGCAAGCATAAGATTATCATTTGTTGTAGATATACCATGTAACAAGTGTCGTATTGAGTGCTTTACTGATATTTTACAATATGTCCCTTACAGAAAGGGGCAATTACTTGCCCAGGTCACATAAGTAAAATTGGAGCAGGATTTACCTAGATTGGCTTGACACCATCTATACAATTGAAAATAATTATAAGCTTTGTAAGTGTTTACCCTTCCCTTAGATCTTTATGTTATTGAGAGAAATGAAAATGACACTGGATTAACTTTGTCAGGACGTGGCAACCAACCAATCTACAACTATCCTTTGCAACTAAAAAAATAGAGGTCTTGTGTTTGGAGGACTTGATGTGTATAATTGTAATGACAGCAATAAATATTTCCAGTTAGATTAATTATCTCACAGCCTTTGTTATAAGAGACAAGACTGTACTCAGCGTCTTCTTAGTAACAAGGTGTATTGGTGAAAAGATACAAACGCATGAAGTGTATACTCTCCTTGCATAATGATTCACACATATATTATCTCCCCTGCCTGGGTTATGCACTGAAGAGAAATCACAGACAATAATGGAGGAGAAATAAATTGGAAAACATTCTCACTCCACCAGAACCTTAGCTTCACATCATAACTTAATTATTTGTGCCTCAGATGTTGGGATTCTCTCAAATGTCAGTGATTCAATTAGGTGATACTTATTGATTCTTAACCTCTTCTTTAGTACAGTGCTAGAGTCTGTGGCTTGGAGAAGTGTAGGGAATTGCCATCAGCAAGATGACTTGAATTCTTAAAGAGATGGCTGACATACACAGAATAATTAAAGAGTAGAAAACAGGATAAAAACAGTTACCATTCAATACTTTGTGCCAGTTGTGCAATTAAGTGTTACATAGATATAATGGAGGGGGGGAAAGGAAAATAATAAAAGAAGCTTGCATTGTATTGTTGTTTTTGTCGTTATGTGCCGTTAAGTCACCTGTGATTCATAGCAGCCCTACGTACAACAGCCCTAAACCCTGCTGATCCTGTGCCAATCTTATTGTCTCTGACACACCTACACCCATTACCCTAGTCACTGAATCAATCCCTCTCATTGAGGGTCTTTCTCTCTTGTGCTGTCCCTCCACCCTCTGAAGCATAATGTCCCTCTCCAAGGACTAGTCCCTCCTTGCAATATGTCCAAAATTTGTCAGAGGAAGTTTCAGAATCCTTGCCTCCAGGGAACAGCCTGGTCTCGTCTCACCCTCTATAGGGTGAACTTATTTGTTCTCCTAGCAGTCCATGTTATATTTAGTACTCTTCTCCATCACCACAGCTCAAAGGCATCAATTCTCCTTCTATTATCCCTAAGTCATAGTCCAGCTTTCTGATGCGTAGCAAGTAATTGCAAAGACCATGCCTGTATCAGTAGCACTTTAGTCTCCAGACAGACATCATTGCTCTTCAGTACTTTGGAGAGGTCTCTGACAGCAGATTTTCCCAATGCAATTAGTCTTTTAATTTCCTGGCTGCTGGCACCAAGAGTGTTGATTATTGAGCCAAGAAAACTGAAGCTGTTGAAAATCTCAATCTCTTTACCATCTGTCATGATGCTGCCAATAAGCCCAATGATATTAAGCTTCAGTCCATATTGAAGGCTGCAGTTTTTTACTTTCTGCAGCAAGCATTTCAGGTTCTCTTCAGTTTCAGCAAGCAGGGTTGTATCATCTGCATAATGCAGATTGTTAATGTGTCTACCTCCAGTCCGGATGCTACATTTCTCCTAATAGAGCCTCACCTCTAGGATAATCTGTTCTGCATATAGATTGAAACGATATGGAGATAGGACGCATCCTAGGCACATACCCTTCCCAATTTTGAACCAAGCAGTGTCTCCTTGCTCTGTTCTGACAGCTACCTCCTGGTCCAAGTATAGATTTCGCATAAGGACAATCTAATGTTCTGGAACTCCCAATCTTCTCAGAGTCAGCCACAGTTTGTTGTGATCCACACAGTCAAATGCCTTTGCATAGTCAATGATGCATATATTTAAATGCTCAATTTCATCTGTGTCACATCATAGTGAGCAATATGCTCAATACAAAAATGTATGTAAGATGATACTAATTTATAGAAGGCGATTTCAGACCTGAATTTGTGTGTGACAAAAAATGCTAAAGACAATTTGAGGATCCAAGAGTGTGAGGATAAGGGAGGGCGTGGAAGCAGAGGGATGAGTAGGGGTGGGTGGGGGTGTTAATCATGGGGTTGTGCAATTTGATAGGTGAGAAGTAAGGGAAATTGGAAGAACTTGTCTGAAAAATAATGTATCCGAAATTTTTAAATAAACTAGTATAACAAAAATTTTGCTAACATCATCTTTATCATACACTTCAAAGTACAAAGTACCTGCTCCAAATTTGGGCTTCTCTCTACAAAACCATCACTTGTTGTCTTAGACTGGAGCAAAACCAATGAAGTTTATTGGCCAGTATTAAACCCTTTGCTGTCCAGTGGATTATGACTTATAATGACCTGAGAAAATTGGTTTCTCTGGCTGTAAATCTTAATTCTCGGTTACTGTCCGTCTTTCTCTAATGAAGTTGCTGGTGGCTTCACACTGCAAGAAATGGGTGGACTTCTGGCTAGCAGTGCAACACACAACTCAAAAAACCCAAAACAGGCAAGTTGGAGCAGACTCCTAAGTGACTCTCCATTGGATTTTGGAGGCTGTAAATTGCATGAAAAGGAGACCGGTCATCTTTCTTGTGAGGAGTCATTAGAAGATTTGAACTGCTCGAGAGGTTCAGCCTCTGAGTTTGCTGTGCACCTTCTGGAGTAGGCCACCAGATCTCCTTTGCAAAATGCCATAGACTATGAAAACCTTGTTGCTATTCTGTGAATTTTTCCTGCTGGTGCCCCTCCTGGTGACGGAGTAGAAGTGCCCCATAGAATTCGCAAGACTGTGTGTAATCTTTACTTTGATGGCATAGGGCCCTGAAGGGGATGGGCTATTAACCCAAAGACTGCACCCCTCTTATGCTTCAAATCTACCAACAGCTCTGGGAGAGAAAGGTGGGCAGGCTCATCCTTGTACAATTTACAGCATCCAGAAAACCTATTGGAGGATCAACTATGAGTGCATTTGGGGAATAGTTTGCAATTCTGCAGGTTAGAGAGCAGACTTGACTTGTGATTTCTCCAAGATGTCACAGACGATCTTGTAAATCCAAGAAGTGCAGGTCAGGTGAATCCAAGAAGTGTAGGTCAGGCAATAATGTGAAGGTTTTCATGTCCCAACCGTAGGCCAGAGGACAGCATTGCTGTTGTGTCATATGCCTTTGAACTGAAACCAGCTCAACTGATTTCTCCAGCAAGTTTTCAGAGTCTGCCAATGGCACAGGAGGAGATTACTCATCTTTTTCACTCAGAGCAGCTGTTGGATTTGATCCATGTACCTTTGACTTAACAGCACGACTCTTTACCACCAGGCCGTGAGAGCTCCTCAGAGGATGATAACACAAGAGTAATATGTGCAGTAAAACCAGTGAGAGCCAGACCTCCGTGAACCTATTATTTTTCTAATTTGAGTGTATTTTTGTGCTGCTGACCAGGGTGCTTATCACTTTTCTATTTTTCTGTATTTTAAAGAATCCTATCTTAGAAACATCCAGTATCTTTTTTTTTTTTTACCCAGGAAGTTTCTGCCTTACACAGATTCCGACTTTTATATTTTCTTCCTTATTTACAGACCTGCTTTCCATTCCTCTCCAAATTTTTTATTAATTCAGGATAACAATTTTCTATTCTTAAGGTAACTTTCTTCTGTCTTTTGTTTTACAAATCCTGTTTTGTTTCCTTAGGTTAACTTCTCCCCTCCTGTCCTTTCAGTTCCCAGGGATCCTAAGCTGAGCAGGACAAATCATTTCTTCCTCCTTAGAAATGGGGAATGATTGAAAAGACCAAATGACTGTGAATCATTTGTTTAATTTTGTTGAATCTGCTTAGATGGTTCCCGTTTGGTTGAGCACCTCACTATATATTACACTATTTTAGTAGACATTGAGACATCAAAGATTAAAGAATTCAGGAGAAGAATCTTGATGTTACTGGTGTTCGCCTTTTTTTTTTTGAAGATGAGTATACTTTCATTGGCTGAATCGTGACTGAAAGTCCTTTTAAGAGGGAGAAGCAATATCAGTGGATTCTGAATATATGGCAAAAGTAATATACACCAACATAATTTTCTTATTCTTGATCTTCTTGATTAAGGTAAGATTATCTCATTTAGAAGAGGATCCATGTGATAAAGTTATCCTTCTTTGTGTGTGTGTGTGTGTGTGTGTGTGTGTGTGTGTGTGTAAAATGAGGCAGTATTTTTTTTTTTAGATATTCCGATTTTAAAAAATCCCCAATACCCTTGATCTCTTGTTACTGTGTTATGTAGTATTTTGTACATTTAAAACAATAAATAACAGTATATAATTTATTGGAAACCCATAAATATTCCATGAATACCTTTCCATGTATGAAGTGGGGTGTGTTCTCTCTCTAAGCTGTATGAGTCCATAAATTAGGAAATACATTGCAAAATGCCTTAACTTGCAAATGATGCAGCCAAGAGTTGAATCAAGATTGGTCTGTCTCCAAAGTCCAGTCTCTTAACTGTATACTTAGGAAAATAGACAACACTGCAGCTGTTTCATAGCTTAAGGAAACCTTGTTTATTTCAACTAGACTTGGGAGAAATGGGAACTTTGCCCTTGAATGTTTTGTCAGGAAGTTAAAAATGCAAACAATTCTGTTCACATAAATGTGGAAATACTTTTAGATACAACATTTAACAGCTGAAGTTATATTAGAAATTCTTTATTGTAAGTGAATTTGTTAATAGAACATACACTACAGAATGAATGCATTTTGATAACCTTTTTATTTAAGTTAGGGCATCCTACCCCTCACTTTTTTTGGCTGTCATTAAATGATAGGAATAGGTATCACTCTTATTAATGTGAAAAACTGTTGATGAGTTTCTGGTTTTATGTAGACATTTATATCTTCTGTGGAAATGACAATTTTGTGGTCCCCCCCCCTTTCAATTTTGTAATGCTTTTGGCTCTCAGTTTACTCTCTTTTACAGGATATCTAGAATTACATTAAACAGGTGTTAGATGTGATACTCTCTCATTTTTGGTCATAAGAAGAGTATTTGTTAATTCTCACCTATAAAAAATGATGTTTGCAGTAGGTTTTGCTTGTTGACTGCCATCTCCTGCTCATAGTGACCAGAATCAAGCCCTGCCATATCCTGTCCCATCCTCACACTCTGAAGTGCTTTGTCACACTGTTAAAGGCCCTGCGTCAGTCCTCACTGAGAATCTTCTCTTCCCTGGCTGTCTGCTTTGCTTTCTCAAGCATGATGCCCTTCTGGGCTGAGTACTCATGACTGCGAGGTTGAAGGATGTGAGACGGAACCTTACCATCATTGTTCCTCAGGAGCACCCTGGCTCCACTTCCTCCAAGACAGATTTGTTTGTTTGTTCTTTTAGCAGCTACTAGTTATAATGAGATGAGAAAGTTTCCCTTTATTCACAGGGCTACAGCTTTGAAAATTTGCTAGAATCAACTTACAAATAAAATTTTCTTTTAAAGCTTCACGTGTTTCTTTAGAATTGATAATAATCCCTCCCCAATAGTATCATTTTGTCATAATTTTTATTTTTAATTTGTCCTACTTTTTTCTAAAAAGTGGAAATCTATTTATAGCAACCTAGTCTATTGCTGAAGGAGCCCTGGTGCTGTAGCCGATGCATACTGAGTTATTAACCTAAAGTTTGATAGTTTGAGTCCACTAGCAGCCTCTTGGGAGAAAGATGAACAAACTCATAAAGAATTACTGCGTCAGAAACCTGAAAGAAGGTAGCTGAGTTGCAGTTGACTTGAAGGACGAAGCCTTCCATGACTGTCCAGTTAGCCTTCAGCTTATACCTTTCCATAAAAAACCAAAAAGAAAAAAACCACAAAAAAACGATCAAAAACTAGACCAAAACAAACCACAAACAAACAAACAACCCTACAAAAATCCCCACCAATGAATGAAAGGAAGCATCGTGATAAATGTAGAAAAGATTGAGGTTCCCAAGGCTTTCAAACATCAATACCTGTGAGAGCAGCAGTCAAGATAGTCAGCTAAAGACAGGAAACCTTCAGTGAGATGAATGGATACAATAGCTGCAACAATAAAGATGGTTTAAATGCAGCAGAGATTGTGAGGATGGTGCCAGCTTGTGGAGCATTTCATTCTGTGATACAGAGGAGCACTGTGAGTCAGAGCTGCCTGGATGGCACTTAATAGCAACAGTCTACTTTGGTTGGCATAACCAGTGACTGTTGGTTTGAACATACTGCCAAAAGCTATGCTAGGGGAAAAAAGCTGCTTATGTGCTGTCCTAAGATTGGGTTTTTGTTGTTGTTTTGTGCCATTGAGTTGCCTGAGATCCTGTGTACAATATCTCTGCACTCTTCCCTTTCCTGAGCCAGTCTTACTGACTGTCACACCCACCTCCATTGCCCCAGTTTCAGTGTCAATCCATCTCGTTCTGGTTCTTCAATCTTGGTTGTCCCTCCACCCTGTCCTTCTTCAGGGATTGTTCCCTCCTGGCCATATGCCCAAAGAATGTGAGACAGAGCTTGAAAATCCTTGCCCCCAGGGAGCATCCTGGTTTCACCTTCTCTAGGACAGGCTTGTTTGTCTCTTGGTGGTCCATGGTATGTTCAGTACTCTTTACTAGCACTACAACTCAAAGGCATCAATTTTTATTCTGTCATTCCTAGTCATTGTTCAGCTCTACAGCCTGGAAAATGCATGGGATTGCTTGAGGCATAATTGACTCAACATTTAACCACAACAATTTTTCTGCAGAGTACATGGCTACTCAAAGAAGGTGTTTTCTTTGAATTAATGAAACCTACAACCAACGTTATGAGGAGACACATAATTATAACATATACTCATCTTTTACTATATGTATTTTGAAGATTCACAATTTATATATACTAACTTGAAAATATCAACCACAAAGAAAAATGAACTATCCAGGAAAGAATTCTTAAATGACCTTATGGCATTCACTTGCCTCTGGAAACCCTATGAACCTGGAGAAAGGATGAAAGTTACACAAGCATTGAGGATTTTCCTTCGTAGTATCACCATGGGTCACCTATGGCTTGATGGCATTCACAGCATAGAGAGAGATCAGTTGGCCTAGTGGACAGAAAGTGATTCTATCAAGCCAAAGGTGGGTGACCCTAATCTGCAGGCCTCAGGCCTGGTTTTAATAGTTTTTGGTCAAACATTCTTCTAAGTGGTATAGCACTGGTCTGTCCATTTGCTGTACAGAGGTAGCTCGTGGTCGCTGTGATGGGAACACTGTTGCACTGATGTGGCAAATGTGTTAACGGTCACCCGTGGAGAACAGTGTTTGGTGGAGCTTTCTGATTAAAAAAAGCTTAAAAACAAGAGTGACATCCACTTCTGTAAGAACCTGGAGAAAGGGTGAAGGTGATACAAGTGTTGAGGACTTTTGTTCATTGTGTTGCTATGAGTTGCCTATAACTAGACAACATTTAATAAGAGAAAGAACAAGAACAAGAACAACAACAATAACATTTTATATTTGGGGATGCACTGTTTAATTTAGTGATGCATGAAGACCATGAATTTATTGTTAAAATTATCTTCACTACCAGGGAAAATGAGAACTCTGATGACCCAGAATGTAAGAAGTTGCACTGCTCACATTAAGGTCGAGTCTCACTGGAGATTCAAATCCATCAGCAGCTTGAAGGCAGAAAGATGGATAATCTCCTGCTTTTAATTTACAACCTCTGAAATGCAGTGGTGGAGGATCAGCGAGGAGTTGGTTCTGATCCTATGATAGTGAGTTAATGAATTAATTATGGGAAATAGCAGAAATTATGATACTAACAGATGTTTCTTCATGATCGAAAGTAGATCAAAACAAATAATGAAATGAAACTATAAAAGAAACCAGCAGAATTTTTAGTTTTGTATTTACAGTTTTAATTTCAGATAGCATAATTTATTAGATTAAATAAAAACCACAAATTTTATTTTATTAAATTTTTTGGTAGTAATTAGGGATTTTTTTGGAATATGTTTTGATTGTATCACACTATTCTTGAAAAAATTAATGAAGCCTTTAAGCAGGCTTTTCCTTTAAATGAATGATATTTGTGTTTGAAAAAATACTGAAATCAAGGACCTAGTTTTAAACTGTATCATCTTTTTTGTTTCCTTTTTTTAAACTCTAACATTCTTATGAGGACTTAGTGGAGCATGGCTTGATGCACATTTGATGGGTTTTTAAGGTAAGAATACTAATGCTTACTCAGATGCAAGGATTGCTGCGACCAGATATTTCATTGGTAAATGCGGGCAAAAAATTCCTCGGTAGAGAAGGGTTTGATTTGGTTGTCATATTAATAAAAGACAGATGAATGTATTCTGACAGTTGGGATCATTGAACCGTAGTACTGTTACTTGATTTGATAGGAAACCACAAAGTAATTTGTGCTTAAACAAACTGAGTTATATTAGGAAGGAAGTCTAGGTACCGGAAAAGTCTTATCCCTTTTGATGCCATGTGAAACATCAATTACATTGTCTAAGTGTTCAGTTCCTTAGGCTTCTGCATCAAACTTTTGTTGACCTCTTTAGCAGCTTGCACTTCTCATTTTTCTTCTCCTGGCTTGCTTCAGGCATAGAGGTAGATGGAAAATGATGGTATTCATTTTGACTTTAGACTTTAATCTTCATTGTTGATGATGAGTAACTAGAAAGGTTAGGGAAATAACTTTTTCTGGAATCTCAAAGAAGTATGATCATGGGACATCTTATCCTGGGGAAGCAACAAAAATCCATGTGGAATACCATCTCCTTCTTGCAGTATTTTTCCAAGTATATGAACATCATTTTCCTGCATATTCAATGATGATGATTTCTATCTGAATTTTCTCATTCAACATCCTTCTCTGCAGTTAGTTTATTACCATGAGTTGATTTTTTCAGATTCCTATTCATTTATTTCTTTTTTGCTTTTCATGTATAAGAGGATACTCACCTGCTTTTCTCTTCTCTAGGACGTGATTTTAGTTGAAAGCTACTGTGGAGAAAATAATCACAATGATGTTTTCAGACACAATTAGTTGCCATTTTGCCTCTGGTTATCTATGTCTGTTCCAGCATCTTGTCAATTTTTTCTTCAGTAAATCACATTGTCTTTTTAAATTGGATGCTGATCAGGTTAAGTATACAACAACTCAATAGGGTGTTTTCTTTGTGTATTAGGAGGAAAAAAATCAGAACACTGTTCAGATTCAAATGATTCAATCTCCTCTATGATTTGTTGCCTCTAAAAACCCACTGGACGGTCAGCTGTGTGTTGATTTTGACTTGATTGTAGAAATCAACAAAAAAAAAAGCATAGGGAAATCTGGTGACTTGGTGAGTAGAGTATGCCAACCACCCAAAGGCACGCAGTTGGTTCTGATCCCATGATAGTGAGTTAATAGTGAGCTTCTCAATGAGAGGGAGATAGCTAATTGTTTCCTGTGCACTTTGTCTCCTCTGAAAACCCACTAGAGTGGCATCTATGAGTCGATTCCTACTTGAAGCCAATTAGTTTGAAGAGGTGCATATATTCTAGGCTTTTCAGTAAATAGGCCCACCCATGTAAATAATGCTCATATCATGTGGTAATAATAAAATTATAAACTTGTGTATGAAATATGTTCTGACGTAACACACTTACGTTAACATCCATTAATGTCACTTGACATTTCTAGGAGTAAATTTTGGCTGCATGTCCCAAAATGCTGCTTTAGATCCTATTTGAATAACAGACTTGAACTCTGGTCAAGATGTCATGGATTGAATTTGTTAATATCCTAGGTAATATAATTAGAAGGGAACTCTGATCGCCTAGTGACAAGAAGCTGCACTGCAGTCCCAGAGGCGCATGGTTCGAGGCTAACAACTGCTCTGCGGAGAAGGATGGGCAGTCAAATCCCATGTGATTAATTGCCTCTGAAAAACCCACTGGAGGACCATCTATGGTCAATTCTGACTCTACAGTACACAACAACAACAGCCCAGTTATTGGAATATAAGCATTTGAAACCGTATATTTGTTCTGGGGGAGTTCATGACCAGTGTTGAGAGGAGTGGCATTTCATTTAGCTGACGGGTGCTCAGATGCATCTCAGCAGAGATGAGTAGATGAGTGAGTGATTAGAGGACTGAGTAGGGGGCTGCCAAGTATAGCTCAAGTATGGTCTATTCCAAGGTGGACAGAGTCTGATAATCAGGTATATCTTGGTTTTGCAATGAAGATCCCACATGAAGCTAGGCAGCAGGAACTTTGAGGTCACCAGATTGATTTGTACCATCCAAGCAAAGAATGCGTGAGTCCTCTGTCCCACTGGCCCTCACAAATCGCTCCAGGACTTGTACTTGAGTGTCATTGTGTGCCATTGAGTCAGAACCAACTCACAGCTGAACCTCTGGTGATTTTCAGAGTTAGTACTTCACATGGGGAAAGATAGCTCATCCTTCTCCCACAGAGCAGATGGTAGATTCGAAGCACATGCCTTTGGATAGTAGATTCAAATGGCCTGAGTGCTTAGGCTGGCCAGCTTGTTGGTGGAGCAGAATGAGTGAGGTTCTGGGTATGCAGCTTTCCAAGTTCTCCATCCCGCTGGAATGCACAGACCCATACATCTCCTGGATAAGGCTCACCACCCTGGTAAAGGCTGTTTCCAGAGCAGCAGGCATAATGTTTTTCTTCATTGCAGAAGCCCTTTAAAAAGCCAGAAGAAAATCTACTGGAAGAGCTTGCTGACAGAAACACTTGAGGCTCTACTACTGAGAACCAAACTCCCCCATGTTAGCAGGCTCTATGATGAAGACCTTATACAGAATCCATTAGGAAGGAAACAAAAAAGAAGCAAACTAAAATTAGCAAGGTATAAAAATCTTAATTCAGCATGCTTATGAAGAAACCCTTCCCCCACCCCCAACTCCACACCTAGAGAGGTTGTGAGTATGAAAATAAGGTCATGGTTACATTATTTGCACAAAAGTAAGGCAGTTCTGTATGCTTACCAGTTTGATTTTAAATGTCTTTTATCCACAACAGAGTCTGTTGTGGGATCTGAGAAGTCACTCAGATTGTTAATCACTGTTGAAGTAAAATGAAGTGAAAGGCAGTAAAGATGCCTTCTATTGTATCTCCATCATGATTAATGATAAAGTGTTTGCAGAGCCTTCTTTCCAAGCTTTGTAGTAAGTTACCATATTTATATTAACTTAGTAAATTAATTTTGTTTATTCTTAAGATTTTTTGAATAGGGTGGTGGTGGTTGTTTAAAAGGAAATGAAACCCAAGGAGCACAGAGTAACACTAGAATTCACAGGAGTAAATATTTATGTAAATGATTATAAAATGTGTTAGCTGCCAAAATCTTTGCTCTAAAATAGTCATATGGTCTGCCTCCTTGACATCTTCTCTGGAATTTCTGAGCAAAAGTAAAGCCCTTATTCCCTTAAAGGGTATTTGTTAGTTCTCTAGTACATGGTCAATTCTTGGTGATGTTTGCCTCCTGTAAACATTTAACTCCTCTAAACATAGAGTGGCTTCATTATGTCTCCAGTACCTGCTACCACAAATTTATAACATTTTCCTAATTTTCTGCTGCAGTTACTTTCTATCTGGTTCCCTTATCCTCTTGGCTCACAAGCCTGTCCTGTATCTGTTTCCAACACTGTAGCCAGAGTATCTTTCTAAAATGCAATTCTTAATTAGAATGGCAACTTTTACCTCCTCTGTTTAAATCCTTGCAGTGTCTTGTGACATTTCACATACAAACAAAAATTTTTGTTTGCTTTCTTCCCTTCTTGTATCTCCAGCCACCTTTCCCCCATTTCTTTCCTATCCTATTAGGCTTTGATTCCTCTTATTTATTTACATTAAATAAGAATCTATTTATTATGGATCCTTAGAGTGCTTTGCACCAGTGATTTTGTTTGCCTGAAATGAACTTTCCTTTTCTTCTTATCAATCTCTTTAATTTTTTAAAATAGAGCCTCAGAGAACTCTTTCTGAGAGGTCTAGACTTTTCTAATAAGGTCAAGTATCCCTTATATGGTCAAATAGGCTGCTGCTTCTTCTATAAAGCTTATCTCGGTTTTGTTTTTATGGACATTTTTGTGATTCTTTGATTATTTATGTGATGCTTCATTCATGAAAAATCGCTGTGGAGGATAAAATAAATTATGTTTGTTAATTTACTTTAAATTCATGCTCACTAGGTGTTTTGCACAATTTAAAATTATTTGTGTTATTCCTTTATAAATAACACTGATTATCCACTTTGGTAAGTGGTATAAAATAGAACAATTAAAGAAGTGTTTTACGTGAGATGTGAATTGAGTTTGAGACAAGTTATGTAAACCTCTTCAAATCTAATACTATATTGGTTAGTATTTAGCATTTTTGTACAATATCATTCTACAGGAAATAGTGCATTGATTAAAAACATATTTTAACTGCCTTAAAATTATTCTGTGGGGGGGTGGAGGTGGGGTGGGCGGGGAGAAAAGTGCAACAATGAATGAATGGAATTCCAAAATCTCTGTAGATGTTCATTGAAATGAAAAATAAATAAATTAATTATAAAAATTATTCTGTGAATCAATATGTACCATGGAGCCACTATTACCAATTTTATTGATAGAATATCTGCTATTTGTAAGCATCAGAAAGTATAATCATAACTACAGAGTTCAAAAGTTGATTGATATTATAACAATGCAAAGAAGAAAACAAATTATGCTATTTACCTGAAAAGTTGTAAAGTCAACCACTCGAAGGAGCTCTGCTGAGTAGTACCCAGGGTTAGTTACACTGTTATACCAAAGACATAACCTCTCTACTGGTTCAAATCCACTAGTGACTCTGCCAGACAGAAATAAGGAAAAAGATTCTCTTCTCATTAGATTTGAAGCCTTGGAAATATAAGAGAAGATCAGGAATGAATTGGTTCCAATTCAATGGCAATAACAAGGCTTTCTGGGTGGGTTTTTTGTTGTTGGTTTATGTATATTTTTGGTGTTTTGAGGTTATTTGCTTGTTTGTTTTTGAGGGAGGAGAAGTAGAATAGAAAGCTTTTGAAGCAAAATAAGTAAATCATGACAGGTATGTGTGGCCTAGTGGCAAGAAGCTGCACTGCAATCCTGAAGGCATGGAGCTCAAGTCCAATAGCTGCTCTGCAGGGGAAGAATGGGCAAATTTCCTGTCATGGAATTAACTGCCTCTGAAAATCTTCTAGAGGGTCAACTATGAGTCAGTTCTGATTTGACAGTACAGAGCACAACACACTATGAACTTTGAGTTTATGCTCATGATTTGTGTCAAATAAACTTTGTTGAGTTTATCTGGGCCAACTTTGTGAGAATTGTGAGTGTCCAGTTAAAGTATATGGCAATAGAATTATGCTGAATCTGAGGATGATATGTATTTCACGATCAGAGTAATCACTGCCAGTTCATGATGCTGACAGTTGAATCACTGCTGGTGAGGTAACTTCAGTGCTGCAATGGTGTGTGTGCATGTGTGGTGCTGTTAGTTGCTGCCAACTCATAAGCTATCCCCGTAACAAGTTGTGGGTCAAAACATTTTAATCGGTAGGGTTTTCATTGGCTGATTTTTGGAATTCACTTGAGACTTTACATCCCATTGAAATACATTCAGCTTTACAGCAGCTAATAATCTTCCACAGTAGGAATTGAACTGTGGTGGCCTACTGGTAAGAAGGTGCTGTGCTCTAATTCTAAAGGCTCCCAGTTCAAATCCACCAGATACTCCACTAAAGAAGTATGGGTGTTCTCCTCCTGTGCGATTAACTGCCCCTAAAAACCCTTAGGAGGGCCAGCTGTGTGTCAGCACATAACAACTACTCTCATAATGAGTATGAGAATTTTTCTACCAAAGTAATATAAATCTCACAAAAACATAAGATTATATAGGTACTTTTTACATTATACGAAGGAGGAATGTTTTAGAGCATCTCTGCATCTAGGTATTCTCAAAGAAGAAAAATCTGATACTATTTTTTTGGTCTTGAGACGCAGTATGTTATTTAGCTTATAAATCCTAAAAGTAAATCTCAATGGTAGTTTAAAAGGTGTAAAAGAAAAATTATTGAAAATTGGAAAGAAAACCAAGGAAATAGCTATTACATATATTCTATCTACTTTTTCCCTTTGAAAAAAACAAACAAAAAATACCAACAACAAAAAAAAAAAACACCTGCATATGATTGTGGGTCAGAGTTCCAACTGTTTCATGTTTTGGCTGAAATGATTTTTCTATTTTCATCTGTACAGTGCACCCTAGAGAGAAGCTTTAAAAACTTACTGTGAGAACTCAAACTCGGCAATTTCTCAATGTTTGTGTTCACCCATTGAGTTTAACTTAGCATTTATGAAAACATTGACGTGCGAGCCTTTGCTGCTCTCACGGTGAAAGGAGCGCTGTTGCTGTGGAGGTCAATTGCATCGTGCAGCTTTTCTGGTTAGATGTTAAAGGAATGTTTGAGAGGACTTTTGTCCTTGGGGGAGCGCATGTGCTACTAGAAGTGATAATATTTGTATATAACCTAAACAGACAAAATTGGAATGCTTTTCCTTCTCTTACTTTTGACCAGTATTGCATTTTATAGTATTCCAGATATGTTTACTGTTTTATTAGTATTATTCTTGTAAATAATAAATAGTTTGATAGCAATGGTGGTGGAAAACATGATCCCAGAGAATTTTGATATGATTTCTGTTATCTTTACTACATTCTCACAGTTCTCCACACTGCACCTCAGTGGTCTGAGGAGTCTTGCTGTTTTATCTGAGTTATTTTAATTTGGTTTTATCACTTACACACACACACACACACACACACACACACACACACACAATGTGATTTGAATCGACCACCTACTCCACAGGAGAAGGATGGGCAATCTCCTCCTGTGTGATTAATTGCCTCTGAAAACCCGCTGGAGGGTAAGCTATGGATTGCTTCTGACCCAATGATACAGAATAACAGCTCATACATTTGGCGCTTTGTGAGTATTTTTTCTTTAAATTTTTTTTTTTGTAATGTCATCTTTTGGTAGCAGTGTAAATTATTAGACACACATTTACTCACAATTTACTATGTGAACAGTTCAATGACATTGGTTATATACATCACATTGTGCCACTGCTATGTCTCTGACCATATTGTAGAGCAGAAACTTTCAAAAATATTACATTAATTGATTAGGTAAAAACAGGAAGCTTGACACTGTACCTTCTAATAAATAAGATTTAACACCTGAGGTTTTGAGCTATATTTAAGCAGTTTTAATAGATGTAGCATTTTTTTTCAGGAGGAGGATTTTAGGGCATCCTTATTCTAGTTGTAAAACTATGTTAAACGATTTTCATTTCATCCTCCCCCTTTTTTCCGTTTTAAAAAAACTATACAGCATAATGTTAGCATTTTTATTAGTTTGGTTATAAAACCAGTGGTCTTATTTCATTTCAATATCCTTATTACCATATAATAAAAGTACACTGATTCCCAATTAATGACTATCCCCAACTCTCACATTTACTGCTGCTTTTAATAATTGTTAGTGATTATAAGAGCGCTCTGGTGGCCTAGTTACAAGAAGCTGTGCTGCAATCCCATAGGCATGAGGTTTGAGGCCACCAGCTGCTCCATGGGAGAAGGATGGACCGTCTCCTGTGCAATTAACTGCCTCTGTAAACCCACAGTAGGGTCTGCTAGGGGCAGGTTCTGACTCATAGGCACAACAACAACAACAACAACAACAACATTGATGTCTAAAATTCCTTGAAACTCATGCCCTACCCAGATTAACAAGGACAGATATTGAACCCCTGAACAGACCTATCACAAAATAAGAAATTGAACAGGTCATAAAAAGACTTCTGCCGAAGAAAAGTCCTGGACCAGATGGCTTCACAGTTGAGTTCTACTGAACATTCAGGGAGAATCTTTCATCAATTCTACTTAAATTGAAAAAATAAAAAATTGAAAAAGAAGAAAAACTTTCAGGGTCATTCTATGAAGCAATCGTATCCCCAATACCAAAACCAGGCAAAGCTATTACTAAGAAAGAAAACTACAGACCAATATCTCTAATCAATATAAATGCAAAAATATTTAGCAAAATCCTAGTCACCAGAATCCAAAAGCACATTAAAAAATAATTCACCATTATAAAGTGGGATTCAAAACAGGTATGCAAGGATGGTTCCACATAAGAAAAACAATCAACGTAATTCATCATATAACAAAGTATATAACAAGAAGCATATGATCTTTGCAATTGATGCTGAATAGGCATTTGACAAAATCCAACACCACTTCCAGATAAAGATACTCATTTCCTCAACATAATGAAAAGTATGCACACAAAACCAAGAGCCAACTGCATACTTAATGGAAAAAGACTAAAAGAATTTTCCTTGTAAACAGGGACCAGACAAGGATGCCCACTTTCACCACTTCTATTCAGTATTTTATATGACAAGAGAAGGAAATAAATGCATCCTGATCAGAGAAGAGATAGCTCCACTGTCACTATATACAGATAATATGATAATGTACACAGAAAACCCCAAACACTCAACAAAAACAAAACAAAACAAAAAAACCCACAAAAAAATGAAAAACAAATGCCCTGCTAGAGAGAGTAGGTCAGTTTAGTAAAGTGGCAGGATCAATATCCTAAAATCAGTAAGATTCCTTTACAGTAACAAAGAGAACTCAGAGCAATACCATTTAAAATAGCCAACCACAAATTGAGATACTTGGGAGTGAACTTAACTAGAGATACAAAAGACCTATTAAAAAAAAAATCAACTTAAAACATTTCTGCAAGACACAATAAAATACCTAAAGAAATGGAGAAATGTGCCCTTATTCATGGCTAGGAAGACTCAATATTGTGAAAATGGCAATCCTACCAAAAGCAATCTACATGTTCAATGCATTCCCAATACAGATACCAAAATAATTTTTTTAAGGAAATTTAAAGGGAAGAGACCTTGAATAAGCAAAATACTTCTGAGAAACAAAAATGAAGTGGGAGGCATAGGACTCACTGACCTCAAAACCTACTACACAGTGGTAGTAACTAAAGCAACATAGATAGTACTGATACAATGACGAGCACATAGATCAATGGAACAGAATTGAGAATTCAGAAATAGATCCATCTATCTATGGTCAACTGATATTCCACAAGGAAATAAAGCCTATCAAATGCGGAAAGGACAACCTCTTCAAGAAATGATTCTGGCAAAACTGGACTGCTGAAAAAAGTTGAAACAGGATCAAAACCTCACACCATACACAAAATAAACTCAAAGTGAATCAGAGATCTGGGATTAAAGCCCCAAGTCATAAAATTCGTAACAGACAAATTTTGATCAAGCTTAGAAGTCCTGGTCTATGGTATAAAGAGACTGCCAAATATAGCCAGAAATGCACAATCTTAAGAGGGTAAAAGTGATGTATGGGATCTTCTAAAGATTAAATTCCTGTGTGCATAAAATATTTTTTTTCCAACAAGGTGAAAAAGAAATCTACTGACTGACAATAAAAATTTGGCAATACCATTTCAGACTAGAGTCTCATAACAAAAGTTTACAGAATGCTCCTGGGCCTCCACAAGACAAGGAATGATGACACAATTACAAGATGGACAGAAGACATGTCACAAAGATATGGAAATAGTCGGCATACCCATGAGGAAATGCTCCAAATCACTGGCAATAATACAGATGCAAATCAAAACCACAATGAGAGATCATCTTACTCCAGTAGCAGAGACAGAGTTTAACAGGACAGCAAGTACTAAATGTTGGGAGAAGATGTGGCAAGATAGGAACTCATATATTGTTGGTATGAGTGTAAAATGGTACAACCACTCTGAAAGGCAGTTGACGTTTCCTCAAAAAGCTGAACATATAAATGCCTTATGACCTAGCTATTCCATGGCATGGAATATTCCCTGAGAGAATGAGAACTGAGGCACAAACAGACTTGTACACCAATGTTCAAAGCAATGTTATTCACCATCGCCAAAAATATGGAAACATATCAAATGTCTAACCACATTTGAATGGATTGAGAAATTATGGTACATTCACATGATGGAAAACTATGCAGCGCGCAGATGCTATGGTTTTATAAATTACTACCTAACTTAAAAGGGACTGCAGATAATTATGCTGAGTGAGCTATCTCAGTCTCATAAGCACAAATGATGTATAAGACCATTATTGTAGAATGAGTATGAGGATCCACGGGAGGGGAGGATGGAAGCAGAAGAATGAGGATAGGTGATGGGAAGTGGGGTGGAGGAGGTTAACTCAGGGTTCCCCAATTTGATGGCTGAATGAGGTGAAAGAAATGGGAAAGATTCAGTGTGAAAGCAATGTGTTCAACCTTTGTAACTAAGACAGCATAAAAGAAAAATTTAAAAAAGCAAATAAAAACCTGCATTAGTGTCTGTATAGTTACTTGTTCTTGTCATTTTAATTTTAATCAGATTTTATGCATTTATAATTACCTCTTTGTGTCATTTTACTCTTCATAATTTTTTACTTTTAATTATCTTTTGATCAAAAGCCACAACCTCATCTTATTTACACTTATTATAGTTTGTTGAAATTTTTAACCAATATTTGGAAGACAGATGAAATTATTGGATAAAACAGATAAACATAGTTTCAGTTTCTTGATCACCCTCCTCTTCTGTCTTCCTAGATTATGTTGTTGTTGTTGTTGTTGTTATGTGCCGTCGAGCCGCCTGCGACTCATAGCGACCCTATGTACAACAGCCCTAAACTCCGCTCTGTTCTGTGCCAATCGCACTGTCTCTGACACTTCCATCCCAATTATCCCAGTCACTCACTGAATCAATCCACCTCATAGAGGGCCTTCCTCTCCTGCGCCGTCCCTCCACCCTCCCAAGCATGATGTCCCTCTCCAAGGACCAGTCTCTCCTCACAACATGTCCGAAGTAAGTTAGACGGAGCCTCAGAATCCTTGCCTCCAAGGAGCCACCCGGTTTAACCCTCTCCAGGACAAATCTGTTTGTCGTCCTATTCTCAATACTCTTCTCCAGCACCACAGCTCAAAGGCATCAATTCTCCTTCTATCCTCCTTGGTCATTGTCCAACTCTCTGATGCATAACAGGTGATTGCAAAGACCATGGCCTGTATCAGACGCACCTTAGTCTCCAGAGAGACACCACTGCTCTTCAGCACTTTGAAGAGGTCCCTAACAGCAGACTTTCCCATGGCAATGTGCCTTTTAATTTCCTGGCTGCTGGTGCCAAGACTGTTGACTATGGAGCCAAGCAAACTAAAGCTGTGTACAATCTCAATCTCTTCACCATCCATCCTTATGCAGTGGTGAGAATCTTTGTCTTCTTGACACTGAGCCTCAATCCATATACATTTTAAAATTAATTTCTATTAAAATTTGAGTAAAACTTTACAAAGTACGTTCACGTTTCCAGGCATTCATTTGAGTATATTTTGCTCTATGTCAGTAATCACAAAATCCACAATGACTGATCCTCCTCTTACTACCTTTCTCTTCATTCATCTTACTAAATATTCATTATTGATGAATTACTTTTATTCTCCTTATCCCCTCTCTTAATCACACTAAAGTGACTCTACAAAATATCTTTAGCTTTTAAAAATAATAATATGGAATACTTTTTGTGACTGACTTATTTCATTCCACATAATGTCGCCTAGATTTGTCCATTTTGCGCAGGGTTTCAGTATTTAATCATTGTTTTCACTGTTACATCATACTTCATTGTATGAATCTACCATTGCTTTTTTAGTCATTTGTCCATTGAGGAATACTTGAATTGTTTCCATCTCTTTACTATTGTAAATAAAGCAACATTAAACTCACATTTAAATCCTTTCTAATGTGACTATTAATTTCACTATATACTCTTTCTCTTTTTTCTCTCTCTTTTTTAGAAAGGGGGTTGTATATTTCTGCCTCATTTCTTTGTTCTTTTCCTTTAATATTATTATGTTTTCTCAGACACTGCGACACTGATATAAAAATAGGCAGACAGGTTATTTGTTTAGATAATAGTTTGTAGCTAAAAAATGTTTTAGTTCATATCTAAGTTCGTATTTCTGTGATTATCAAAATAATCCTGAACTGTCATCTTTATTCTGAGATATTCATCTTTGTTGTGTCTCAGATTTTACAAAATGAAAAGAAGAAAAAAAATGGTCATGGAAGTCTTACAGGAGAAAGTAGCAAAGCTAGGTTGTTAATTCAGAGCTGGATTGACTTTAAAGCTTGAGCTCTATCCATTCACATTATAGACAGGGATGTGTTTAATTTTAGTTTATGTTATTATTATTATTATTATTACTGAGATCTTTTACAAAGGAACTTCTAATGTAATCATGAAACTTAATTGTCTTTCTTGTTTAATTTAAAGTGAAACTTTCTTGGTTGCTAGTTAAACTGTTCCTGTGACAGATTACCCTTGAATATAAGGACCTAATTGAAAAATTCTGTTCGACTTGAGTTCTTCTTTAATTGATTGTAACTTTGTTGTTTGTTTATGAGAAAACATTTTATTTCCCCTTTACTTTTGAATCAAGCATATAGTTACTTACTTTCTAGTATATTGAACTGATTTTAGTTACTTCCAGACATAATGTGACCACTGGGTAGGAGATTGTGGCTTTGGGAAATTAATTTATATGAAAATGTTGGGATGCTGTATAGTTATCCTCTACTGACCTTTTAGTTCCAGCCATCCATCATTAACACAGTTGATATATCCTGACAACAGGCTAGAAACTTTAGCGCAATATTTTTTCTTTAGACTGTTTTCAGGAACTGCGTAATGAACTGCTTTTTCTTACCCTTCATTGTTCTTTCCAAACTCGGAGCTGCCATTTCTTACCCTTCATTGTTCTTTACAAACTTGGTTTCTTTCAAAATATAGGTGATGATTACAAAATTGCCTAGAGGACAAAGAGGTGTTTGCTATTTGGAGTAATGCAACTCTGATTATTCTTGACCAAAGAGGTTTATTTCAGTGGCTGCTTTTTAAAATATTGCATCTAAATTATACAGATTGGATAGCCATGGACTATCCTATGCCGAGATGTCAGTAATTGCAGAGATCTTAGAGCAGAACTGCTTAATTAATGTCGTGTTTATGGATCATTTAAAACTGTTGGTGAAGATGTTTGTTCTTGTGCGTGTGTATTTCTAGAGACTCAGGGTCAAGACTAGAGTTGAAAATTAACATCAGATTTCAAAGAACAACAAACTAAAAAGGGGAAATTTAAGGGGAATGAGAAAAAAGAGGTTGATAAAGCTTTGTCTTTCATACTTTGGACAGATAGAAATGCACCTATGGCTTTCTTATGATTATGACTTTATCTGAAATTTTGTATTTACTAGAATAGTATAAAAATTTAAGAAGCTGTCCAGCTTACTTATGAATTAATGATATACATCTGGTGACACTGAGTACTGAGGTGCTAGAATTACTTTGGCTGTGATATTTAAGGCTATGCATCCACTTCATGTGACCATGATTCTCAGTTGTTTGGCTGTTATTCAGTGCTTTGTTTTGGCAATTGTATATTGATGGACTTTAGCAGTTATATAAGAAGTAATCATTTTCCATTTATAATCTGATGCAGTAATTCTTCATTTTTACATATCAGGTTTTGCATCACATCCAGGTTTTATTACCTAGCCACATTCATAAGAGAGCAGTGGATGTAGGAGTTTTCAGATATGAAGGTCTACCATAGTAGGCTGAATCCGAAGCCTGGTCTTTTCTAAATGGTATCTTATGAACACAAAAAATATACATAGAGACACACACATGGGTCTTACTATGTGAGAATGGAAGCAGATGCATCAGTATGACGAGGAGGCCAACAATTGCCAGCAACTACTAGAAACAGAAATAGCCAAAGAAAGGCCTTTCCTTCAAATCAGTGCTCTTCACATATGCATTTCTAGCTTTCACAATTTTGAGGTAATAAAGGACTTTTCTTTACAGCCAAAGGCCTTGTATTTGAGAAGTGGATGACCAATCCTCTTTTCTAGTTTGTCTTAATCTGGGAACTCTACTAGAGCAAAAGTTCATTTACAAACAATAGAGGAGAAAAAAAAGGAAGTCCAAAAGACATTGAAAATGGCACTATTAAGAAGAGATAATAAACTGAAATTAAAGAGCTGAATGGAAGATTTCAAAAGGTAGCTCAAGAAGACACAACAAAATGTTATAACTGCCTGGAGAGCACAGGGTTGTGAGGTTCCTTCTGAAAGGGCCAGACGGAAGGAGAATAGCTCAGCCTCTCACTACACTGGAGCAGAAAGCATATAAAGAGCACATAGCCCAGCCCCATCATGCCTCCAGAGCCACACCAGCAGCAAGAGGTTTGTTCGTTTATTTGTTTTTGACTCACAGACTGACAGTTGTGATAACAAGAATGGCCTTTATTGAGGAAGTAAGATGGAGAGTGAGGGAGGCAAAGAATATCACCCAATGCAAATCCAGGTTGTAGCCCAGCAGGTCGAGCACACAATTAATTCCTCCATTAGTCCAGGCTTTGGTTCCAGTTCAACAACACAAATTCAAGAAACCTCTGGTTTCCTCAGTCATCCAGCAACGTTTGCTTCAGAGCAGTTATAAGTGAGGCAAGACTGGAGACTGGTGAGACCCTGGTGAGAGTGAGACATTGGTGATGGTAGCAGAAAGACTGTGGCATTGGTCTGGATAAACTGTGGCAAGGTGCAGTTAGAGGAACCCTGAGATAAAGGTCACAGTTAAAGCTTTTGCTGTGCTTGCCGATACCTGAAGGATCAGATTCTTATCTTAACTGAAAATAGTGTTGCTAACCTTTTTACTCCCCTTTTTGACACATCTTCATTATTGGTTTGTTGCAGTTAATTTCATCAAGAGTGTACTGGAGCATAATCCATTTGTTGGATGATAGGTGGGAACAATGGGTTTCTGCTCTTCATAGCCTTGTGATGGGCTGGGGAGATGCACAAATGTATATTCTCAATATAAAATATATAGTATTATATAATACAACGATGTGTTTTAGTATCAAAAGATTTTACCCCAAAACAAAAATGAATAAATGAATGAATTCTTGTATTTCATTGGAAAACTCTGCATTCAACCAATATTGCAAGCTTTTAAAAGCAATGTTTTGGCTAAATTAATATCATCATACATGGTCTTATGGGAAAATAAACATATTTCAGAGTATATTCATAAATTGAGGTACAATGCACTTAGAAATTTATTGAGTGTGAATTAATACAAAGAGTAGAAATTAAATGGAATATGAAAACTATCAGACATAATTCTCACCTTTTCCCCTTTATTAGATTATCTTATCCCTCTCTTCTTATTAATTATTATTGCTAAATGCAAGTAGTAAAAAACTATGTTTGCATTTGAAACAGAATGGCACAGATCATTGTGATGATAAACATGTAAAATTCATGGACACACAATTTATTAATTATTCATCATTCCACAAAATATTATTGTGTTATAAGATGTTCTCTATTATGACCTAAGTTTTTGGACCAGCAAAATAAATGAAGCTCCAGTTTTCCTGGAGTTTTTAAATCAAGTAAGCCCATGAGACAGCTTCAGGGAGTTAATATGTAGAAATAAAAAAGAGTGAAATGTTAGATGGAATGACTTTTTTCAGTATTGTTTCATGAATAGTTGGCATTTGAGCTGAGACCTGTATAATGGAAATAAGCTTGCAGAGAGGAGAGCAAGCATTCCAAAGAAAACACTAATAAAAGCACAAAGACACTGAGCAGTCATTAATCCTCTGTTATGGCTCATTCTGATTCCTAGCAGCCATGTAGAACACAGCATTTTCTTGTAAATTTTGCTATGGTGTATTACCGATTGGAACTGTCATTAGAACCTTTGCATATGTAAAAAAATGTATTCTCACTGCTGAATAGAAATAAAGTTCCATGATAAATGAAGAGAGCATTAAGGTTGTCAAAGACTTAATTTTACTTGGATCCACAGTCAACACAACAGTTAACACAACCATGGAACCACAGTCAAGAAACAGTTAATGTATTGCAGTGGACAAACCTGCTGCTAGGAACCTCTTTAACTTGTGAAAGAGCAAGGATTTCACTTCATAGACAAAGAAAGGTGCACCTAATCCAAGGGATGAGGTGCCATTTGCCTGAGATTGTATCTGAAAGTTCAACAATGGTAGAATCGATGACTTCACATTGTTTTGTTACCTAAAAATATTGAATCTACCATGGGTATCCGAAAGCAAATCTGTCTTTTAAGTGTGGCCAAAATGCTGCTTGGAAGATGGGACTTCATCTTCTGTACTTTGAACATGTTCTTAGGAGGGACCAGTGCCTGGAGAAGGGCAGTATGCTTTGTAAAGTCGAGGGCCAAAGAAAACAAAGGAGACTCTTTTTAAGAAGAATGATACAATGATCTCAAACACAACAGAAATTGTGGAAGTGTTTCCAGATGGGATAGTTTTTTTCAGTTGTGTGCATAATCGCTACAAGTCAATAGCACTTAACAACAAAAGAAAGAATCTTAATGGAAGCAGAGTGTCATATTTTTCTCCATAGAGCAACTGATGGATTTGAACCTCTTACCTTTGACTTGAAGGCTAGGTGTCCTCCAGATCTGAATGCTGCTAAAGTGGCACACACTTGACATTTTAGTAGACTGAAGGAACCCGGTATATCTGGAGCATGTTTCATAATAGAGGTGAGAAGAGATAAACTAGGAGTGGAAGGCAGGAAACAGATCCTAATGATGGTGAAGAATCCAGGTCTGGATCTTATTTTTAGTATAACATGAGACCATTTGTTTGATGATCATATATGGAATCAGGAAAGATTACTTGTATATTTTCCAAATACATTAATTTATTTGCTTCTAGAAACCTCCTGTTGGACCTTAATAAGAAAGTCTAGGTACAATAGGTAAAGTGTTAGACAGCTAACTGAAGATATAGTACTTTGAACCCACCAGCCACTTTGCAGAAGCAAAATGATGTAATTGCCTCCCATTAAGACTTATCATTTCAGAAAGCCAATGGAAGCTCGCTTGCCATTAGTCTGAATTGACTTGATGGCAGTAGATTTCGTGTTTTGGTTTTTTTTAAAGTGGGTGAATAATGAGACCTAATTGGAACTTGTTTCATTTCCTCCTGAGAACTGATCATGGCTTGGTAAAATTATTAAAGAGTAGGAGAAGTGCAGGAATTGATGGTATTGTTTGGAAATAGTGACAATAAGAATTGCTCGTTGATTGCAAGAGAAAAGCAAGGGAATGATAATCAAACTGATTCTTTGTTTCAGCAAATAGTTCTGTTGTCACTTAATCAGATGGCTTGAAAAATGGAAATAGGAAGGTGAAAGATATTATGAATAACTGGGGGATGGTACTGCCTTCAGCACAAATTTGTAGCAACAGAATTGCCTAGAGATAGTAATTTTAAATAGAGCAATCCCCATCCTCCAACGAAATGATCACAGATGGGCTGGGACCCAACTCATGATTCCGACTGTCACTTCTCTCTCTATCCAGAGATCCTGATTATTGCTTCTTAAACTAACTGGGCATGAAACCATATTCCTATATAGTGCTTTTAGTTTTTCACGCCAACTGTTTCTGGCATGTTTTTTGTTTCTACTGGGAAAATCTCACTCAATGCCAAGAACGAACTGTTTTTGCAGTGTGTTGGTGCTTTGGTAGCTATTCAGAAGGGTCTTAAGAATGCACAAAACACTTTTCTTATTAAAATAAAATATTATTTTGTCTTCTCCACTTTGCTATTCACACATAGCAACCTGTTTCTCTGAGGATGGGAGGCTAGTATGGAAGAAAACGGTTTATATTTAGAAGGGCTTATAAAATTCAGTTTTTTCTGTTTTCATTCTCCAGGCATCCAACACCCCAGTGAAGAGTTTTGTTTCTGAAATGATTTCATAGTGTACATCATTATATCCTGCAGAGATGGGATGAGTGAAGTAGACTCAATACAAATAAAAGTGCTAATAATGTTCTCATTAGAGCATGGAGATAAAAAGAATTATGTATATATAAATAGAGTGGTTCTCTACATGTATTCCAGGAACTACTCTGGGTCCCCAAAACCCTTTCCAGGGGATCCCTATGGTCAAAATGACTTGCTGTCTTCTTTTCTTCTCACATGAGTGTGAGAGAATTTCTCAGAGGGAACATGACACCATAGTAAATTGAATAGGGAAAGATAGGAATTTAATTGTCTTTTATTAAATCAGACATTAAAGACACTTTAAAAAAAAAAAGTAAAGCAATACTTTACATATTAAAAAAATTTGATCTATTTTTTTGTAAATAAATGTTATTTAGTCATTGTGAGTGAATAAAAATATTTGAAACATTTTTGAGTTTTAATTTCTACTGTGATAAATATTAATTTATAAATTCCAGAAAGAAAACATCCAGGAACTTTGGCTTCCTCAGTTATTTTAAAGTGACGAAAGGGATCTTGGGACTAAAATGTTTGAGAACTGCTCTAGTGGGGTTTCTTACCCGCACAATGGTGACTTTTGCAAAACTATCAAATGCTCATTTCCAAGCATTCTGCTCTTTTTTGGAGTCATTTTGTTCAAAATTAGTTGATTTTGGGTAATTGTCTTAATGGGTTCTTTTTTTTTTGGTTGGTTTTTGTTTATTTGTTTGTTTCTAGAATTTAGGCAGTATATGTGAACTACCTCAGCAGTTACATGTTATATTTTGAGGCTGAACCTTTTTGGTCTCTTTCATCTAGTCATCCAGGCAATCAGCTAACAAGAATCACTTGAACTTATACCTTATACAAGGTCCTTGTTAGATGCTCTACTCATTTATCAGTTTATTGCTTCACTGCCCCAAACTCACCCTTTATTTTTGGTACTTTGACAATGGAGTTTGCCTGTTCGAGGCGTTTTCCTTTGTAGCTAGTACGGTTGTTATGCTTTGTCAGTGGAGGGTGACAGAGGGCATATTATAAGGAAGTGGCTTCTGATTTTGCTTTGCTTCCATTTTTGTATCTGCTGGCTGGTTTCTGGCTGTATAGCCATCTGTACTCAAGTGCTGTGTCCCGTGCATACAGTTATCCAGGGGAGCACGTGCTCAGCCCTGGCCTGGTCCACACCTCTCCGTGTAAACACTTGTGGTCCCAGTGCTACTGTTGCCCTGTTACACAAGGAGTGCTTCCTGATTACATGACTGTGGTCCAACTTAGGCCTGAATGATCTCATCAACTTCTCTGTGATGTACTGGGCTGCAGCCACATCTTCTCCAAGGAGGTTTGATTCTCGGCAACTGCCTTCTCTTTCCTTGCTTGTTCCTTTCATTAATGGTGTTGATGTTGTCATTATTAATTGTCCTTGAGTCTATTCTGATTTATAATAGCCCCATGCATGTAGAGTAGACTGTTCCATAGGATTTTCTGAACAAATCATCATCTGAGATGTTCTATGTAAGTTTGAACTACCATCTTTTTTGCTTGTATTTTTTTTGTTTCATAGTTTATATTATTACATTTCCCTCGTTAAATTTAGGGTTAATTCTCTTTTCTGATTGGACCCCGGATGAATCAAGTGCATGCTTAGAGGATGTATTGCTCATATGAGGTAAATACAAAATCCTCATATAATTATCTAAAAATTGCACATTAGCAGTGTATCATTAAGAGCCAGAATCAGAAATGCAGACATTATTTAGTGCAGAATTTTATGTGGGGAAAATCCAACATGGGCAAAAGAAACTGAAAAAATGTTGGGACGTCCAGGATAAGTGCTGAGCTGGGTGAAGGCCTTCCTGGAAGGGAGTGACTTGGGTCTAGTTCTGGAGATTACTGGCGTCATCTGTGGAAAATAGAAAAGAGTTTGTCAAATTTGAGAGGTGAATTGTGAAGAGGAAAAGTGGGAAGTAAAATTACAGAAGTTCCTAGTGGAATAAGATCATAGAAAGTTGTATAAGTTAAGCAGACAAATAGAGTTCTTTTTAAGTTTGTAATTCACATTCAATGGATTTTGAATAAAAACTGATTTAAGAATCATTACCTCAATGTACTAAGGGGCATATGTAAAGGAGTTTAACAATATAATATTGAGATGTATTTATCTTTCATTATTTTCTTTGTAGTTAATCCTATTTCCTATGTTAATACTGTATTCTTAGAAGTATGGATTAAAGATAAAAAATTCCATTAATACAGACAATAATCCTCATGGCATTATTTATTATTTATTCATCTCGTTATTAGACTATGAAGTCTATGAATATTGGACTTGCAGTTTTTCTGTCATTCTTCTCAATTTTTTAAAATCATCTTTAGTCTGTTATCTGTTCTCCCTCCTCCTTAGTGACTTGAAACAGGAGATACATGATTTTTTGTACTGTGTGTTTCTGAATTACTCTGTAGGATGTAAATAAGATTTATATTAAAAGCTATGAAACCTGCCTTTGTTTTATAAGTATTTGACATTATTCATTTGATGCTCCTATGTAAGATAGTTACTCGAAGTTTCTCTTTGTCAGAGTATAATCTCATGCATGCTTATGATTGACTATTCAAAAGTGTATGTGATAATAATAAATTAGATGATTGGAGTTCCTCACAGATAATACACTACTAACATTTTGCTCGATTTTATTTCCAATGACATTTGTTCATAAGTTCCCCCCCTCCTCAGTCTCAAAGCATTTACTGGAATACTCTGTTTCTTAAGAGTATAAAGAATATTTTTAAGAATATTACTTTACTTAAAAATGGGTATATGGTATATGTGTCAGTATAGATTTTTCATGTTAAGTATTACGATTGCTAAATCACAACTAAATAATATTAAGCTCTTATTAGAAATCTGAGTGATTATTTAGCCAAAGAGGATAAGAGTAAATACTTTTAAATTACAAAGAAAAAAGGACGTATTTATTGGGAAATTAAGAATTTATTGGGAAATTAAGAGTTTGGTAGTGGGTTATTCTGGGAGATTATAGAAATTACTTTTAGAAGCTAGAAAGAATAGCACAGCGTTCTCTATGCTTGAGCTGATATAAACAAAATCTAGTGCTGGAGAAGAGTATTGAATGTACCATGGACTGCCAAGAAAACAAACAGATTCATCCTAGAGAGGGTTAAACCAGGCTACTCCTTGGAGGCAAAGATTCTGGGGCTTTGTCTGACATACTTTGGACATGTTGTAAGGAGAGACAGGTCTTTGGAGAGGGACATCATGCTGGGTAGAGTAGAGGGACAGCCCAGGAGGGGAAGACCCTCTATGAGGTGGATTGATTCAGTGACTGGGGTAATCGGGATGGGTGTGTCAGAGGCAATGTGATTGGCACAGGATAGAGCAGGGTTTAGGGCTGTTGTACATAGGGTCGCTATGAGTCACAAATGACTCAACTCGACGGCACATAACAACAACAACAACAGTGTTAAAAAGGCTTCTGTGATGCCTTCTGCATAAATTGTCTCTATGTCAAGTCATTAGTTAAAGTGTGACTTTTTAGTTCTAGTACTTACTTTGTCTATTTTTTTATTTTGTTCTTCAGTAGAACTGTGTAATAACTACACATTATTCCATGAGCAATCAGAAAATGTAGTAATAATCTGATTTCATTGAAAGAAGCAGATGTATTCTTTAGAAACAAATTATTAGCACTGACTATTATTATTGGCACTGAGTGTAGTTTTGACAAGCTTTTATTCTGTGATTTTTGTCATTCTAATGATTCAATTACTAATGTCTACAAATTAATAGACTTTATGCATCCATTTTTTATTTAAAAAATTCATATAACCTTAAAATGAAGCTGGCAGAAAATTACTAATTGGTCTTAATGGTAAATATCATACTATGTAATTAAAATGTGAGAAAGTGCATAGTTAATGGATGAAAATAACTATTTAAAAGCCAGTAAGTCAGTTGGAGATCCTCTGAAGATAAAATTGATGTAGACTTGTAAAAAATATACTATTTCCTTAACTTTCATTGAAAAAGAATAAAACACAAACAAACAAAAACCAAAATCCCAAACCCCTAAAACAAACTAATGTACCAGTAGGTAAGTAGGTGACAATGATGTGGAGAATTTGAAGCCATTAACTAGACATACTTTATTCGAGATATCTGTCTAAGATTAGTTAAAAGCAGTAATCGGTCTATTAGGCAATGTGAATATTAAGACTTCTCAACAAGTTGGCTGGGGATGTCTAATGTGAGTATATGCCAGAATAGAAGTATCCTGCTTCTATAAATTAGGTTGAAATCTAGGATATTCTGTTAAGAAAAAAATACACAGTTTACTGCATAAAAATATAATATGTGAGAATCATAGAAGATAACTTTTTTAAAAAATAATTCAAACTTACAGAAGAAAATGAGACCTAAAAGGAATAAAATGGGTATGTGTAGTATGGTTATGTGTGGCACTGCTAGCCAAAAGATCAGTGGTTTGTCCCCGCTCCTGCTCCTTGGGAGAAAGAAGGGCAATCTCCTCCTGTAAAGATATATAAACTTGATTGAGGGCCACTGTCAGGCTGCATTGACCGTATAGCAATAGTTTGGTTTGCTTACACTGAGGAGTAGGGAGCCCTGGTCCCCTAAAGCTAAAAGCTGCACTACAGCCCAAAGGCATCCAGTTTGAATTTACCAGTTACTCTGGGGAGAGGGATAGGTAATCTCCTCCCATGCCATTACTGTCTCGGAAAACCTGCTATGGGGCCAGCTATGGGTCAGATCCAACTCGATAGCTCTCAACAACAAAAACAACAACATACTGAGGAGTGGGTAACTCTGGAGGCCTACTGGTAAGAAACTGTGCTACAATCGCAAAGGCACATGGTTTGAATTTACCTGCTGCTGTGGGGAGAATATGAACAATCTCCTTTTTCCTTTTAAAACTCAGTTTCAACTCGATGTCACACAACAATGCATGAGGAGTACTTTTCTTCTGGCATCATTATTCACTTGAGCAAAAGGCCAAATGTGTCTATTGCATTTCAAGTCTACCAGTTGCTGTGGATGAAAGATGGGAAGTCTCCTCATTTAAAGAGTTACAGCTTCAGAAAACAAGAGAACGTCCCTATGAGTTTGTTTTTGTTTTGTTGTTTATATAGGTTAAAAGAGCCTGGGTGATGTAGTTCATTATGTAGTGTGCTGCTAACTGGAAGATCCGTGGTTCTAATTCAGTAGCAGCTGCATAGGATAAAGATGAGCAGTGTCATCCATTCAGGATTGATTTGGCAATGTGTTGGAGGGATGTTATAATTTAAAATCTACTTGATGACAGTGGCTTTGCCTTTGACCTTTATGTAATTGAATTCCTCCTGTCTTGTGATATGAACATATTGTTGAGTGTTAATTGAGCTAATTAGACTCAAGGTGGAATTATGTGGCATTCAATTGGACATGGCTTATCAATGGAATTCCAACCAAATTTTTAGAGGCAGTAAACATATGGGAAGAAATTGCTCAACTCTCTCCCATGGAGCAGCCGGTGGATTTGAACCACATGACTTTGAACTGGCAGAGCAAATCCTTACCTACTTGGTCACCAGAGCTACAGTTTGCCTCATACTAGTGATAATACAAAAGTCTGCTTAATTTCACAAATTTGGTCAGGGAGACTCACTGAGGGGCTCATGCATGCTTTTATTTATTCTGTGGCAGTACACCAATGCAATTTCATTAAAATTGTATTTGGAGAAAGCACATATTTTGCAGTAGAATTTGAGTTTTACTTTAAGTCTGATATACAGGTATATTTATAATTTTTTGGAATAAATGTTTGTTAAAATCTACTATAGCATGAAACAAGAGATTGAGTTTTCTAGTGTGGACACTGGACTACTACCAGGAGCCTGTATTGCAGGTCTCACATTTGAACTTGGTCAGTCAGTTTGTGCCCTTTACTATAGATGAAGGAGCATTGCACTGACTGCGTGCAGTCCTGTACCTCCTCACTACAGATGTCCCATACATAGCCATTTACTCAAACTGAAGGATGTGGAGTAGGCTAGTGAATTTCAAGCCAGGTTTCTTGTAGTGTTAGAAGACTGTAGGGAGTATTGGGTAATTGGAGCCAACGGCAGGAGTGCTCAGGCTGTGATGAGGCTCTGAGTAAGTGAATGTCTTATTTGTCAGACCCTCAGCTGTAGAAATTTTACCTTTTAAACCTCAGTGCTCACTCTAACACTAAGAAGATAGGTATATTTTTACTCTCTTTTTTATAAGAATAGGAAAACTGAAGCTCAGAATGGTTAGGCCACTGCATACAGTCTCACTATTTAAATGAAGATGATCTTAGTATCTTAAATAAAAAGTAATTCTAATTCCCTAACTCTTAGCTTTGATGGACTTTCTGTAAAATGGGTAAGGAAAAGAACATTATCCTTTATGTGCTTGTGTATATGTAACAGATTACTCTGGTGACCTCATGGGTAAAGAGCTATGTACCCCCCTACTCCACAGGAGAAAGATGAGCAATAGTCTCCTGTGAGCATCATAGCCTCTCAATACCAACTGGAAGGTCAATTATGAGTTAGTTCTAACTCCATGGCTTATATCAACAACAACAGCAGCAGCAGCATTTATTATACACACACACACAAGTTAGATCAATAAAATATTGCATTTATTTGTTTTGTATCTAAATACTTTTGTGACACAAGTTTATTTTATTTCATAGTTCTTCTGTTTACTAAGACCTCAGAGTGGGACATGGATTTGGATGAAGCACTCTTGACTATGTGTTGACTTTGGAAGCTCTGTTGACTTATTATCACAAACATTTCTGTTTTTCAATTTCTTAACTTGTAAATGAGGTATAATAGTAATAATAATAATAAGAAGTGCTTGTGGAACCTCAGGTAGTGAATGCATGTTATGTACTTTAAACAATAGTCTGTTACTGGCTAAGTATTCAGCTCAACTATTTACTTGAGATTTAGCTATGCTTCTAGAATAGAGGCATAGCTAATTCTATTCAATCTAAATGCCTAGAAAATCATTAAATATAATGGCCTTCATGAAGAAGAATGGGACATCAGGATTGGAGGAAGACTCATTAACAACCTATGTCATGCGGATGATACATTTTGCTTATTGAAAATAAAGAGGACTTGGAATGCTTACTGCAGAAGATCAAAGACTATACCCATCATATTAACTAGATCCCAACATCAAGATGGTAGTAATCCTTACCACTGAGACAGTAGGCAACATCATGGTAGACGGTGAAAAGATTGAATTGGTCATTGACTTCATGCTTGTTGAATAAACAGTCAACATCTATGACACAAGCAGCTGAAAAATCAAAAGACACTGGGAAACCAAAAGAACTTTGGGAAAATCTACTGTCAAGAGCCTCTGCAAAGGTTGAGGAGCAATGATGGCAGTTTAAAGACTAGGGCTTATGATTCAAGCCATTGTCTTTTTCAGTTGCTTGTTATGCATCTGAAAACTCAACAATGAATAGGGATGACAATAGAATCAATAACTTGGACTTGTGATATTTAAGAAGAGTACTGGATACCCTATTGTCTGATAGAAGAAAAAAATTGTTTAGGACGAACTAGGGTGCTTCTCAGAAGCAAGCATGGTGAACTTCATCTCACATACCTTGGACATGTTATTAAGAGACGCCTGTCCTTGGGAAAAAGCATCATGCTTAGAAAGTTAGAAGGCCAATGAAAGTCAGAAGACCCTCAGTGAGATGGATTGACACAGTGACAGTAAGAATGGGCTCAAGATGAGTAGAGATGGAAGAGGATGGCACCAGAGAAGGCGATACTCAGATGCACTGATCATTGGGCCACTCTGAATTGTAATCAGTTTAATGGCAACCACTGCTATTGTAGAAGACAGTCTTTTTTAAGTTAAATTTAACCTTTGAATGAATTGGTGTCCTTTTTATCAATTTATTATTATTATTATTACTACTATATATTAATTTTTCTTAAATATCTATTAACACTTATTTTATGTCGTTTCAGGTTCCTATATGTTAGTGGATTCTTCAGATCATGACCCTGGGGAAAAAGCCAGACTTCAGCTGCCTACAATGAAGGAGAATGACACTCATTGCATTGATTTCAGCTACCTGTTATATAGCCAGAAAGGGCTGAATCCTGGAACTTTGAACATATTAGTCAGGGTGAATAAAGGACCTCTTGCCAACCCAATTTGGAATGTGACTGGCTTCACGGGCAGAGATTGGCTTCGGGCTGAGCTTGCAGTGAGCACCTTTTGGCCAAATGAATATCAGGTAAACATCTGTACTATTTTGATTTATGCTTTGATGTCAGTGAATCTGATTTTATGTGTAACACTTAGAGTTAAGTACTGACCCTTATAACTAGACATTGTCTTTCTACTCCCTTCTTCTGTCCCCATTCTTTTATTTAAGAAAATGATCAAATATTTTAGCACATAATCTTCATCTTACATAGGTTGTTGTTGTTAAATATTGTCAAGTAGTAGCAACTCATAGCAACCCTATGAACGAAAGACCTGAACACTTGTATAATTTTCATCCTTTTTGCAGGTTCATAGGGTTTCTGAAAGCAAGCTGTTTTGGAGTGGATGCCACTCCTGCTTCCGAGGTTGTTTTAATTGGGAACTCCACCAAACACTGTCCACTCTGGATGACCATTATCACATTTGACACATCAGTGTCACAGTGTTCAGCATCACAGCAAGCACAGGTTACCTCTGTACAGCAAGTGGACAGACCAGGGCTATAAGACCTAGAAGAATGTTTGAGTGAAAACAATTAAAAACAGGCCTAAGGGCCATGAATTAAATGCTTGATAGCATCACTTTCTGTCCAATAGGCCATCTTACGTATAAGGGAAAAATGCTCTGGTCTAAAACACGTTAATGTGTGGGAAATGTTATTTATTGACATACATGATATAAAGATCCCTGGTAGTGTTTAATGTCTTTTAAATTAAAGGAGCAGTTCAAATCCATGACTTGCTTTACTGGAGAAAGATGGCCACTCTTCTGTTGTAAGGATTTATACCTTCAGAGACCTGGTTAAGGGTCATCATTAGATACTACCATGAGTGTTTGGGTTTTAGAAAAAATAATCTTGAGTGCAATAATCAGACTACTAATTCATTAATATTCTCAAACAAAATATTTGAGAAATAAGCAGGAAATAGTGCTTCATGAAATATTTTAAGGGGTATTTTGGAATATTATATTCTTGTCAAAAAGTTTAATATGAAATAAATAAAATTTATATCTAGGATGAGAATACAGGATTCTAGTTGTAATGTGATCAAGTATATTATAATTTACTATCTTTATACTACAGCTATTATAACATTCTACTTCGGAAAGCTGCTCACAATGTTTTACGATTTTTATCCCTAATCTTATTATGATGAAGCTAGGCATGGCACAGCCTCATCATCTTCTGGTTTTGTAAAATTTCTATGGTTTCGGGGGAAAAAAATTCATTCCCAATGTGAAGAGTTATTCAATCATCTTATTGTAAAAGCTCAATTTCTAGAATTAGGGAGTCATTATTATAGATTAAAAAGTAAAGAACCAGAAAACTAGTTTTTTACTTTGAGTTTAAGATTTAAACTTTCAAAATATTTATGTATGTGTAATGTACAGGACTTAATGAGACTGGCTTGTCTAAAAGTTTATGTTTTATTTGAGTCAGTATGTACTTAATACCTATTTTTAAATAATTAACTATTTCATAAGTTTAGGCTTCTTTTTACTTCTATAAACACACACAAGTAAAAAATATATTGTTGATTTTTTTTTCTCCTATTGCACTTAAAGCATTTTACCTTGCAAACCTGGTTCTAAAAGGTAGAAGGTTCTTTATGTGCATGTTTTTCTGAGATAGTATGAATTTTGAGAAGGTATTAGTTTCTTCTGTTAGTTATAAACAGAAGTATATTCTGTAGTTTAGGAATGTCACATGCTTTTTAAGAGCTTCAGCTCTGGAAGAGAAGTGTGTGTGATCTCTGGATAGGTGAGGGGTCATGAACTGAAGCTACAGTGATGGCAGCCTCATCACTGGGCTCATCTCTGACAATCAGCACTTTATCAGGATGCCGTCTTAGTGCATTGTCTTTTTACTGACTTTCTGAGAATATGACATCCAATCTTCACATAATACTGAAAAAAGATAGCCTAGTTCCGCAAGATAAGACTGACAAATATTACAGTATTCATTCAACAAAGTAAATCTCTCCCAAGTAATAGTATAAGAAAGTCATTACAAATTTAGAATATTACATCACATTCCTTGGAAAAAGTGCATCCAGATCCAGTGTACTCCTTAGAGGTAAAACTGGTGATTGTTTTTCTCACATATTGTGAGCATGTTTATCAGAAGGAGTTAATCTTTGGAGAATGGTTTTAGGCTTAGAAAATAGAGGGAGGGAAGACCTGCAGAGGCATGAATTGTCAGAATAATTGTAACAGTGGGTTTAGGTAAAGATGGCATTATGAGGATGGCCTAGGATCAACAAGGCTTTGATCTGCTCTAGTTAGATTCATAGTCAGAATCTGTTTTAACAACAAGAGTCACAAACCATTATCTTTATTCAACTCTATCATTTGCTTAATTTTTTGAATGATATGAAGCCAGTAGTTTTATCAACTCCAAACAAAAAATTAGTATCCTACAATATGATATTTCTGTTCTTTTCTAACTCATAAATGACATATGTGTTTTTCTAAATTTTTAAAGATCTCTGAGTTAAGTTAATAACATTATGTTAATATCATGAAAACATCACTCCAGATTTTGGCATAGATTTTTTTTTCTTACAGCTCATCTTTCTTCAGCTAATACTGTAGTTACAGAATTCAGAATTTATGGATAAATACATGTTTTGTTCAGTCTCATTGTGTCTCTGGCATATTTAAGCAACAGGACAGAAACTGTCTTTACAAGTTTCAACCTGGCCACTTATAAGGTTTTGGAGCTCTCTTTATTGGCATCCACTTCCTGAACAACTAGCCTCTGGAAATTTATGAACTTTGATAAATGTCAATAGTTGTAGAGGAGCTTCAGGCCTTTTGTTCATAGGGTCGTTATGAGTTGTGCTCGACTTGAAGACAATCAACAACATTGTCAGAAGAGAGGTGTCAGTTTAAATACTAAAGTGTACCTATCTAAACCGTGCACTTTTCAGTTAGATTCTATGTGTGTGAAAGTTGGACAATGACGGAAGAATCAGTGCTTTAGAATTATAATTTTGAAGAACAATACTGAGTATACCATGGACTGCCAAAAGAACATGCAACCGGGGTACTCCTTAGAGACAAAGGTAGTGAAACTTTGTCTTAAATATTTTTGGCATGTTGTCAGGAGGGGCTAGTTTTTAGAAGGGGACTTCATGCTGGGAAAAGTGGAGAGTTCATTGTAAAAGAAGACTCTCAAGATAGATAGACACAGTGACTCTAAAAAATGAGCTGAGTAATCAGAGATGATGAGGATAGTGCAGGATGAAGCAAGGCTCAGATGTGTTGTTTATCTCACATTGACAAATAAAGCAAGCCTGTGGAACAATGATTAGTGTTTGGCTGATTACTGATTGGTTTGAATCCATCAACAACCAAGAAGGGATGAGGCAGTCTGGTCCTGTAAAGATTTCCAGCCTTAAGAACTGTATGAAGCATTTATATTCTGTCGAATAGGGGTCCAAGATGTTGAAATCTACCCCAAAATGTGGGATACACACACAAAAAAGACACATTCAGAAACAGTGGGCAGAAGCTTCCTTGTTATAGATTAAAATGTGCAAATAAATTGTTTCTTAACTAATTATTTTGCTTTCACATCTTTTCCTTCAACCTGCAAAATTTAGTAATCAATAAAAGCAAGTAACAGAGTATTTTTTATTTATGTGCTTAGTGCTCAATAAATTACTTGATTGATATTTTCATTGATTCAGTCAATTAGATACCTAGTTGTACCTGTAAATTCATTATTAGAAACAGCTAGCATATCAGAAAATATATTTACCTAGTGGGTTTTTTTTTGTTATTATGAAACAACTTGAAACATTTTTGATGGATGCTCAATTCTTACAGATTTTTAAATTGAGATACAGCTATTGTAAAATATCAACATCAGAAACTATCTTTTTGCATTCTTTTCCCCCCTACTAGTTTATTTACAAAATTAGAATACATTGTTTTCAAGAAAAAATTCTTTCATTTTCTCTCACCCCCCACCCATCCAATTGTCCAACCCCAGGATTAATCCCCCCCTCCCCCTACTCATCCTCATCCTTTTGCTTCCAGCCTTTCCTACTCCTCTTAGATCCTTATACTTATTCTATAATAATGGCTTTATACAAGATTTATCCTTGTGGGACTGAGTTAGTTCACTCAGAATAATGCTCTCCAGTGCTTCTCAAGGTAGGTAATAATTTACAAAGTTATGCACCATGGGAAAGTCTGCTGTTAGGGCCCTGTCCAAAGTACTGAAGAGCAGTGGTGTCTCTATGGAGACTAAGGTGCGTCTGATACAGACCATGGTCTTCACAATCACTTGTTGTGCATCAGAGAATTGGACAATGACCAAGGAGGATAGAAGGAGAATTGATGCCTTTGAGCTGTGGTGCTGGAGAAGAGTATTGAGAATACCATGGACTGCTAGGAAAACAAACAGATTTGTCCTAGAAAGGGTCAAACCAGGTGGCTCCTTGGAGGCAAGGATTCTGAGGCTCCATCTAACATACTTTGGACATGTTGTGAGGAGAGACCAGTCCTTGGAGGAGGACATCATGCTTGGGAGGGTGGAGGGACAGCGCAGGAGGGGAAGGCCCTCTATGAGGTGGATTGATTCAGTGACTGGGATAATCAGGATGGGAGCGACAGAGACAGTGCGATTGGCATAGGACAGAGCTGAGTTTAGGGCTGTTGTAAATAGGGTCGCTATGAGTTGCAAGTGACTCGACGGCACATAACAACAACAACAACATCAACAACAACAACATTGCTCCTGCATGCTACATAGTATTCCATTGTGTGAATGTACCATAATTTCTCAATCCATTCGTTTGTGGTTGGACATTTGGGCTGTTCCCATGTTCTTGTGATGGTGAATAATGCTGCTATTAACACTGGTGTACAAATCTCAGTTTGTGCCTCAGTTCTCCTATTCTCAGGGTATATTCCAAGTAGTAGAATAGCTGGGTCATATGGAATTTCTATGTTCAGCTTTTGGAGGAAGTTCCAAACTGCCTTCCAGAGTGGTGGCACCATTTTACAATTCCACTAGCAATGTATAAGCATTCCTTTTTCACCACATCCTCTCCAACATTTATTACTTGCTACCCTGTTAAACTTTGCCACAGTTACTGGAGTGGGATGGTACATCATTGTGGGTTTGATTTGAAATAATGCATAGATTTTCTTTAGCTTGGCCTCTAGATTAATAGAATTGTGATATACATAGAAGTTTGTTTTTGTTTTTTTTCTTGGTTCTACAGAAAACAAACAGATTCATCGTAGAGAGGATTAAACCAGGCCTTGGAGGCAAGGATTCTGGGGCTTCGTCTGACATACTTTGGACATGCTGTAAGGAGAGACAGGTCTTTAGAGAGGGACATCATGCTGGGTAGAGTGGAGGGACAGCGCAGGAGGAGAAGACCCTCTATGAGGTGGATTGATTCAGTGACTGGGGTACTCGGGATGGGTGTGTCAGAGGCAATGAGATTGGCACAGGATAGAGCACGGTTTAGGGCTGTTGTACATGGGGTCATTATGAGTCACAAATGACTAGATGGCACTTAACAACAACAACAACAACAACAACAACAATAACAGTTTCCTCACTTTGTTTTCTTAAGAGAATTTATACTCTTGTCAAAACTTTTCCTTTTTCACTTATTGTCTCTGTTTTGTTAGGTAAAATAGGCACCCAAAATGAAAGCAAGCAAAGAAGCTTTTATTGGGGATCTCAGGCTCTGAGGCACAGATCTCTGACCCAGGCCAGGGGAGGGGGGAAGAGAGAGAGACAGACTGGCAGGATGGGTCAGAGAAGTTCTCACATGGCATGAAGAAGTGGCCTTTTAAAAGACTTTGGGAAGAAGAGGGCTATCTTCTGGGAGGGGAAATAGTTACTTAGCTCACTGCAGCTGCCAGCCCTAGTGGTGATGCTGTTAAATGGGCAGTCTCTTGGCAGAGGACATTGTTGTCAAGCATGCTGATTGGCTGTGGCTTTTGGAGAGGTTAGAGGTTAGAGGGCAGCTGATGACATTGCTAGACGGGTAGTCTCTTGGCAGAGAAAGCAGTTGTGGAGCATGCTGATTGACTGTGGTGGTTGCCAGCAAGATGGCTTGTTGCCTGGGCGTGAATCTACCCTTCAGAGCCTATCAAAGTTTTTCATTCCCTTTCCTTATGTTGTATTTCTAAAGGAAATCAACTTTCTTTTCTCTTCAGAAAGGAATAGGTAATTTCATCTACTTGATCCTTTCTTTATCAAAACATCCCTGGAGCCCAACATTACAACTTAAGTGAAATGCAGTCAAAAAGAAGGTAGTCTAGGGGAACTCTGGTGGTCTAGTGGTAAGGAGCTGCAACTACAATCCCAGAGGCGCATGGTTCGAATCCACCAGATGCTCTGCTGGGGAAGGAGGGACAATCTCCTCCTCTACCAGTCAGATCTGATTTGACGGTACACTCACACAAAAATACTAAAAATACATTTTTTTTTTAAAAAGAAAATTGTCTCAGAGTGTTACTACATTTACTTTGTTTAGGATAATTTTTGTGTAACAAGTATATTCTTAAAATAGATATAAAATGAAAAAAGTTATCTTAAGTTATTTTCTTTTTCATCTTTATGAGAAACATAAATTTTGAAAGAGTCTAATATGTCTTTGATGTAATCTGCCCTTGCCAGATATTTCATCAGCCCATATGCCAAAAAATGTGTAATCATATAGTTGATTGATGTGGTAATCAGTCATTTATGCAGTGGTTTGGTAATTAATGAAAAGATACTAGTTTTTAGCCCCTACAAGGTTAATATCTGATTATAAAAGGAACAATAAACATGGAATGATGAAGTAAAGGTAGATTAGTCCTTCAAATATTTAACTCTCGGTTTTGGTGAATTAAGAGACACAACAGATTTTCTTCCTCCAATCCTAATGCTACATTCCTCCTCAGAGAGCCCAGCTTCCCAGATATAGATTGAACAGGTATGGAGACACTTGTTTTGAACAATGCAGTGAATACTTGCTCTGTCCTGATGACTGTCTCCTGGTCCAAGTATAGGTTTTGCATAAGCACAATAAAGTGTTTTGGGCTCAGTCTTCTCATAGTTGGCCACCATTTGTTGTGATCCATAAAGTCAAATGAAACACTGATATTCCTCTGATGCTCTCTGCTTTCAGCCAAGCTAAAAATTGCTATAGTATCACTAGTACCACACCCTCTTCTAAACTCAGCCTTCACATCTGGCAGTTCTCTGTTGATATGCTGTTCCAGTAATTTTTGGATGATTTTCAGCAGAATCTTGGTTATTGTTGTTGTTGTTATGTGCCGTCAAGTCACTTGAGACTCATAATAACCCTGTGTCCAACAGCCTTAAACCTTGCTCTATCCTGTCCCAACTTTGCCTCTGACACCCCATTACCCCAGTGACTGAAAAAAAAAATCCATCTCCTTGAGGGTCTTCCTGTCTTGTGCTGTCTGTCCCTCTACCCTCCTAAGCATTATGTCCATGTGCAAGGACAGGTCCCTCCTTGCAACATGGCCAAAGTATGTCAGACGAAACTTCAGAATTCTTGCCTTCAAGGAGCAGCCTGGCTTAACCATCTCCAGGATGAACCTATTTGTCCTCCTAGTAGTCCATGGTGTATTCAATACTCTTCTCCAACACCACAGTTCAAAGGCATCAATTATCTTTCTGTCATCCATAGTCATTGTCCAGCTTTCTGAATCTTGCCTTTATGTGATAGTAATGATATTTTTTCAATAATTTATTCAATCTATCAGGTTGCCTTTCTTTGGAATGGGAACAAATATGGCTCTCTTCTAGTCAGTTAGCCAGGTGGTTGTCCTCCAGATTTCTTGACACAACTTGGTGAGTGCATCCAGGGCAATATGTGTTTGTTGAAATATGTCAATTGGTATGCCATCAATTCTTGGGCCTTGTTTTTTTGTCAATTCATTCAGAGCACCTTGACCTTCTTCCTTCATCACCACAATCTCTTGCTCATATGTTTCATGAAATTCTTCTGAATTAGTCAAATTCTTTGTGACAGTGATTCTGTATAATCTTTCCATCTTCTTTTAATTCTTCCTAGATCATGTAATATTCTTCCCAATGCATCTTTAAATATTGCAACTCGGGGCTTGAATTTATTCTTCGGTCAAATTCAGCTCAGTTCTGTACTGAAGAAAGATTCATTAACAATCTGTGTTATACAGATGACACAACACTGCTTACTGAAACTGATGAGGACTTGAAACGCTTCCTTGATTTTTCAAGGACTGCAACCTTCAATATGGATTGAAGTTTAACAACAAGGAAACAAAAATTCTCACCACTGGTCCGATTGGCAGCATTATGATAGAGGTTGAAGAGAATGAGATTGTTACCTTTAGTGTGCTTGGCTCCACAATCAACACTCTTGAAACCTGCAGACAGGAAATCAAAACATAATTTGCATTAGGAAAGTCTGCTGTCAGGGACATTTCCACAGTACTGAAGAGCAACTATGTCAGTTTGGAGATTGAGGTGCACCCAATCCAGGCCATGGTCTTCACAATTACATGCTATGCGTCAGAAAACTGGATAGTGAATAGGGATGATATGAGAATTGATGTCTTCAAGTTGTGGTGCTGGAGAAGACTATTGAATATACCATAACTAGAAAAACAAACAGGTCCTAGACAGGGTGAAACCAGGCTGCTCCTTTCAGACAAGGATTCTGAAGCATTGTCTGACATACTTTGGGTTTTGCAGAGGGACAACATGCTTGGGAGGGTAGAGAGACAGCACAAGAGAGGAAGACCCTTAATGAGATGGATGATTTAGTGACTGAGGTAATGGAGGTAGGTGTGCAGAGACAAGAAAGTTGGCCCAGGATAGAACAGAGATCAGACCTGTTGTACATAGGGTTTCTAGAAGTCTCATAACTTCATCATCAACAATAACAACAATTACAATAGGGATTTTAGAGTCACTCTGCTTGTTATAAATTGGTTCTGCTCTTCATCCACTATACTTTTGGATAAAGTTCCTTAATTTTTCCATTTTTCTCATTTAGTGTGTGTTAATCACAGGGGTACATTTTTTTCAGGAGTTTGTGAGTATTAATTAATTATATGTCAAATGTATAGAACAGTATATGACACATAGCTTAATGTATTGTTATTGTTTGACACTTTTCTAACTTCAACTCATAGGAACTCTGTGTATAATATAACCAATCCCTGCCTAATCCCACACTATCCTCTCAATCTCTGTTACATTTTTTGTTGCAGTTACAGTGTCAGGGCATCTTATTGAAAGGCTTCTTCTCTTTTACTGACTACTCTACTTAAAACAACAACAACACAAAGTGTTCTTTTCCAAAGATTGACTCTTCCTATTAATATGTCCAAAGTGAGGCAATGTCTCACCATGCTTGATTCCAAGAACTACACTGACCATACTTCTTCCAACAAGATTTGCTTGTTCTTTTGGCAGTCTATAATACAGTCAATATTCTTTCTCAACACCACATTCGGAGACATCAGTTCTTCAGTCTTTGTCATTCATAATCTAACTTTCACAAGCATATGAAAGGATAGAAGAATTGATGAATGCTGTCATCTGAGATATTACCAGTGAGTAATGGCTGGCAGAAGAAGATTTGATGTCTGAGTTGTGTCCCTGGAGAAGGCTATTGAACATACCATAGACTGCCAAAGGAACAAACAGATCTGTTCTGGTGAGGCTGAAATCAAGCTGCTCCTTGGAGGCAAGGATTTTGAAACTTCCTTTCATATACTTTGGGTATGTTGCCAGGAGGGACCAGTCCTTTGAGAAGGTCATCATGTTTGGAATATTTCAGTTTGGTGCTGGTGAGGAAGACCCTCGACCAGATGGATTGACACAAATGATAGTGTTCTTGGAGTAGGTGTGTTAGAGACAATGAGATTGTCTTATAATAAAGCAGGGTTCAGAGCTATTGTTCATAGATTATGTGACCTTGAGTCCTAGTTTACCTGAAGACACATGACAATAACAACAATATCCTTGGGGCTGACTTGTTCTTTGGGGTAACATATTTGCTGTTTAGTATATTAAAGGAATTCTTCATAACAGAGTTGCTCAGTGAAGTCCATTATTGTTTTGCTTGGATACTACTTCCATGGGTATTGATGGTGGATAGAAGTGAAATTAAATCGTTGACAAATGCAGGGTTTTCTCCACTTATCATGTTGTTGGTTAATGATCTATTTATTAGGATATTTGTTTCCTTTCTTCTTCCCTCCCCTTCTCCCTACCTCTTTCCTTCCTTCCTTCCTTCCTTCCTTCCTTCCTTCCTTCCTTCCTTCCTTCCTTCCTTCCTTCCTTCCTCTGTGTGTGTGTGTGTGTAGTGGTCACTTGTAGGTTGTTATGATGTTATGAAGTTATAATTATTTGAAATACCATCAGAGTCACTCAGGGTATATGGTTGTCAGCTGAGCTTCCAGATAAAAACAGACTAAGAAAGATGACTAGCCATACCCTTTTGTACTAATAAACCTCTGAAACATTTATAAGTAAATTTAAAAAAATCTACAAACTAGTTTTCACTCATCTGTGAAATCTGAGTTCCTTGACTTTAATTAGTTGGTAAAACAAACCCCAAGAAAACTCTATCTGTTCTGGGGTATTAGCCTGAAAGTTGGCTTTTCTTAGCCATTACAATTAGCCAGGTCTAGTCTCTAGCTACCTTAATTGTAGACACACATTCTTTCAAATTAACAAAGTCTTGCAAATCATCAACAGCTATGGGACTAGGATAAGAAAAAGAGTGCTTACCACACTGGACAGCAAGACTTGAAGGAGACTGAGGTGAGACCCTGGTGATGGAGAGACTGTGGCAGTGCTGTGGAGAAACTGACAAGATGTGCCCTGAGGCATCTTGCATTAGAACTGGCCACAGTTAAGGGTTTTTTGCTGTTCTTGTGGCATGCTTGAAGGAGAAGCTGACTTATAACTGCTCTGAGACCAGATCCCAGACTAATTGAAGAATTGTGCCTTGAGACTTGGACTAAAACCTTAACTTGTTTTGGGAGATATTTTTTGCCTCCTCCACTCTCCAAATTACTTCCCTATAAACCCTATTAGCACAACTGTGAGTCTGTGAATGAAAAATGAATAAACACACTTCTTATTGTTGGTGTGGCTCTAGAGAGACATCATGGGGCTGAGCTATGTGCTCTTTATCTGCTTTCTGCTCTGGAATAGTGAGGGTCTGTATTGTTACTCCCTCTGGCCCTTTCAGAGAGAAACTCATGGCTCTGTGCCCCTATGGCCCATTTTCCTCTACTCAGGCAATCCTATTGTCTCTTCTTTAGTAATGATCCATTTTCTAATGAATAATTTTTTTAAACAAATAACACAAAATCTTAATAACTTGAATTACATACAATGAAAAAATATCTACTGCTGCATATTTTGTTTTATATTGATATAAAACTAGTTGTAGTTGTTAGAGTCTAAAGCAGCTGCTGAACCTATGTGTAACTATTTTGATCATGCCTTTGTTATTTGTGTGTCACTTGATAGTGATGGGAAAAATTGAGGTGGATAATGTCGAGGCAGGTTAAGTGTGCTCAGAGATGTTTAGATTTGATAGCTCTGCATATTGGGCTGTATAATATTTTTATTATTGAAGGTTCTACAAGAAAAGCTTCATGTTCCCTGTTCAGAGCCTTCTAATGCCTAACCACTTTTCCCTTAAAAATATTGTTTTTAACATAATATTCTGTTATTATAAATATCCTTGGAATACAGTGGTATTATCATAAACTAGTAAAAAGGACTATTTTTTAAATTCAATGGACTAAGAATGGGAAAAAATTTTAGTTGTCAACACAACAGAACAACTATAAGAAGATTTCATTCTTTGTGAGTAATCTTTTCCTGTGCCATTAACTCCTTCTGAAAACCTGCGAGAGGGGAAGCTATGGTTTGGTGCCTACTCAATGGTATTCAACAACAGCAGCAGCATCAGCAGCATCCTTATAGAAGGTAAATATTTGGTGTATACGTGAGGGTTTGGAATGTATGTTGCGCATTTTTCTTTCTTTTCAGATCATTTTGTTATCCTATAACAACTGGAATATTAAACCTCTGTACGTGCTTAGGCTTTTGTAATAATTACACTCACTACTATTTTGTTGATTCTGATTCACAGTACTTGTCCAATGGATTCCTACTATTGTTAATCTTTACCGGAGTAAGATCTGCCCTATAAAAAAATAATGTGTCTATTTCAAGTTTTAATTTTCTTATCTTTCTGTTAAAATGGTTTTTAGCATTTTCCCCCAACATGGGCTGATGATAATTCTGAAGAATTGTAACTGTTAGTCCTTTTAATTTGTTGTTGTATGGTTTATTATAAAAGTTTCTTTTTCTCCCATTATTTATATAGTCTGGTCTCCTTTCCAGTTCTAGCACATATCTTGAGGTTGTTCACAACCCAGCTCCTTTTGTAAGCTATCAAAAATTTTTAAAACTCTCATTTTACCTATTAATTAGCAAAATGTTGCCTTGAATACTTCTCATATTATCTCTGTATTGCTTTATTCTGAATGCGTTCCTGTATTTTGTGACTTTTACCAAAAGAAAAGGGGGGGGGGATCAAGAAGATGCAAAAATTTACCTCAGTTAATAAAAACCTACACTTATGCTAAAATACTCAAGAGCAACGGTGTCTCTCTGGAGACTAAGGTGCGCCTGATACAGGCCATAGTCTTTGCAATCACTTGTTATGCATCAGAGAGCTGGACAATGACTAGGGAGGATAGAAGGAGAATTGATGCCTTGGAGCTGTGGTGCTGGAGAAAAGTATTGAATGTACCATAGACTGCCAAGAAAACAAACAGATTCATCCTAGAGAGGATTAAACCAGGCTACTCCTCGGAGGCAAGGATTCTGGGGCTTTGTCTGACATACTTTGGGCATGTTCTAAGGAGAGACAGGTCTTTGGAGCTCATGCTGGGTAGAGTAGAGGGACAGCGCAGGAGGGGAAAACCCTCTATGAGGTGGATTGATTCAGTGACTGGGGTAATCAGGATGGGTGTGTCAGAGGCAATGCAATTGGCAGAGGATAGAGTGGGGTTTAGGGCAGTTGTACATAGGGTCGCTATGAGTCGCAAATGACTCGACGGCACATAACAATAACAACAACAATACTTATGATATAATTAATAATGAAAATAAACTTATAGGAAATTAAGACAGATAATGACTTTGTATCTTTTAAACTGTAAAATATCCATTATTCCATTAATGTTGGATGGCTTTCAATATAAATGGTGAGTTTTGGGCAAGTTTTGAGTTCTATTCAAAATATAGTAGATTGTTTTTATCTTGTTAAATAAGTGATGTAGATTCTACTGTTTTCTGTGATTTAGAGGACAAAATGAATTGTTTTAACTACCAAGTATTGCATGCCAGATTCCATGGCAGAAATTAGAATACTTGGTTTTTATTCTAACGTAAGAACGAGACCACTTCAGATTTATACAGAGGTGCATGTTAGATCTGCATTATATAAGAACAAACTACTTAATTTATTTTTCTCTGCTTAAATAATGTGTTGAGATTCCAGAAATCATACAGAGTATGAAAGAACAATAATAATAAAATGGAAAATAATACTGTTTTCTGTATATTTGCTTCTTTGTTTAAAAAGCAGGTAATGATGTGTGACTCTCTTGACCACAAAATAATTTAGATGGAACCTTTGTAAAACATCAAATTTTGTAAAAATTGTATTATTAGACATGCTTAGATGAATTAACTGCAGATTTGGAAAAAGTTAACCAAATTAATTTTAATCTGTTGGATTGTTTTCTTTATTAATTCATATTTCAGGTTTGCCTTAGCATGTTTAATGAATCTTTTAGTTCCAACAATAATTATTCTTCCTCAAGGCTAGTCTAACTCATGAATATTCCCGGCATAGGAGAAATATTATGCAAAAATGCAAATGCTAAAGCATCCATTGCTTAGAACATCTACAACCTGAAAATAATTGTATTGCATTAGTGGTATATAATATTTTGCAATACCTGTGAAATGCCCTCTAGTAAACAAAGAATAATGTGAGGAAATGTTATTAGTGCTTTTAAACCTTGTATTCTTTCGTTTTCCTCATCTACAGTTGTCTTATCTTCTGTTCAGCTGTGTTGTATGTACTATGGAGTAAGTAATTTAATGGAAATAATTTATTTCCTATAGCCAGGTATAGTTAAATCCATTTGGAAATGGAAAGACTGTTTTTTGTTATTATGTGCTGTAACATTGCCTGCCACTCATAGCGACCCTGTGTACAACAGCTGTGAAACCTGCCCTTGTACTGAGCAAGTTTCACTGACTCTGACACACCCTTTGTCCTAGTTACTGTATCAACCTAATCTCATCTGGGGTCTTCCTGTCTTGAGCTGTCCTTCAATGCTTCTGAGCACGATGTCCTTCTCCAAGGATTGATCTCGCCTAGCCACGTGCCCAAAGTGTATGAGATGGATCTTGAAAATCCTACCCTCCAAGAGGAAACTTCACCCTGTTCAAGACAGATGTATTTGTTTCCTTGGCAGTCTGGTTCAAGACTCTTCTCCAGCACCACAACTTAAAGTCATTGTCCAGCTCTCTCTGATGTACAACAAGTAATTGCAAAGACCATGACCTGGATAAGTGCACTTTACTTAGTTTCTGTACTGACACTTTTGCTTCTCAGAACTCTGGAAGGTCCCTGACAACAGATTTATCTGATGGAGTTAATCTTTTCATTTCCTAATTACTGGGGCCAAGTGTGTTGATTGTGGAGCCAAACAAGCTGTAACTGTTAACAACCTCAATCTCGTCTCCATCCATCATGGTTCCATCAATTGGCTGAGTCTTGAGAGTCTTTTCTTGATGTTGAGCATCAATCAAGCTTGGTTTAGAAAAGGCCAAACCATAGAGACTTATTGCCAATGTCATATAGATCTTGACTGAAAGCAGAGAGTACCAGAGGAATTCTGTGTTTCATTGACTATACAAAGACATTTGACTCTGTGGTCACAACAAATTGTGGTTAACCTTGAGGAGAATGGGAATCCCAGAACCCTTGATTGTGCTTATGTGAAACCTACACTTGGACCAGGATCCAGTCATCAGTACAGAGCAGGGAAACACTACATAGTTCAAAATCAAGAAAGGAGTGCATTAGTGTTGCATTCTGTCCTCATACTTTTTAAATTTACATTCAGAACAGATCATTTGGGAGGCTTGACTTTATGAGGAAAAATGTGGCATCAAAGTTGGAGGAAAACTCATTAACAACCTGTTATGCAGATGACACAACCTTGCTGACTGAGACTGAGGACACCCTGAAGTGCTTGCTGCAGAAGGTCAAGGACTGTGGTCTTAAATATGGAAAGACTAGAGATTACTTTTGTAGGCAGAAGTATGAGGGCCAATTTACCATAAAGGTAAACTTTATGGTAGTGTAGGATTTGACTCATGTTTTACGTTTTGATGGTTTATGGGAGTTGATCAGTGTATGTGTCACAGACAATTTCCAGGAAAGTCACAAGAGTACCATGGTTTCAAATTTTAATAAATACTGGTAATCATTGATCAATTAATTAAGTTCTCAACTCTCAAAGGGATGAGAAAAGCCAGATTTATTTGACAAATTTGCCAGTTATATATATTTTCTGTTTAATTTTCCCCCAAATTTTATATCATTATTGTTTTATAAGTGTATGTGCATTTAACAAAATAGTTCTCATTTTAGCACTTAAGTAGATTGTTTTACAGCAGTAAAACACACACACACACACACACACACACACACTTTTCTGTGAACCATTTTTGAAATATACAATGCCTTTACAGTCATCACACTGTGCAAGCATCAATGCTATTAGTTTCCAGAACTGTTTGTTTCATCATCCTAACAGAAGTGTTGTTGCTACGTGCTGTCGAGTCAACGGACTCATAGCGACCTGATGTAAATAGCTTTGAACTCTAGTACCTCATTAACAAGGATTCACTCCTTGTCTTACCATCTTTTCTCTGGAACTCACTAATCTTATTGGTTAATTTTATGAAGTTTTAAAAGAATATTCCTTTTCCTTTATTTTTAAAATGTGCCAATTTTATTTTTATTTTTACTTTTTATTTATTTACAAATGAAAGTTCGGTGTAGGTTCAAAATAATTTGAGGTAGAAATAGAACTAGAATGTCTCTTGATTTCTCTAAATTAGTGTGCTGTTTTACATAAATTATAATTAAACACAATGCATTCTATAGTGCAAAAGAACTAATAGATGTAATGCCAACGTTTTAAAATAAGCATTCCTGAAATTCAGTAATGTATAAGAAAGTATATTTTTTCTACCGTGGTATTCAGAATAATATTTGTGGTTTTAGCTTAGTTAAGTAGTTGTAGAAAGTATATTGTTTTATTTTTCTGAGACTATAAAATGCTTAATCTCGTGCCCATTTTTGTTGGCCTCATGTGAGTACTGTATTTAAACCAATTGCTAACTAGAATACAATACAAAATAAAACACAACTCTATCTTCGTATTATCTCAGTGTTACATTTCAGATGAAGATCAGTACACGTCTGAAAGTGTAATTTTTCTACACTCCAGAAAACTGACCTATCTTGTGTGCATAAAACTAAGTTCTGCTCTGGGATTAAATCCATTACTTTCTTACTGAGCTGCAAGGTTGTTACCAAATGAGGCAGGCAGACGTAACTTGCAGAACTATTAGTGGAAACCTAATCTGCTGTTTTCCATTAGCTGGGTGCACATCATTAATCACAAAAATGATACATGTTGAAAACTACAGGGGTTCGACCAGAAATTGCAAAGTGCTAATACAGTAAAATATGTTTCTCCTCCCCTGAACCCACCGAGAAGTAAACACTAAACTTTTGCAACTCACGTTATTTTGAATATTTTCTGTTGATTTGAAACTAAATTTTTTGGAAGGATATACATTTTTAAAGACACAGTCTCCTTTCAAAGATATCCCTAGCATATGTTGTGCTGGTACTCTGGCAACAGAAAGATTTGCTAAACTCCAGAAATCTGGTTTGCTTTGGATCTAAGAAGATTGAAACGGAAACTGTGGACTGTTTGTTTAAATAAGAAATATCTTTAAAAAATTATTTCTGGGTGTCCAGGGTGGGACTATGAAATCAAAAGGTCATAAACTATCTGTAACAAGTGGAGATTTCATTCCATTTATAGGTCTTATTCCTGTTCCTGTTTTAGTGGTTCATCATCCATTCATGTAGAGATAGCCATTCATGTAGACCTTTCACTAGAGAAAGGAAAAGGTAAAATTTTTCATTGTTGAATATATCTTATATTCTATGTCTTCTTCATTTGTGAACTTTGTAAGTGAATTGGCTTAATTTCCTTATAAAACACTATTTCAGATCCTGCCTGGTGCCTTTTCAAATATTGGTCGTCTTACTTTCTTCCATATTAGCAACAATTTCTCCAACCTTACTTACTTTTCGAACTTTTTTTGTAGGCAGTGCTGACCATACAATGGATATCTGAATAAGTCCCTGTAAGGGAAGGTGGGTTAGGATATTTCTGGGAAAGTGTAGCAAGTTGTTGCATTAGCACATGATGTGTAGAGCTACTGCCGTCATCTCCTATCTTTGAGAAAGGACAATATTTGACAAAGTAGGAATAAGGAACCAGGTTCCTACTCTTAAGAAAAACAATAATGAAATAGTTATAAAATTATTGTTATGTATAATTAAAACTCTTGTTTATCCTATGTTTTAGATGAGTGAATGTATTATGCTGCAGCAACTTAACTTAAGGAATTTCTAGCTTTTGCCTTTCATCACATGGAAGGGTAGGAATATGCAAGTGTGAAATGCTTGTGTCAAGCTATATGGGGTAAAGAGCTAGCTATATGGTTGTTGTTTTTATTTTGTGCCTTCGACCCATAGTGACCCTATATGTACAGCGGCTCTGAAGCCTGTCCTATATTAAACCAGTCTCATTAATTCTGACACACTAACCCCCATTGCCACAGTTACTGTATTAATCCATCTCATCCAAGGTCTTCCTCTCCAGTTCTATGTCTCTACCCTTCCAAGCATATGTCATTTTTGATGGACTGGTCCCTCCTGGCCATGTGCTAAAAGTATGTGAGAGAGAGCTTCAAAATCCTAGCCTCCAAGGAGAAACTTAGTTTCACCCTTTCCAAGACAGATCTATTTGTTTTCTTAGCAGTCCATAGTATGTTCAAGACTCTTCTCCAGCACCACAATTAGAAGGCTTCAATTCTCCTTCTGTCATCCTTAATTATTGTCCAGCTCTCTGATGCATAGCAAGTAATTGCAAAGACCATGGCCTGGATTAAGCACACCTTAGTCTCTAGACTGACATCACTGCTTTTAAGTATTCTGGAAAGGTATCTGACAGCAGATTTTTCCCACTGCAATTTGTCTTTTGATTTCCTGACTCTTAGTGCTAAGAGTGTTGATTGTGGAGCCAAGCAAGCTGAAATTGTTAACAACCTCAATCTCTCCCCATCGATCATAGTGCTGCCAATTGGCCCAGGGGTGAGCATCTCTGTCATCTTGATGTTCAGCTTCAATCCATATTGAAGACTACAGTCCTTGACCTTCTGCAGCAAGGGTGTCAGGTTCTCCTCAGTTTCAGCAAGCAAGGTTGTGTCATCTGCATAATGTTGGTTGTTGATGAGTCAAGACCTATAATGGTAAATGATGTAAATAACACCTTTCAGGTAGAATCATAGATTGTAGAACATCAAATTAATGGTCATTTTGTTTTCCTGCTTAACTTAAATTGAGCTGTCCCCAAGGAAGGAAACAGGAATCTCCTTTTCATCAAGAAATAAGAAATACATAGTGTAGTGTATCATTTGAAATTGAGAGTCAACCACCATCCAGAGATGGAGAACTCTAACACTGGAGAGATAGAGTGAGACTGAGAGATAGCAGCAGATGTGGGAGTAGTGGCAGCAAAAGCAGTGACAATGGAAGCAGAGGTGGCAAAGGACCAGAAATTACCCTGAGACAAATTTGTGGGCCCCAGGCTTATTTGACCAGAAAACTGAGTACTTGCTGGCTCAGTGGTTTGAGATCTTGCCTGAGGGAAATAAATAAGCCTACTGGTCCTCAGAGTTTCAGCTGAGTGCTTTGTGCCTAGGCTTGCTGGAAGAGTGAACATGACACATTATTATCAGAACTAAAGGAACTTTCTAACACTTGCATAGACAGGACAGAGAGACCAAGGACTGTAGTCCGAGGGTCAGAGAGAGATTTGCCTTGAGAATAGTTGGGGAGAGCCCATTCTTATAAAGTAATTGTATTCTGGGTATTTCCAAATCTAGTTGTAACCTGTTACTTCTCTAATGACATCCGGCATCTGTGATTTTTGTGTGGCCATTGCAACAAATTATAGAACTCAGTGTACAGATAGTAGTGGGATTGGAAAGTTGGTTGGTGTTACAATTGTTGAAAAAGGAGCAGGGAGGCGTGTCTGACTTAATAGGAAATGTCTTTGTGCTTTTGATGCTGTTGCTGAAGGGTTTCCCTTGTGAGTATATTGGAAGTCAGACATTGCTGCCTTCATACCTGCTACATACCATTGTAGAAATGTAGAACAACCACAGAGTCTAATATCGTATAACTTTCTTCCCCCCCATTTACAGCCAGTTTTGCATATCAACATATATTGTGTGTGGATATACCTTCTGGGACTAGTGGTAAAATTTTAAATGTATGCATCTGTTTCTGTATGATAGATTTATAATTTTTTTTTCCTCTGGTCACAAAGAGAAGACTAACTTCAGATGTAATTTTAGAATTAGCATTGTAGTATATTGAGTAGACTATACACATGAACGTCACCTGATGGCCTACCTAGGAATGAGCTCAATTATATATGTGAAAAAAAAAATCATTTGAGAAGCTGTCAATATAAGCTGTGAAAACTAGTCCAGGTGCTGATTGTGGATTAGATCATTATAGCCCCTCATATACAACCTCAAACTGAAGCTAAAGAAAATGAAATAAAATCCACAAGAACCAAAGTTTGACCTTGATTCTATCCATCCTTAATAGAGACTATCTCAGGAACAGGTTTGAGGCCTTGAATACTAATGAGTGAAGACCAGATGAGCTGTGAGAGGATATTAAAAATATCATCCATGAAGAATCCAAAAAGGTCAATATAAAAATAGAGGAAGAAGAAATGACCAAATTGAATGTCAGATGAGAATCTAAATACTGCACTAACGCAATGAGAACCCAGAGCAAAGGGAAGAAATCAAGATGTGAAGAAGCGGAAAAGAAGATTGCAAAGGTCCCCATGGACAGATGAAGCAAAGTAATATAATGGAATGTGCAAAGAGCTGGAACTGGAGACTCAAAAGGTACAAACTCACTTGGCATTTCTTAAGCTGAAGGAACTGAAGAAAAATTTCAAGCCTCCAGTTGTAATACTTAAGGATGTTATTGGCAGAATGCTGAATGACCCAGGAAGCATCAAAAGAAGATGTAAATTGTACACAGAGTCACTGTTTGAAAAAGAATTGGCCTACAGAGAAGAATTTCATGAAACAACATATACGCATGAGCCTATGGTGATAAAAGAAGTTCAGGCTGCTCTGAAGTAGTTAGTAAAAAAAACAACACCCCAGGAATTGATGACATGCCAATTGACATATTTCTAAAAACAGATGCTGCCCTGGATGCGCTTACCAGGTTGTGCCAAGAAATCTGTAGGGCAACCACGTGGTCAACTGACTGGAAGAGATCTACATTTATTCCAATTTCTTAAAAAAAAAAAAAAAAAGATGATCCTTCAGAATATGGAAATTATCGAATAATATAATAAATATCACATGCAAGCAAGATTCTGCTGAAAATTATCCAGAAAGAACAGGAACATCAACAGAGAACTTGCCAGATGTGCCAGCTGGCTCTAGAAAAGGCAGTAAGGATACTATAGACAATATTAATGAATTTTGGATGAAAGCAGAGAGTACCAGAGGAATGCCTATCTGTGTTTCATTGGCTTAGCAAAGGAATTTCACCGTGTGGGTCACAAAAAACTGTGGATAACTCAGAGCAGAATTGGAATCTCAGAGCACTTGATTGTGCATTTGTGAAACCTATACTGGGACCTGATCCAGGCTATAGTCTTCACAATTACATGGAATGCATCGGAGAATTGGACAGTGAATAAGGATGATAGAAAGGGAATTGATACCTTTGAGCTGTGGTGCTGGAGAAGAGTGTTGAATATACCACGGACTGCTAGGAGAATAAACAGGTTTGTCCTGCAGAGGATGAAGCCAGAATGCTCCTTGGAATCAAGGATTCTGAAGCTTCGTCTGACATACTTTGGGCATGTTGCAAGGAGGGGCTGGTCCTTGGAGAGGGACATCATGTTTGACAGAGTGGAGGGACAGTGCAGGAGATTAAGACCCTTGATGAGATGGATCAATTCTGTGAGTGGAGTGGTGGGAATGACTGTGTTTGAGATGGTGAGGTTGGCACAGGATAGAACGGCATTTAGGGCTCTTTGTACATAGGGTGGCTATGATTCCCAAGAGACTCGATGGCACATAACAACAACAATAACAACATAATTGGACCAGGAGGCAGTCATCAGAACAGAGAAAAGAATCACTTCATAGTACAAAATCAGGAAAGGTGTATGGCAAGGATGAATCCAACCTCCATACCTTTTTAATTTATATGCAGAATAAATAATCTGGGAAGCTAGGCTGTATGAGGAGGAATGCGGCATCAGAATTGGAAAAAGACTCATCAACAACTTTCGCAAGCAACTTTGCTTGCTGAAAATGTGGAGGACATGAGGAAGTTATTTCAGAAGGTCAAGAACTTCATCCTTCAATAGGAATTGAAACTCGACATCAAGAAAACAGATTCCCATCCCTGGGCAAATTTGCAGCAACATGATAGTGAAAAGATTGAGATTGTTAACAGCATCAGATTGTGTGGCTCCACTATCAGCACTCTTGGTACGAGCAGTCTGGAAATCAAAAGACAACTTGCATTGGTAAAATCTGCTATTAAGGACCTCTCCAGAGTACAGAAGCACAATAATGTCAGTCTAGAGACTCAAATGCTCCTAATGCAGGCCATGGTCTTTGCATTTACTTGCTATACTTCAAAGAGCTAGACAATGACTAAGAATTATAGAAGAAGAATAAATTTCTTTGAGTTGTGGGGCTGGAGAAAAATATTGAATATACCATGGACTGCTAAGAGAATAAACAAATCTGTCCTGGAGACAATGAAATCGGGATGATCCTTGAAAACAAGATTTTTGGAAGCTCCATCAGACATACTTTGTGCATGTTACCAGGGTCGACCAGTCTTTGGAGAAGGACATCATACCTGGAAGGGTGGAGGGATAGAGCAAGAGAGGAAGACTTTGGCTGAGAAAGATTGACTCAGTGATGGGTATAATGTCATTAGTTATGTCAGAGGAGAAGAAATTGGCTCAAGATAGAGCAGGTTTAAGAACTGTTTTACATAGGATTTCTATGAGTTGGGGTTTACTTGATGGCACATAACAACAGCAATATTGAGTTGATGAATTAAGGAAGTTGAAAGTCAGGAAGGAAAGATCAATTGAATGACAGTTGTATATAAGATCTTGTGTGTCTGCTTAATTTGTTTTAAAATGTTATAAAAATGAAATAATTTTATCAAAATAATTTATGCTCAGTACCAATTTAGTACATTTAGATATCTGCTAAATTACTGACAACTTAAAGATAAGTAAAATTATTTTTCTTATCTTTAGTAATTATTCTTTTTTTTTCTTTTTTAATGAATGTGGCATTTAGCCATATTGGTGACTTGAAATTATTACTGCTTGCTATGCATCTGAGAACCATACAGTGAATAAGGATGGCAGAAAAAGACTGACGTCTTTGAGCTATGGTGTTGTAGAAGAGCATTGATGGCCAAGACAATGGATATATCTTGGAGTAGGTGCAACCAAAGTGCTTTTTTTGAAGCAAGAATGATGAGGCTTTACCTCATGCTCTGGGAAATGATGCTGTGAAGGTTGGAGGATTGCTGAAGGAGAAGACCCTTGACCAGCTCAATTGACAAGGTGACTGTTGCAGTGGACTCATGTATTTCAGGAAGTATTAACGTGGCACAGGATAGAACAGATTTCAGATCTTTTGTTCATAGGGTCACTGTGAGTTGTTCTCGAGTCAAAGGCACTTAACAGCAACAACATATAGTCTTATTTAGGGAACCTTGGTGGTCTAGTGGTTAGCAGCTGTTCTGCAATCCTTGAGGCACACGTTTCAAATCCACCTGCTGCTCTGTAGGAGAAAGATGGGCAGTGTGGACTGCCTCTGAAAACTACCTGGAGTGTCAGCTCTGAGTTGGTTCCCCCTTGATGTTACACAATAGTTTTATTTATTCCTAGCAAAAGTAATTGCATATTATGGTACTTTAGTTTGTCTTTCACTGACAAAATACCTTCTGTAGATAGGCTATTACAATATAGCTTTTTTCAGATTCTTTTTCCTTTTCATAATGCAAATAAGTTTTTTGAAAATGCCCACATTATTTTAGTTATGCTATTTTGAATAATCCTTTTTCTATTTCATAACCGTGATTTACATGTATTATAAAACACCTACTCTATCTTTACATTAAACCCTATATTGACTCATTCATGAAGATTTATAGTTGTTGCAAAGAAATATAAAGAAATGAACAAATAAGTCCAACTTGCTAGTAAAATAATGACCATGATTTGAAGACATAAGTCTTATTATTGAATAATCATACTTATGATTTCTGTCAAAGTACCCTTTTGTCTTTCTTTTTAGAAATATTCAGTTGTTCAATAACTGAGAAATAGAGGTTAAATGAGATAGGCAGTGTTTATGGCTTTGGTTTTTTTTTTCTTTAGTTTCATTTGAAGGGAAGTTGTTGAAAGATGTTGATTTCTTTGTTTTATGACTCACTTGTGTTCAGTCCAGCTTTGTTGAATGTGAATTAATATCCCCTCTCGTTCTTTAGTTGTCTTGTCTTCTTTTTTAATTATTTAACATAGATTTGATGAAACCATCTGCATGTACCAAAAAATAAAACTGTATCCTACTAGAACAAGATAGGCGCTCTGGTGACCTAGTGGTTAAGAATTACCCTTGTTAACCTAAAGAAATATGGTTAGAATGCAACTGCTGCTTGTTGGTGCTCTCATGTGATTTACTGCTTCCGAAAACCCTCAGGAGGGTCAACTATGAATTGACCTTGACTTGATGGTACACAATAACAACAACAACAGAGCAACAACAGTTCCTAGTTAAACAGACACAAAAAGATAAGCACCATCAGCTTAATTATACTTCCGATACTGCTCTTCCATTTATTAATGCACCACCATATCAGATAATCTACTTTTGACTCTACTTCTAAAAGATTAGCCATTGAACACCACATAGTCCATAGATGACACAGATTTGGTCAGCCTGAGTTGTAATTAATCCATTGGCAATTGCTAAATAATATTGTTGTTGTTGATGTTATGTTCTCTTGACTTGGATAAACTTATAATGACCTTGTGAACAAGAGACCTGTGCCCTGTCCTATCCTGTACTATCATTATTTTTTGCGTATGCAGGCCCACTGATACAGTTACTGTGTCAATCCCTCTGGTTGAAGGTCTTCCCCTCTTTCACTGACCCTCCATCTTTCCAAGCATGATGTCTTTTTCCAAGGAATAACTTCTGCTAACAATATGTCCAAGTCTATGAAGCAAAGCTTTGCTATTTTGCCTCTCAAGAGCACTGTGGCTGTACTTTCTCCATGACTTATATGTTTGTTCTTTTGACAGTGCATAGGGTATTCATCACTTCTTTTCCAACTGCATAATTTGAAGAGGTCTCTGACTGCAGTTTCAGAGACTATTTCAGGAGTGGGTGGCCAATCTTGCTTCCTATTCTGTCATATTCTGGGAGGTCTACTGAATGAAACCTGTCCACCATGAATGACTTTTCTGGTCTTTTATACACTAGTAGTGTGCCTTTCAGCATTATATCAGCCCACAAGTAACCCTACTACAGCAAATTGATAGACAAATGCCGTACTAATTACATATTTAAAATTAACAGATCAAAATTTCTTGAATTGCTAAATACACATAATAAAATGCCCATAACACAGTAATATATCTGTTTCCCCTCAGTTACTTTGTGCACTAATTTTGATAATAGATTAGAATTGAGTTAATTTCTGAGGGTGTTCATTTTCTGTACAGTTTTCATTTTTGTGTAAATTCTGCTCATTTTCATTTCAAAGACAAGTTTTTCTTCATTTGAGTGTATCAAAGAAACATATGAAAGAAACATTGATTCTTCAAGTAAAACAAAAAGACTGAGTGGCATGGTTTTAATCCAAAATTGAACTTGATGCTGTGTTGACTTTAGTTTCAATTCCAGGACATAATAGAAAAAAATAAAAGAATGTAATTATCTAGTTAAATATAAGTTTTCCAGTTCAGAAAGAGTAGTAGGAATACACTACAAGAGGAAGTTCTAACATACATTATAGTTTCTCTTTTTTTAAAAACGTCTTTGTGTGGGGAGCTCTGGTGGCCTAGTGGCAAGAAGCTGTACTGAAATCCCAAAGGTACACGGTTCGAATCCACCAGATGCTTTGCTGGAGAAGGAGGGACAATTTCCTCCTGTACCAGTCAGATCTGATTTGACAGTACATGCACAAAAAATAATAAAATAAAATTTTTTAAAAAGTCTGTGTGTCTGTGTGTGTGTATTCTAGTACTATACTATTGCTGGTTAGACAAGTTGAATTGAAAGGAAAAACAAGTCTTGAACTGTGTAAATTCAAACACCTATTCAAGTAACCCAGTGGACAACGGGCAATTTACATTTCTTGAGTTTTAAAAGCTATATTAAAACTATCAGCATAAAGATAGCTGCTGCATGTTATTTTTGCATTTAGTTATATAAATAACCTCTGCACAAACCACTGAAATTCCCTGATGAGAATTGTATTTTTAATATTTTTGAATGATGTTTAAAGAAATCATTTTTTTCAGGTTTATGGAGCAGTAAATCAATTCTCATTTTGTGTTTAAAAATAAGATCCATAGTTTAAATTTATGCCAAGCAATTATTCGATAAAATAATTAAGAATGAAAAAAAATCCTGGCTACTAGAGATCAGAATATGATGCAGATCTAAACTTCTTTAGTTGCTGATATGCAATAGCAACAGAAATATAATGTTTGGACTGCTCCTGAGCTTCTCTGGGCTCATAGTTATTAAAAGACACTTAGCACTCAGTTGTGAAATGTAAAGTTTACAAGGCATGAAGTCCATTAACTCCCGAAATGCCAGAGAAACTTTCAATTTTGTTTTTTCCCCTCCTTCCATTAATAGGAATATTTTTGAGATAAAAACTATCAGGAGAGTTATGAACACATCCATTAGAGGTCCTGATGATGGTGCAGTCGGAGGCAAGGCTTTTATCTTTTGTTCATAGGCTCATTATGAGTTGTAGTCAATTGGATAACACTTAATAACTACTAGCTGAATAACTGTGCATTGAGTATGAATATTGTAGTAAGTACGTGTCATGATGCATGAGAGTGAGATGTAAACGGTCTTGTGTTTTTACAAATGTCCTTGTTATATGCCATCTGGTTGCTTGCAACTCATATTGACCCTATGTCCAACAGCCCTGAAACCTGCTCTATCCTGTACCAAAGTTACTGTCTCTGACACACCTACCCTTATCACCCCAGTCACTGAATCAATCCATCTCATTGATGCTCTTCCTCTCTTTCTATGTTTCTCCACCCTTCCAAACATGATGCCCCTCTCCAAGGATTGGTCCCTTCTTGCAAGGTACCCAAAGTATGTTACACAGAACCTCAGAATTCTTGCCTCCAGAGAGCAGCTTTGTTTCACCCTCTCTAGGATGAACCTCTTTATTCTCCTGTCAATGCTTGGCAATCCAATTCAATACTCTTCTCCAGCACCATGGCTCAAAGGCATCAAGTCTTGTAATAGGAGTAGATTTAAAAGAAATAAAGAAAAGAAGCCATTTTATGTAATTCCTTTGAATATGAACTTTTTTAAAATCTCAGGTCCATTTAGTCAAGATCAATGGGTAAATATGCTGTGAGACTTTAGGGTTGATTTTGTAATATGGGACTGTGGAGTACCATCAAGTCGGAACTGAAACATAGCTGACACCCTGAGGGTTTTGGGAGGCAGTAATTGCACAGGAGGAGATTGTCCATCCTTCTCCCACAACATGGGCCTAGTGCTAGTCTATTCATAACACTTGTGTTTTATGAGATTAGGTGCCACTGTAGTTAAATATTTGGCTACTAACCAAAAGGTTGACAGTTTGAGCCCACCATGCTTTCCATGGGAGAATGATGTAGTAGTCTGCTTTGATAACTACAAGTTACTGTCTTGGACATCTTTTAGGGGAAGCTGTACTTATCCTAGTGGGACAACAATGGAATAAACTTGGCATCAATAGCCTTGGTTTGTTTTGAGTTTGTGAAAAGTCTCAACCTCTTATTTCTGTTAACCCATTAAGCTACCAAAGTAAAATGAAAAAAAAAAAAAAGAAGAAGAAGAAGACAGAATTTGAAAGATCTGTGATCCTCTCAGCATTTTTTTTTTTAAATAATACACTGAAAAAGACATAGGGATGAGAATAGCCACAAGGATAAGAACAACACTGACTTTCCTTCAGTAGTGCTGCCAAGAATGATTCATTTATTTAGCCACTGTGCAATATTTATTTAGCAATCCTTACTCATGCTAAGAACCATCATGGTCACTGGAGAGATATACAGTGTTGACAAGGATTCAAAGCTCCTTTTCTTCCAGGGACTCCACTCTGTCAGTGACAGAGTAATGGGGGGGGGGGAGTGCATAAATATATGAGAAAAAAATCAGAATGTTATACGTGCTAATACAATAAAGTCAGAGGGAGAAACTTAGAAACCACATGAAATCTGTGGTCTAGGATGTGGTCTAAGGATGTTTCTTAGAAGAAGTAACCCTCATGTAGAATTTGAATGACAGTAGGTACCTAGACATGCCAAGACCAGTGGGAAGGTTTTAGAAATGAGGAAAGAGATAGTGTAGGGCCTTAAATCTGAAAAGAGACCATCATGGAGAAAGGACAGATAGAAGACATCAAGGAGAAATATTGTAAGATAATACAGGTCAAGCTCAGTTACAGGCAAGTTTTGCATTCCAAGGAAAGAGTTTGATAACTTTTACAGAATCTATTTCAGACTCTTAATTTCCTAATTTTTAATCATTAAGTCATATGACTTTAAAGTATCTGTCGTCCTTGGGAAACTCTACTATCTTTGTCCTTAGTGAGTTGTACTGATTACGCAAGGCTGCACATCTCCATTGATTCAAATATCCCAGTTGTTCCAAGGAAGCAACATGGGAAATTTCCTCCCCTTACAGTTACACCTGTGGAAACCTGAGAGATAATCACTGAAAACTGGGACCAACTTGACAGCATTGAGTTTGTGTTTCTAAGTTTTAGCTTTCTTAAATATTTTACTGTTTATTTTGAATCACAGCTCTGAGTATGTTTCATTTTAATAATTTCCTAATTATTATGCCTTACCTTAAATTGTGGCTAAAACTGAGAAGAATGGGAATCCAAGAATACATGATTGTGCTCATGTAAAACCTGCACCTAGACCAAGAAGGTGTTATTGGACAGAGCAAGGGCACTCTTCATGGCTCAAGATCAAAAAAAGGAGTATCTCAGAGATGTGAGTCTTTTCTCCATAACTTTTCATTCTTTAGATTGAACAGATCATTTGAAAGGCTATAATTTGTGAACAATGTGACATTAGATTGAAGGAAGACTTATCAACAACCAACACTTTGCAAATGATACAACCTTGCTTGCCAAAACTAGGGAGGACTTTCTAGGACCGGTTTTTGGAGGGGGACATCATACTTGGAAGAGTGACAGCACAAAAGAGGAAGACCTTCGATGAGATAGATTGACTCAGTGACTGGGGTAATGGGGTCGGTATATCACTGACAATGAAATTGGCTACATTTAGAGCAGAGATCAGACCTATTGACACAGGGTTGTTGTGAGTTGCAGGTGATTCGACAGATTATAACAACCATGACAATGACAGCAAGTTTACCACCCGTAGCTTACTGCCATCCAGTCAATTCTAATAGTGACCATGTAAGCCGTAGCAGAACCGTGTGTAGGGTTTCTGAGACTGTACATTTCTTTGTCAGCAGAGTGCCTTAACTTCTTTGTTCTCTGCCCATAATGTAGTGGGTTCAAAACACTGACCTTTCAATTATCATGAAACATTTAACTTCTGCACCCCCATCACTACTTAAATTTAAGATACCATTCAATTCAGGTCTTCATAATTTAACCTGAATCAACTGTGACTATCTTTTCTATAATTTTTTTTATTTTGTAATTTATTGTAGCCAAATTAATTATTTTTGTTAATTTACACCTACTGCTATATGGATCTTTAAAATATCTGTTAGTTGTCTCCCTCTTCCAAAATCTATTTATCATTTAATTTTTAACTTCTGACCTATATCTACCATTTCTTCTGTCTTTGTCACCTACTTTGAAAAGTTGATGTATGCTTTAAATATTTTATGTCTCTGCTCCTGAATGCATTTTATTTTGTAAATAAACAAGTTATGCTGTGAAAACAATATCATATTGATATTATATATATTATACTGTATTTATAGTGGTATTTTGTGGTCACTAGTAGAAGTGCTATGAAGTACTATGGTTTTTATTTATAAAAAAAATGAGGCTATGAGACTGAGAAAGAACATGTGACATACTTATGATCATGCTATTAACTTGAGGTGAGCCATGTTGCCTAAGGATAAATTCTAGTTCTTCTCCACTGTAGCTGACAGTCTGTTTGTTTGTAATGTTTTTTCTGTCTTAGAATGAAAAGAAAACTTGGTTTAGGTGATAGTTAAATATTTAGTGATGACTTAAAAAATGAAATTTTACTTATTTCAATTTTATGTGATTTGGCAGGATATCTCTTTAGTATTACTGACTAATATTTATTTTAAAAAAGACATCATCCTTGAATTAATGAAAAGGAGGAAGCACTTAGATGAGATGGTTTGACACATGGACAATAGATGGATAGATGTGATTTTTTATGGTTATTTCCATCCTAACAAAGAGTGGGAGAATGGCACAGAACCCAGTGGACAACTATGAGCCCCCTCTGACTCCAAGGCAATAAGTTGAGTTGACTTGAGTTTGAAATCCATTACAGGAATTGGTCATGTGTGTGTGTATATAATGATTGTGAAGACTATGGCCTGGATCAGTCATACCTCACTCTCTTGACTGACATCATTGCCTCTTAGTACTCTGGAGAGGTCCCTGACTGCAGATTTTCCATTTGCATTCTTCTTTTGATTTCCTTACTACTGGTGCCAAGAATGTTGATTGTGGAGCCAAGCAAGCTGAGATTGTTAACAAGCTCAACCTCTTCTCCATGCATCATGATGCTGCTAATTGGCCCAGTGGTGAGAATCTGTGTTTTCTTGATGATGTGCTTCAATCCAGATTGAAGATCACAGTGTTTGTCTTTCTATAGCAAGCGCTTCATGTCCTCCTCAGTTTCAACAAACAAGGTTGTCATCTGCATATCATACATGAGTTGTTGATGAGTCTTCCTCCAATCCTGATGCCACATTACTCATCACAAAGCCCAGCCTCCCTTCACATTTTTTATGCATCAGAGAGCAGGACAATGATTAAGGATGACAGAAGAATTGATACTTTTGAGATGTGGTGCTGTAGAAGAGTATTGCATATACTATGAACTGCCAAGAAAACAAATAGACCTGTCTTAGAGAAAATGAGTTTAAGTCTGTCCTTGGAGACTAGGATTTTGAAGCTGTGTCTCATGTACTTTGGGCACATGACCATGACCAGCATCATGCTTGGAAGGATGGAGGGACAGCGTAGGAGAGGAAGACCCTGGATGAGATGTATTGGCGACTGGGGCAGTGCAGGTAGGTATGTCAAAGTCAGTAAGACTGGCTCAGGAGAGGGCAGGTTTCAGAGCTGTAATACATAGGGTCTCTGTATCCCAGGGGATTTGATGCCACGTAGAACTATATATAATGATTAATGGTAGATGATAATTAAATGGGACTTCATTCTTCAACCATCCCAAACTTTAAATATATCTCAAAACTGCATAATATTTGGCAGGAAAAAAGTCAGAAAGTGAGGAAACATCATTGGCAGCATTGTATTGCATGTAATTAAATGCCCCTAGGCGTGAGAAAGGAGTATTATTAAAAAATTTTCAGAAAAAAGAAATCTCTTAGCCGTGTGATTAGAAAAAAGTAGAATTGGATCTTTTTATGTAAAGGCAATCTTGAAAAGTAGAGGAATCAGTAGGCTTCTAACAACATCTTTTAACAAGAGAATGAGGTTGTTGCATTTGCTAATTCAACAATCCTGCCCTTTTGGCCCTTTGAATTCAAAATAGGTCCCTAGGGAGAAAGGTGGGCAGTCTCCTTGCTTGAGATTTACATCCTCTGTCAATATGCCTGAGGGTCAGCTATAAATGGATTCTGACTCCAAGGAAATGCACTTATTGTAAGTTGATATCAAGACATAGGTAACACCCCAGTGGTTGGAAACAGAATCCTCACACCCTATGAAGGCCCTGTAAAACTGATCCAGCTGATGTGGAGGGTTTTGAAATGAAAAGAGTTAATTTTATTGAGTAGATAACACTTTATTATTGAGATGTTTTCAAATCCAGGTTGAAAAATTTGTTTAATCAAACCCTCCTTGCTTCTGAGCTACTCAGAAATGTCTAATATAGTGACAATGATGCTTTATAAAACCCATAGTGCTTCGTATTTTTCTGGACATCCATTACTGTTCATATACTCGATCTCATCTCAACTAGACTCTTGCCGTTTTCTATTCAATTTTGTGGATGATGATCTGATGAGAAGAAAGCATATTTTGTTATTTAGTGCCCTTTTTTCTATGTAGAGATTTATTTGTTATGATGAGTGTTCAGATTTTGGCAGAAAAGCTTTTTTTTTTTTTAAATCTTTTCAAGGACTCTTCCTTTGTCAATGGAATTGCTGAATGTTTTTCTCTAAAGTCTATTCTTTCTGCTGGGATTGCTGAGGAAGTTTCTCTTATTATAAACGATGAAAGCTATCCAGATGATGCACTTCTCCTCCATCTGCCCATTAAATCCTTAATCTCCTACACCTGGGTGGTTTCTAATCCTTTATTTGCTCTGTGTACCAATGGTTCCAAGTCTGACAAATTCTCTGTCACATATGCCAAGGAAGTTTCTTTGTGCCATGAAAAGCCATATTCTCCCCAAGATTTCCTGGAAATTAAAGTGGACTGCTGTTCACAAATGGACCTGACGGTTTTAGTGCAACCTGGTTTGTAAATGGCGTTCACTCACTCTAAAACCAGGAGTGTGCCTTATTGATTGGCAGCGGGAAGCTCCTTGTTCACATTGAGATTTCCTTTTTTGCAGGGCTGCAAGCTTCTGAGAATTGTCAGTGTGATGCTTTTGTGATAGAGGGGAAAAAAGTCCTTTCTGCTTTTCTCATTGCCATTTTCTTCCCAGTTTGGAGCCAGCTAAGGTGTTTGGTTATAAGCCTAGTTGTAAGATCCAAAAGTTTTAAATGATTTTATATTTGGATTTCCCTTGTTCATAGTTCTTCTTGGAAAAAACATCAAGAGGAGGGAAAGTTATCCATTACTACTTACTCATCACTGTATCTACTTACATTCAGTGGACTATCTTGTTAAGAGGTTGTGCCCTGAATTGAATTTCAGCCTTGACTCTCACTCTGGTTCAAGAGAGGTCAGGTTGCAGAAACGATCCGAACCCGTAAATATCTATCAGCCCTCTCATAGAATACCTAGGATCTCTTAATTCTCTAAGCCTAGCTATAAGTAATTTAGGAGATCATAGTAATTGTTAAGATTGGATGTATAGTTCTCCAATCTTTAAAAACTAGAAATAAGACATAAGAAAAAGACTATTGGCTAGTGGTTCTTGGCCTTTTTCTGATTAACCACATAATGGATGGTGTTGACTGATGGGAGTAGAAATTGAATCTTGTTTTGTGTGTTTTCTTGTTTTGTTCTGTAGTTTATGTGTTCTCCTTCCCCTTCCCCTCCCACCCCCAACTCTCTAAAAAAAAAATGACACTTATGAGGAGAACAAAACAATGACAAAAGGTAAGTTTGCAAAGTGTCATTTGTGATTGTACTTCATGGAAATAAATCGGGGCAAATCTGAGGATAAGAGATTTTTTTTTAAAAAATATTCTTTGTTCACCTTAAGAAGGAGAATACTTTTTTTAAAAAAATATTTTTTATTTAGAGAGCACTGTTTGGAAGACACACATAAAAGGGAACTTGGTTTATGTCAAGAAAGAATGGTACTTTTTATTTTATCTTATTTATCTTATTGATTTATTCCTTTTTTTAAATTTTATTTTTATTATTTTCTGTGTGTGTGTACCATCAAATTGAATCTGACTGGTACAGGAGGAGATGGCCCCTCCTTCTCCGGCAGAGCATCTAGTGGATTCGAACCACATATCTCTGGGATTGCAGTGCAGCTTCTTGATTTATTCTTAATGTAGACATTTTATTTATACCAAAAATAAATGATTAAAATATTTTTACAGAAGAGAAAATTGTACTTTTCTACAAATTGGCTATGAAAAATACATTAATTATTTATTGTTACTAAATATCTTTACTTCAGCAATACAAAAAACTTAGACAAGTAAAGAGTTAATTACAGCTCTGATGTTATAAATTTTAGGGAAAGTCTGTCCGGTATGAGGTCTAAGACATTTTATGAAACAGCAGATAAAGCTTGGCAGCATCTTTTCATCATGTCCAGCCCTTGCTTAGCGACATGGGGCTTCTGTTTCTGTCCTTTTCTGATGGCCAGATTTTCACCATAACCTTCACCTATCACTTCTGTCTCAAGTGGAACGATGCCCCTCTTAGGAGAGAATCTTGACTGGCATTCAAGAGCTAGAGGAACTGGTAGAGATGGGAGGTGATACTTTTACTGTATGTAATATGACTCGCTTTTTATAAACTCCTGGTGTTTCCCAGTTGGATTTGACAGTTCAGTGAGTTGAAAAGGTTAATTCTTTGCCTAACTTAGAAGCCACTCTGTAGATGTGAATTGTAACATGTAGTCCAATAACCGTTTTCTGACTGTTGATGAGACATTTGATATCAGGAATGACCATCCTATCATTTTCTAATATCCAGGAATATAATTTATTTAAAAGTGACCATTAACCTCTACAGTTATCTCTTTTCCCCAGGATCTTTTATTCGTTTCCTTTCCTATGTCTTTATTCCTTTTGTCTCTCATGTACTTTGTAGGTATTAGTAGAACTGTCTTTCTTTGGATCTGAAAGGCCTACAATTATATGATGGATTTTTTTTTTTTAAATTCTCTCTCCACCCCTTCCCTACCCCCCTTCTTTCTCCTCTTCTGGCTTATATACTCTCGATATTAGTGGTCTTAAGTATTCAGTAATTAAATCTATTTTCATTTATTACAGTTTATTTCTTTAAAAGAAATATAACTCTATAACCATAAAGAAAATATAGAATACACTAAAAACTATACAATTATATAAGAAATATAGAGTACAATAAATAACCCTACAGGTATTCATAAAGCAGTTTAAATAATATCACCAGACTTCCTTGAAAAATTATCTTTATTAAAACCTTCCTTTTTCCCCCCTGAAAGTAATATTTATCATTTGTGTTTATTATTTTCATGTATATATCATCTCTAAACAGATTTCATTACATTTATGCATTTTTTAAATCCTTCATGAACAGTGTCATTTTTCTGATTTCTGACATTTCTCTTTCCTCTCTTCTCATCTAACAGTCTTGTTTTTATGTAATTAATTGTCACTGTTTTGTATTATTCTATTTCTGAATATTCTGAAATGTGTTTAGCAATTTGCCTATGGGTGTTTGAGTTATTCCCAAATTTCCCAATTCTTACAGTAACATAATAATGTTTTGAGTCTTTATATACATAAGTAAGATTTTTTCCCTACGTGTGGAATTGCTTAAATATAGAATATAAGGATGAACAAAATGACAGTGGATTGTTGTCCAATCATTGGACAATTAACATCACAACCAGCACCATATGTTTCTATTGTTATAAAATCTTAGATTTTTCAGAATATTTTGCCCTTGAATGAGTATATTTTCTGGTCAAAATTTGTTAATGTTATGGCAGTGGAGTATGTTTTCAAACACTCATTTTAAAAAATTCAATATATACTTGTATATTTATTAATACATACTGTTTTTTTCTTTTAGTTTCTGTGCTTCTGATTGAGTTTATATATATATATAAAGTCTTAATACAATTTCTTTGGAAATGCATGTTATTTTAGATTTTTGACAAAAAAAATCACTTCTTGGTTTTCTGTTAGTTTTTATTCGTGATGGATTCATGCTGGTGCTAAGCATTTTGGTATTGATGTACATCACCTTAAACTTCTATCTCTTTTCCCTGCTTATTTCTCCTCACCTTACTCCCACACGCAACTGTTTTCTGGAGTCTACAAGGTTTTGCCTTTGAAATCTTATCTTCTAATTAATAATTTTATTTATAATACTTAGTTTCTAACTCTGTGACCCTAACTTCAGAACCCTATAAATAGACTTCCTGCATTTCTGTTTTTCCCACAGTGACCATGTGTGCTGACATATATTCACAATAATCCTTCTTAGTGTTCTCAACTAAAATACCTTTTACAACTCATTATCACTACCTAAAGGCTGTCTAGTACTTATATCTAACCCCATCCTTGCTCTGCAACCTTATCTACCACTATAAAATCTTCCTGCTTCTCAATGTGTTTCTTTTTGGATTGTCTTGTGCTGTTTTCATTTATTAGCTCATTCTATTGTGCCTATTATTCTACTTCCTGGGAAATCTAAATCAGACTGCTGCAATCCTTCTTTTGATATTCATGATTTATTGAATTTTAGCTTTCCTGAATGGATTTGTTGAAGTGAAAGTACCAATTCTTATATTTCATTACGTATATTTTTAACACCTATCACAACACCTAGCACATAAAAGGTAATTAATAAAATACTGGTAAATTGACTAATAGAAGGTAATTTATTTTCTGTGTTGCAATTATATTTAGATTATTTTAGATGAATTTTTAAATTTTATTTGATTGAAGAGTAGTTTTTGAAAGAAGATACTGATTTCCTATGACATGATTTTGATTTAAAATTATTGATATATTTGGAGGGTTTTTTCCTTATAAATTACATTTTGAATGTATGTGGAGAGTCTCCATTCTTATGTGTGTATATATGTGTTTGCATTTATTGTTCTTTTTATGTGCTGTTGCGTTGCCAGTGACTCATTAGCGACACTATGAACAATAGTTCTGAACCCTGCCCTGTACTGAGGTAATCTCACTGTCTTTGACACACTTACCCCTTTCCTCAGCTATTGTGTCAAACTATCTCATCAGAGGTCTTCTTCTCCTGCACTGTCTTTGTACCCTTCCAAGCATGATGTCCTTCTCTAAGGAATGGTCCTTCCTGGTCACATGCCATAAGATGGAGCTTCAAAATCCTTGCCCCTGAGGAGCAACTTGTTGTTTTAAACAACTGGTTTTAATCTTCTTCAGGAAAGACCTCTTCGTTCTCTTAGCAGTCCATGGTATTTTCAATGCTCTCTTTTCCAGCACCACAATTCTAAGGCATTGATTCTTCTTCTGTCACCCTTAGTCATTGTCCAGCTCTCTGATGCATACATAACTGCAAAGATATGTATAAATATGTTGTTGTTGTTGTTGTTGTTGTGCTGTGTACCATTGGTTCTCAACCGACCCATAGTTTACCCCACAATGGTTTTCAGAGGCTGTTAATTGTATGAAAGAAGATCGCGTATCTTTCTTCCACTGAACATTGGTGGATTTGATCTATGTGTCTTAAGAATTGCAGCACTACTTCTTATCACTAGACAGCTAGAGCTGAGATATATATATATATATTTGATTTGATTGCCTTTGAGTCAAGTACAACTCATAGTGATCCTATTAATAAAAGGCTTGAAGCCCCTCTCCAACTGTCGACATTTATCAAAGTTCATAGAATTTCTAGAGATATGCTTTTTAGGGAATGGGTGACACTCCTGCTTCCCCTCTGCTTTTCCTGCTCTGATTTTTCTTTTGATTTTACATTTTTGTAGAGAATTATTTTTTCTAATTTTACAGTTTTCTTGACTATTATCAGATAAAAGGAATCCTTTTAAACAATGATACGTATATCTTTTCATAGATTTTTTAAAGTTCCATATTTTATAATATGGAACTTTAAAAAAATTATAAAGTCTGCTGTTGTTAATGTTAATGTTGTTAAAAGTGTATTCTGCAGTATTCTTTGATAATTCATATAAAGACAACAATTCTTGTTTAAGCTTAACATCAGTTACATTTATTTCAGCTTTTAATTGGTTAGCAATGATAGGTGAACTAAAAAGATGAGCTGGAAAGAAAGCTTTGAAAAAAACACATATGCTTTAGTTGTTTTCTTTCTCAGAGTTATTCTTAAGTTCCCAGTAGCAACCATAAAGACAAACTCAGATGACAGACTTACAAAACAATGTCTGAAATCATTTTATTTAAGAAAAGTATAGAAATGGCCAAATGAGCATGATAGAAATATCCTTGATCACTGTTTTTTAAGCTGTATGATTCAATCTGTTTATTTAAAAGTTAGGTGAGGAAGACTGCCTTGTTTCTTTCAAGGGTTGTGATAAAGCGCCTCTCTCCTGACTATTTCCTCTCTAGATTTTGCAGCCCGTTACTTACTGGCTTCCTAGCGAGAATAGTGAGCATAAGTTGACTGTATGTTAAAGTGAATTTCCTGGGAACTGTGGATTTTTCTCAATTCATTTGAAGACATCTTAAATTGCTCTTCTTTGTTTATGGTAATATTACTAAACATAGATAAAGACAGCTTTTAAACTTAACAATTGATAGAATTAAACAGAGTTTAAATTGGAAAATTAATAAATAGTAGTAGTAATAATAATAATAATACATAATAATAATAGATTATTTAATCCTGGAGAGTTTTAATGATTACTTGATATTATCCTGATTTCATAGACTCATAGAGCCCTTAGTATTGCTGTTGTTGTCGTTATGTGTCATTGAGTTGCTTGCAACTCATAGTGACCCTTTGTGCAACGGCCTTAAACCCTGCTCTCTCCTGTGCCAAACTCACTGTCTCTGATGTACCTACTACCATCACTCCAATTACTGACTTAATCCATCTCACCGAGGGTCTTCCTCTCTTGTGCTGTCCCTCCAACCTCACAAACATGATGCCACTCTCCAAGGACTGGTCCCTCCTTGCAACATGCCCAAAATATGTCTGAGGAAGCTTCAGAATCCTTGACTCCAAGGAGCAGCCCAGTTTCACCCTCTCTTAGGACAAGCCTGTTTGTTCTCCCAGCAGCCCATGATATATTTAACACTATTCTCCAGCACCATAGTTTTTTCCATCACCCTTAGTCACTGTCCATATCTCTGATGCACAGCATGCCATTGCAAAGACTATGGCCCAGATCAGGCACAACTTAGTCTCCAGCCTGATGTCATTGCTCTTCATTATTCTGAAAAGGTCCCTGACAGCGGACTTTCCAAATGCAAACCACATCTTGATTTCCTGGTACTAAGAGTGTTGATTGTGGAACCAAGGAAACTAATACTGCTAACAGTCTCAGTCTCTTCACCTTCAATACTGATGCAGCCAATTGGCCCAGTGGTGAGAATCTTTGTTTTCTTGATGTGGAGCTTCAGCCAGTATTGAAGGCTGTAGTCCATGACCTTCTGCAGCAAGCACTAGAAGTCCTCCTCAGTTTCAGCTCGCTATTCTTGACAGTTCTAACCCACCCAGAGGCTCTGGTAAAGTAGAACGTTGGGATCTCCTCTTGGACCAGTTCTGGGGATTAGCACTCTTTGGTGCTAGGGGTTGGCAACAGACTAGGCTATACGATCTGTGGAGGTTATGCACAAAAGGGGTCTGAAATATCTAGGACTAGGAAGTGATGTGTCAGTGTTTTTATGATTCAGCACATTCTTCTATTAAAAGACTGTGATGATGCTTTAACCATTCTTTTCTGTATCTTACAATAAAATTATTTTCATCTTAGTTTCAAAGGGTGCTTTAGTGGTTTGGCTCACAGGCACTGTGATGTTAACCCAGTGTCATCCCTCTCTGGTGGCTTGAACCTATCAGAATTTCTGAGGGAGACAGATGGACAATCTCCTCCAATACAATTTACAGTAACCACTATAAATTGGCTCCAGCTGCATGGCTATGAGTTTGAGGTGTTTTGTTTTTTAGTTTTTTGGTTTTTTTTTAGTTTGTTTTTTTAAGTAAAAATCAAACCAGAATGATATTTCACGTATTTTTTTTTTTACAATTACATCCATTGAAGTCTTTTATCGTGTGTATTTTTGAAGAAATCTTGAAAAATTAAGTTCTTAGACTATGTTGTTATTAGGTGCTATCAAGTGAAGTACGACGCATAGCAACCCTATGATCAACAGACCTGACTCTTTATCATTTCCTGAGCCACCCTCATCATCTCTGACACACTTACCCATTACTGTAGTCACTGTGAAAGCCCATCTCATTTAGAATCTTTGTCTCTTTTTCTGACTCACTATCTTTCCAAGCATAGTGTCACTTTCTAAGCAACAGACTCTCCTAACAACATACCCAAAGTATGTGAGACAAAGTTCTGCCATCCTTGCTTCCATCAACACTCTGACTGTACTCCCTCCAAGACATATCTGTCTAGTCTCTTTCTAGTCCATGGGATACTCAGCACTCTTATCTAACATTGTTATTCATTGTCTGGTTTCAGATGCATATCAAATGATTGAAAATATCATGACCTGAATTAGTCATGCCTTAGTTTTCAACTTACAGTTATGTATTTTAGAGCGGTGCCTGAATACAATATGTTTTCTAACTGCTGGAATCAAGGATATAGATTGTTGATCCAAACACAGGAAATCATTGACAATTTAAATCATGTCTTTCTCTAACATGATACTGTTTATTGACCCAGAAATATCAAAAGATATATCAGAAGTCTATTTGTATTTTATTTACTTTAGAAAGGCTATGTGAAACATAACAAACTATGGCTAACAGTGAGAATAGTGAGAATCCCGTAACGTTTGTGGCCATGCAAAATCTAGACCTGGTTGAAGAAGCTGTTATCTGAAAGGAGCAAGGGAACACCGGATTGTTTGAAATCAGAAAGGGTGTGTATGAGGGTCATATCCTTTCTCCATACCTTTTCAATCTCTATGCTGAGCAAATAATTAATAAAGCTAGTCTCTTTGAAGAGAAATGTAACATAAGGATCAGAATAGGACTCATGAACAAGTTGCATTATGCAGACGACACAACATTATTTGCTGAAAGTTAGAATCTATGTTTTTGGTAACATGTCCATCCCTACTATTAAATACTGCCACCTTCAGTGGTCGCATTACTTAAGAAAAATGTCTTTGAGGGTTATATCTAAACATTTTCTTTCCACTGATAGTTCTTTTTCTCCTTTGTAGCTTTACTTTGGTTTTAGTTGGCAGGGTTATGCTAAAAGAGCTCTTAGAACCACTCCCAACTTCCCAGGTAAGAGCAGAGACTCGGGTTCCTCTTTCTTGTCTTTCAAAGTAAGCCACAGGCAAAATTTGGAATGCTTTTCCAACAGTGATGTTATTGCTCCAGACTTGCTGAAGTCCTGGAGTTGTGATTGGACCTTGCCTGGCTGTGATTCTTACTGACTACAGTAAAGCTTTTGTCTTCTTAAGGCACATGTTTCTATTGTTTCAACAGGTACCTACACTTCAAGTAATTTTTGAATGACTATCGGAATTGCAGTAATCATCTCTTGGAACTTCAATAAAAGTGGAAATTTTATGCTCTGTAAATTCTACTGAAAAGCATTCCAAGTGTTTAAAGGGAACAAAATCATTTAAGAGCAAGAGAGACATTGCTTGGAAACTTTATTTGAGTAGAATAGAATGAAGCAATGAATCTTAACTCAAATGCTTTAGTTTAAGTCTTCTAGCTTTAGATAAGATTATCTTAACATCTTGAGGTACTGCAATGTCTTTTCTGTTTAGGGAATACATGATTTATACCAAAGGACTATAAGTTAACAAAGAGTGTTATTGCTCACATATTAAATCAAGCACTTCATTATAAAAAAACCCCAAGTATTGGCAAGCAAGAGGATTGATGTGAAATGTGAACTAATAAAGTAGTAGAGTTAATCGTATAATTTTGAAAGTACTTATTTTATGTTGCATTTAGTCATAGAGACACCTTAACCTGGCATCTTTCCTCACCCTCTGTACTTAAACTTTTACCTTCATACAGTTAAGAGATCTGCACTTCTTACAGAAACACCTATAGTAGGAATTTGAAAAAGAAAAGGGGGAGTTGTGGTACGCTTGGTTCTGACTCATGACCACCCTCCATTGGCTTTCTGAGGCTATGAGCTTTACAGAAGAGACTGTCTACTTCTGTCATGGAGTGACTGGTGGATTCAGATTGTCTCAATGAGCTCAGTGGTAGAGTTAAATGGTCAAAAAGAGAGGAACTAACTTTGGCAAACTCCAAGAGCTCTGGTCACACAACCCTTAGGGAGTTGTGTCATCATCCCAACCACTTTAGTGGTTTGAGTCTGTCAGCACGTTGGAAGAAGCAAGACGGACAGTGTGGGAGTCATAGTCTCTGAAAACCCACTGGCAGATCAGCTTTGAGTTTGTTCTGACTCAATGATAATGACTTTGACTTTTAGACTTTGCAAAATCTGGTTAGGTTTTGGAGGGGCATGATGTGAATCAGCCTGTTGATATAAGAGGATCTGGCAGGAGCTCAGATCAGAGACTGGGGCAAATTGCCTGAAGGAGTGCAGGCTGAATAAAATGGATTGATTTCAGAAATAATTGTTGTTTTTTAGTTGCCATCAGGAGGATTCTGACTAATGGTACTCCCCTATGTGCAGAAGAGAACTCATAGGGTTTGTGCTATCACCTTTGAAAAGAAAATTGACAGGCTTTTCTTCTGAGGCAATACTACTGGTGAGTTTGAGCTGCCAACCTTTGAACTAGTGATAATATTTAACAATTGACTACTCATGAAGTCATAGGAAATTATACAATGATAGAATTAATAGGAATTATGTTTAATACATTGTTTATCATATTGTTATGTACCATGAAGTCAGAACCTACCCATAACTAACCCTCTAGGTTTTTAGAGATAGTAAATTGCATGAGAGGAGATTGCCCAGAGGTGAAAAAACGCAATAATGATGCCCAGTTGTCAGTTATTATTGTTATTATGTACTGTTAGATCAGTACTAACTCATAGCTCACCCTTCAGTGGGTTTTCACAAGCAGTAAGTCACAGGGAGAAGATTTTCCATCTTTGTCTCATGGAGCAGGTGGTAGTTTCAAACTGTGTGCCTTTGGATTGGCAGCTTGATTCCTTAGCAGTAAGCCACTGGAGCTGTCCTCAGTTTTCAGTAGTGCAACCTGCAAGTGTAATATGTTGATCTGCTTTGCATGGAGGAACTATGAGTCCAAGTTGACTCACCAGCACCTAACGGCAATAAGAACAGCACAGTATATCGTCGTGCCTTGTATTGGATTGGGCAGTTTGAGAAAGTCAGCACAAAGGAGGAAGATCCTCAGTACGATGCGTAGAGATAGTAGCTACAGGAATGGGCATAGATATGATGTGCAATGTTCTGTACCTGTTATAGCATGCAACACTATGAGTAATAGACTTAATGGTACATAACAATAACAGTGTGTGCGTGCGTACCTTGAGGGTTGTGGGACTTGATGATGTTGATTTAGCTGTGGCCACGTAGTGTGGATAGACAAGCGTGAGATCTTAACTAGAGACGTTGACTTGAAAATCAGTCAGCAAGGGGAGAAAAAAGGAAGAAAAACTTATGTGGTAGTTGTAGAACAGAGATTCAGAGTAAAGAGCAAACCAAAAAATAAAATAACGATATACTTAACAAGAGGGATTTATTTATTCTTTTTTCTTTTCTTAATGATATTTTTGAGTGAAAGTTCTCATGTCATATTGGTTTTTCATTTAATCCATTGACAGTTTTGTTTTATAACAGTGTAATTACAATTTTATTCAGTCCTTCATATACTTTGTCTAACATTGTTTGCATGAAATTAATTAAAGAGAGTGTCTCCATACCATTGCCAGCAGTTAATGTTGCTGACTTCCTAAATGTTGCTATGATTACAGGCTGAGATGATATCTCATTGTTGTTTTGATTTGCATTTCTCTAATTAATAAAGAATCACTTTTGGCTTAGTGGTAAGGAGTTATGCTGTCAACCCACAGGTACACAGTTCAAAGCCACTAGCTGCTCCACAGGAGAAAGATGGAAAGAAAAGTGCAGGTGTAACATGAGGGTGGCTGAATCTGAATTCCAGCTGCTTCGTATAGGGAAACTGTCTCCATCAGTAATGTCCATTGTATTAAACAAATGGCTACATGGTGAGACATGCCACTCTACATTCTCCTGCACCTATTTCTATGAATCATTGCGTCCAATATTCAAATTGACCCAGAGTTGTGAAGTTTGTTAGGGAAATATGTTGGGGGGTGGAGGAGGCAATAGAATATCACACAGTTTAAGTCCAGGAATTCTAAACCAGCAATGCGAAGCCAGAATAACAGGGCACAATTCCTCAATTAGTTCAGACAACTTCTCTGTCAACTAAAGAAAGTCTAGGTTCAGTTCAGCTCAGATAAACCTCGGGTTTCCTCAATTGTCCAGTAGGCTTTATCTCAGAGCAGTTACAAGTCAACTTTTCATTCAGTCATTCAACAAGCAAAACCTTTAACTTTGGGCCCATCTCCAAAGTTGTATCTTGCCACAATTAGTTCACAGCAGTGCCATAAGCTCTTCACCCTTTCTCCACCACAGTCTATCATCTCTTCATAGTGTGGAAAGTGCCCTCTCTTATATTGGTTTCAGGACTGTTGATGCTTTGCAAGATCATGTGTCCATAGTTAAGGTAGTTGGAGACCGTTACCCATTACCCAAGAGTGGATAGCTAACACAAAGGCTAGAAAAACCAGTTTTACAGCTTTTTGACACTGCACGTGGACAGTCTCTTCTTGTTTGATTCACAGTCTCTGAAAATATACTGGAGGGTCGATTATCAGTCAAGCCCGCTTTGATGTTGATGGGACATAAAAACAATATGAATAGTTGATGAATTCTCATGGTATGTTCCATAGGGAGTTGCATTGCTAATGAAAAAGATGGGGAATCTTTGAAAACTCACTAGAGGATCTTTTTTGAGTTTGCTCCAACTCAAAGGCAGTAAAATTGAGGTTGAAGAGGAAGGTGATAATGAAATTGAACAATTCTTAATATGTTGACTGCTAAATGCATGCCATCTTTGGTAATGTGGCTGGAAAAACCACATTTCCAGAAGAGAGTTAAATTAGCATACTAAATGCTGATAAAAATTATTTATGATTTTAGCATTAAACTTTGACTAAAGACTGACTTTAACCTATCAGAGTTTTCAGTGAATAGGGCTAATAAAAGGTAGATTGTTTCACTGTTCGAAATACTCTATTTTCCCTTAAGAAACATTTTTTAAAATTATCTTTCATTTTAGTTTTGTAGTTAAGCAAAATGAAACTTTCTGAATTATCTACTGCCTTAGTAGAAGCGTAGTTTTTTGAAAGTACTTTAAAATAACTTACCTGGAACAAACAAGAAAATACTCTGAAGTTATTTTGTCTTCCCTTAAATCTAGTACATGGGTCATTCAGATAATATCCTTATCCTAAAAGGAAGAATGAAGAAATTCTTCTACATGTGGAAATAAGTCAGTCTACTTATCAAAGAGTATATCAGTAATGATAACTCATTCTTTAACTCTAAAATGAACTTGTTACCGATACATATGGGCAAAGTTAAGTAAATTCAACTTATAATATTTAGATATTTGTGCATTAATGATTTTGTGTTTTTCTTTCTAAAAAGAAAAAAGTTCATTAGAATTTAACTTAATTAATTGAAAGAATTTAAATATTTAAAATTAAAATACTATGACTTGATTTCACTGTATTTTCGTATTTGTTTCCTTTAATTTCATGTGTTTAATACAAATAACAATGAAAGCCATTTTATCTGCACTAATTTGAAACATGCTTTTTATCCTCTTTAAAACAGTAAAAGTGAAGAAAATATTGTTCTGGTTCATAGACTTAACAGCCAGCCTCAGGCAATTTTAAAAACAATGAAGAGACATTTGAATTTTGAGGTCTACAACAGATATTATGAGTGAGTGCATTGTTACTTTGGGAATGCTAGAATTGTATTAAAATTCACACCACACTTTTAAAGAGTTAAGCACATGTGTATTGTTTTACCTTCAATTTTTTTTTGGGGGGGGGATAAAAGCAGTGATATACTCCTCCATTAAGGCAAGTTTACTCATTCAAGAAGTATTTTGAAACTGTTTCCATTGTGCAGTGTTATATATTCTTACAGTATACCTGGGAATTAAAAAAAAATCACTTCTCTCATGAGACTTTGGCACTTCAAAGCTCAAGGAAGACAAACTATAAATGATGTTATAAATAAGACACAAGGTAATTACAACTTTGGGAAACAAAATATTTGTTAAGATAGGAGGCTGAAGGGAGAAAATTGAAGCACAAGAGTTGATTGTAATTTAAATTTAATATTCAAAGTGAGTAGTCTCCTATATGGAAATAAGTTTTCCCTTTTTATGTCAATAAGGCCATAGCTGTGTAACCTGTGTATTAAACCAATCACTTTTGAGATGTAACAAGAATAGACAGTATGCAACATGCTTTAAGCCAATCACTTTTGTGACACATATTAGGAATAGAATAAACAGAAGAGCAAAGAAGATTTTCTGTTGTTGTTAGGTTCTGTGAAGTATGATTCATAGAGACTAAGAACAGCAGATCTGATTTCTATCCTATCCTGTCAATGACAACATCATTGTCTCTGACATTCTTGAGCCAATTTTTTGCAGTCGCTATGTCAATCCACCTTGTCTAGTGTCTTTTTCTTTTTCACTGCCCTTCCACCTTTCAAAAATAATATCACTCACCAAGGAATAACTTCTCCTGGCAACATGTCCAAAGTATGTTAGATGAAGGTCTTGTTGGTCTTTGCCACAAAGACTACTCTGTACTTTCTCCAAAACATGTATATGTTGGCAGTTTATGAGATATGCAACCCTTTTCTCTAATACCATATCTTAAAGACATCAGTCCCTCTTGTGTCATCTTTATTCACTGTCCAGCTTTCAGATGCATAGCAAGGGACTGAAAAGATCATTGATTCAGTAATCAAGCACACCCTAAGTTTTCAAACTGACATCATAGCTCCTCAGTAATTTGGAGTGGTCCCTGATAGCAGACTCGCCCAATGCAATGTCTCCTGAACTCTTCACTGCTGGTACCAGTTGTATTGATTTTGGATTCAAGCATCATGGAATCATTGACTGTTTCAGTCTTGGCTCCATCTATCATGATGTTGCATAAGAGTCCATCAATGAGGATTTGTGTCTTCTTGATGTTGAGTTGCAGTCAATATTAAAGGTTGTAGTCGTTGATATTTTGTAGCATATAAGATTGCATCATCTACATAATGCAGGTTGTTGATGAGTCTTCCTCTGATCCTGATTCCTCATTCTTCTTCATAGAGTGCAGCTCCTCAAATGAAGGACAAGGAAAGGTAAATTTCACTTCATATGAAAATTTCTAAGAAACCAAGAAATAGCAACTGAAAAGAGACAAGGAGGGCTGGCAGAGAAAGTAGATTTTCCCTGAAGCTATGATCCTGAGATTGTACATCTTTCCTCTTGAACAATTAGAAAACTCAGAACATAAAGACTACTCAATTGTGATACTGACATTTCTATGATAGTGGCATGAAGAAACTTAAGACAGTAGAAGTAATGATGAAATTTTCTCTTGGGTTAAGATATAAAGAAGATAAGAGCTATGGTCTGGATTGATATCTACTACAAAATGATTTCTTGGAGGGAACACTCTTGAAATATCTTAAGGTAGAATGTACCTGGGATGCCAAGGAGTAGCACAAGGAAGTGCTGGTCAGAAGAGAGGAAGGTGGGACAGGAAGTTATGAGGTTTGGGCATGGGATTAACTTGCTTTTCACTTTGAGAGACACAAGGAAGTTAATGGATGCTTCTGAGCTCAGGATTGATTGGCAAATGGCGCAAAATTTTTTTTCTCACTCACATAGTAGGAGGGATGTAAATTCAAATTTGAAAATTTTATATTTAAATATATGTTTTAGTATATAAATATTAATATAAAATATTTAATATATTATTTTAATGAATGTATGAAAGTATATGATATAAGCAAAAAAATCCTCAGAACAGAGCCAGGGAAACACTGCATGGTCAAAATCAGGAAAGTAGTGCACCAGGGATGTGTCCTGTCTTCATACGTTTTCAATCTGTATGCCGAACAGATCATTCAGGAAGTAGGGCTTTATGAACAGGTCTGTTGCATAAGGATTGGTGGAAGACTCCTCAACCACTGCAATATCTAGATGACACAACCATTTTTTTTCTGAAATTAAAGAAGACCTGAGGTGTTTGCTGCAGAAAGCCAAAAGCTGTAGTCTTCAATATGAATTGAGTTCAACATCAAAAAGACAAAGATTCTCAACACTGGACTAGTAGGCTGTGCCATGATAAGTAGAGAGGAGATTGAAATTGTTAACAGTTTCAGTTTGTTTGGCTCCACAGTCAATACTATACTAGCAGTCAGGAAGCAAAAAGTCAAACTTCACTTAGGAAGTCTGCTGTCAGAGACCTCTCCAAAGTGCTAAAGAGTAATGATGTCAGTCTAGAGATTAAGATGCACCTGATCCAGGCCATAATCTTCTCAGTTACTTCCTACGCACAGAGATCTGGATAGTGACCAAGGATGACAGAAAAGCAAAAATGACTGTTAAATGCCAAGTGAATTTGTCCCTTTTGATTTTCTGACTCCAGGTCTTTATGCATTTCAGGTTAATACTTCATTTGTCTTCCAGTGCTGCGCTTTGACATCTTCTACTCAGCTCCTTAACTTCCTGATTTATTCCCCACGTGCCATCGAGTAAGAACTGACCCATAGTTGACCCTCCACTGGGTTTCGGAGGCTGTCAATTGCACAGGAGGGGGTTGTTCTTCCTTCTTCCTCAGAGCAGCTAATGGATTTGAACTGCAAGTCTTGGGGGTTGCAGTATAACTTCTTACCAGTAGGCCACCAGAAGGTCCTTAAGTTAAAATGAACATTGAGGGCATAATGCATAGGGAGTTACACTACTGACACAAAGGCAATACCTCTTTCATGTTCTAATCCATCACTGGGTACTTGGGAGAGAAGGAAATGTTCTTCACCTGTTCAATTTATAGCCTGAAGATACCCCCACCACCCCCAGCCCATGGTTAGTTATAAATTGGTACTGAATGGACATCAATCAAATATACTAAGGAAAGGACTTTGTGGGCCCTTGTTTAAGGACTTGATTGCTACCTAAAAGGTCTGTGGGTAGGTGGTTAGAAAGATGCATCAATATGCTTCCATAAAGATTTATATTATAAGAAATTCTGTGAAGTGATTCTACTTTGGCTTATAGTGTCACTATATACTGGCACCAACTTGATGACAATAGTTTTTACCATTTTTTTTTTTAAAGAAAACAGGTAAAGGTAATTCTGGCTCAGCATATGCTTTTTCTCCTAGATCTCTAATAATTTAATTTTCAAGAATTAAGACTTATTTAAAGTAATCATTTTAATTTTTAGATGTGGAAACTAGCTTGCCTAAGAGACCCCTGTTGGATTTGCTAGAGCTATGATTAAAGTTTAGGTTTTCTGACTGTAAATGAGATTGTGACACAAGCTCCAAAAAGCTCCTCTTGTAACAAGATTTGTACTAAATACTTTAATTATTTTGTTCCAAGATAAGCCTGGTTTCCCCACTTAATTTACATTGCGAATCTTTTCCACATCTCTGCTCTGGCTTGAGAGCACCACGGCTCCCCCCCCCCCCCCCAATTCTTGTTAATTACTATCTAAAGCAATTGTCTTTTTGCCAGTTCAGGATCAGTGTTTTTAGAATTTTACTTTATATTCATGTTGCTAACCATTCTCCACCCAGTCATACCCTTTGCTCCCCACCCCCCACTTTTACAATAGAGATCTACAATCTATACCTTGCATACCAGATTTACCCTGGTGTTCATTTTTGTATAGCCCATGGAGCAATAGATGGGGAGGTTGAAGGGGGAAGAAAGGAAAATAATTTCATGGCATATGAAAATGATGTGAAATAACAAATTCATTGTCCATACATGCATTTTCACTGGTGTGTGGCCACATTCATTGCTTTTATCTTTTGCTGACCCTTGTCCTCCCGCAATGCTTCTCACTTTACTGCGGATAAGAATCTCCTGGCACCTTTGTGAAAACCTAGCTTATAAGACACAACTCCCAGAGAGTGTGATTCCACCGGTATAATGTGGGAAGTGAGACTCGACATTTTGACAGTCTCTCAGCCAGTGTAGATTTCTGCCAGTCTGCAGACTACACTTTGGTCGCACACCCCTACAGTTGCCCTTCTCAGATTTATGTGACAATCTTAGATTATCACCTAATGAGATATCTTCGGCTTTATGGAGTGATAAGACATTAGTGCAGACATAGTGAATATTTGAGCTTGATGCAAACAAAAAAGCTCTTAGTTGTCATGTTGGAACTGACTCAAGCTTGGCCCATCACTGGGTTTCTGAAGCTGGAAATTTTTTGGAAAGAGTTTGCTAATCTTTCTGCAGAAGAACCCTTGATGAATTCAAACTACCAGATGAGTACTCTCTTTGGATTAATAGTGCAACTCTCTATAGACCAAACCACGAGAACTTCCATATTGTATAGTGTGTTTCTCAAAAAAATATTTATACCTATTTTCATATAAAAATGACACGCATTCTACTTTTTTTCCTCAGGCTTTTCTTTCATGTAAAGTACTACATTGTTGTTATGTTCCATCGAGTCATTTGCGACTCATAGCGACCCTATGTACAACATCCCTAAACCCTGCTCTATCCTGTGCCAGTCGCACTGCCTCTGACACACTCATCCCCATTACCCCAGTCACTGAATCATTCCATCTCATAGAGGGTCTTCCCCTCTCGCGCCATCCCTCCACCCTCCCAAGCATGATGTCCTTCTCCAAGGACCTGTCCCTCCTTGCAACATGCCCAAAGTATGTCAGATGAAGCCCCAGAATCCTTGCCTCCAAGGAGTTGCTTGGTTTAACCCTCTCCAGGATGAATCTGTTTGTTTTCTTGACAGTCCATGCATGGTACATTCAATACTCTTCTCCAGCACCACAGCTCAAAGGCATCAATTCTCCTTCTATCCTCCCTACTCATTGTCCAACTCTCTGATGCATAACAACTGATTGCAAAGACCATGACCTGTATCAGGCGCACCCCAGTCTCCAGAGAGACACCGTTGCTCTTGAGTACTTTAGAGAGGTCCCTAACAGCAGACTTTCCCATCGCAATACATTTTTTTATTTCCTGACTGCTGGTGCCAAGAGTGTTTACCGTGGGTCTGAGCGAACTGAAGCTGTGAACATTCTCAATCTCTTCACCATCCATTCTGATGCTACCAATTGGTCCAGTGGTGAGAATCTTTGTCTTCTTGACAAATGAGCCTCAGTCCATACTGAAGGCTGCAATCCTTCACCCTCTGTAGCAAGTTCATGAGGTCCTCCTCAGTTTCAGCAAGCAGGGTTGTGTCATCCACATAACGCAGATTGTTAATAGATCTTCCACCAATCCTGATGCCACAGTTCTCCTCATAGAGCCCACCTTCCCGGATAGTCTGTTCTGCATACAGGTTGAAAAGGTATGGAGACCGGACACATCCCTGGCATACACCCTTCCCAATTTTGAACCATGCAGTGTTTCCCTGCTCTGTTCTGACTACTGCCTCTTGGTCCAAGCATAGGTTTCTCATTAGCATGATTAAATGTTCTGGGATTCTCATTCTTCTCAGAGTCAGCCACAAAGTCTTATACACACTCTTTCTAAAAACTCTTATGCTTTCATTTCCATTTGTAGAAACTTTAATTGCTTACATAAGCAAATAAATTTGACTCAATGGTTAAGTACATTAATGATATTTTAATTTACTTGGACTAACAACTCTTTCTTTGGCTTTGTTTTTTTCAACAAATGATCAATATAACCTGATACTCTAAAGTTTTTTTAAAAATATATGTTAAATATATAGAACAATTGTTGTTGTGTACCATCAGGTTGTAGATGACCTACAGTGAGTTTTCATAGGCAGGTAATCTCACAGGAACCTAACTCCTGCAAAATCCTGAGACAAGAAGAAACATAGCTATTTGGGAGAACTAAAAGAAACTCAGACTTCCGGAGCAAGAAGGAGAATATTATAAAATGATTTCACAGAAACAACAAAACCAGATCTCACTGTACTATTTAGATCATGCTAAGAATTTCAGATTTAATATTGAGAGCAATAGGAAACTAAAAGGATATTAAGGAAAAAATTGCACAATTTATATCTCAAATGCAATCTTGTTACATGATTAATTTAAAACATTAATAACTGAAGGAATTTTAAATTATAGCAGGAGTGCCATCCACTTCCTAAACAACATGTCTCTGGAAATTCTATGAACTTTGATAAATGTCCATAGTTATAGAGGATCTTCAGGCTTTTTGTTCATAGGTATGCTATGAGTCGTGCTCGACTCAAAGGCAATAGACAAACAACGAACAATCACATATACAGTTATGTGTTTGTGTAGATTTTCATATGCATGTGTTTCCCATTTAATGTTCTTATCCTTAATAAAGCTATTTATTAATAACTGGTTTTGTTCTCAAAGGTGGGTGATTTTGTATTTGTGTGTTGTCAGCCTTAAGTTACCTATTCATATTTTCAAAATTATAATATTTTCTGCTTTTATAAGTTATTTAAGGAGTTCTCATTGAATTTAGAAGAAAGAAGAGGTGAAATATATTTTTAAAATGTTATGGAAATATTGACTTTAACATAACTTAGTCTTATTAGGGAAATCTAGTGGCTTTGTGAGAGAGTTTTTGCCTCCAACCCAAAAGCATGTAGCTTGAATTCAGAAGCTTCTCTGGAGAATGATGTGTGATCTTATATAATTTCTTGCTTTGAAAATTTTCTGGACATTTTTCGGTGAGTTGGTTCTGACTCCATGATGTATAGCAACAGTAGTTACTTCTACATTTAGGTAAATATTTACATTGCCTTTGTAATCACAGGAAGGTGTGTTCAGATTATTGTCAGATATGTTCCTGATCTACCAAAATGAAAGAAATTAAATTTCATGACTTCATCTCTTTACCCTATAAATTTTAGAGTAGTTAATTACTAAAACTCAAAGTAAAAAATACATGCAGTCATTTACAAGGTTATCTGATTAGAAATGAACATAAGAAGATAGAATTTATTGGTAGTTCAAGTGGCAGAAGGAAAGTAAACACAAAACCATATATCTGCTAGTGGTATTCTGGAGAAAGAAAAAATGTAGAAGAATTTTTATATAATTCATAACAAATGGGAAGATTACTGGCTAAATTATTTTCTTTACCGTAGAATGCAAATCCACCCTCCAAATTCTTATTGTTTGGGGTGAAACAAATTAACTGTAGAGATGGTGTAAATAATATTTGACTTTCTAGCTTCAGAAGTGTCTCACCAGAATTCATGTTGAAATTTTATATCTTTCGTATATATAGTTTTCCCCCTATTCAGTCAGGCTATTCTATGGTGAAACATCGTAAAATGAAATGGTTCTCTATTTGCTTTTGTCTTGGAATTAACAAACATCATCATTTTTGCAGCTTTCTTTTATAAAAGAAAACTTTCATTTTTGTTATAAAATGATGAAAAGAAGTTAATTAAAAATATTGTTCAGCATATTCTTGAAATGGTCCTTGAGTTACAGTACTAGAAAATATCTGACAACTGTGCCATGTTTAAACTCAGATGTGCAAGTCTTTTCCCCCCCTCTATATCTGTGGTAATAAGCTATGATTTTGAAATTATAAACAAATTTCTCAGAAATACCTCATCAAAATCTTCAAGTTATTCAAGAAATTATAATATTGCCTGATAAAAGGCCATTTTTTTGTAAAAAGATGATTTTTTAAAAGTTTAGTGTTATTAAATTGGACAATACTTTTCTGCAATAACTGTAATGCATTGGACAATAAAAGGGTTTGTTGAAGTGCTCTTATATTTTGAGTAATATTAAAAGTCTTTTAGAGCAGTCTCTTTCACTATTTTGAACTCACAATGAACTTAGATTTTATAAAATTAATTTGTGTACCATTTCCTGGAAAAATATCATATAAACAAAGCCAGTAATTTCATGATGCTAATGACTTGTATTTGAATGTTGTTTGAATTAACCTAGTTAGACCATGTAATTAGTCATCTGTGTACATTGAAATTGATACAATTCTCAGAGCTCTGAATCTTTAGATATGTGAAAGTGGATTTTATTTTATTTTTTTATTAATTTTTAATGAAAGTTTACAGAGAGAAAGTGGATTTTAAACTTATAGAAGCCTACTAATCATTTGGTATGCTCATAAAAAATGCATGTGCAAGGGTCCTACCGCTTAGACACATTTATAGCATAGGTAGAACTGATGGAAAAAAATTCAAGGACCTTACTTTGATGGATATATTGTTTTTGGCTATGGTGATAATGGACATAGATTTGGTTGGAAACAGAATAGATCCCTGTTGTGTACCAAGTTGGAATCAACCCATAGCCGACCCTCCAGCAGGTTTTCAGATTGTCCATCTTTCCCCCATTGAACAGCTGGTGGATTTGAACTGTGTGCATTGCAGTGGAGGTTCTTACCACTAGGCCACCAGTGCTCCCTAATAGATCATAAGGAGATTCAAATAAAAAATGGACTCCAAGATTCTGATAATAAAGCAACTAACCACCAGTCATAAAGAGAAAAAAAAAAGCCATTAAAGAGAATACCAGTATGAAGATAAGATTTTAAAGCAGACAAGGGAAAAAAAATAAAAATTCTGCCATGGTACTGAGAAGAAATACTCACCCTAAACCAGTTGGCATGGACCTGATTTCAACTGATGGCAGCCTTATGTGTTGTTTCAGAGTTGAAATAGTTTCAGGGTTTTCATAGTTATGATTTTCTAAAGCATACACCAGGCCTTTCTTCTGAATGATTTCGTACCACCAATCTTTGAGTTAGCTCATTGCTTAAATGTTTGTATCATTCATAAACTAAAACCTCGGTCATTGCTCTTGAAGCAGAACCCATGCATCAATGACACTCCTGCAAGTTTTTAGGTACTATAAATTGCAAAGCAGGGGATTGACTATGTATCTACCAAGAAGCAGCTGGGAGATTGAAACCATTGACTTTTGGGTTGACTATGCATCTTCTTTTCTACCAAGTCACCACGGTTCCGTATTGCACCTCCCAAGATGACACTTAACTACAACAAAAATGTTTGTGTTACATAGCATGCGTAAAACCTGGAATCTGTTAACAAAGCCAGTGGCATTCCAAAGCAGGTGACAGTGGTTCCACACTGAAGGGACAATATAAAAGCAAAGATTTTCCAAAGGGCATCAGCAGGCTTTTATGGTGTGTTCAAGGAGAATCAAGTCATTCATATCATATTGAGCAGAACTATGGAAAGGATAAATCATACTGTGGTGCCTGAGAATAACCAGAGCTATAATGATGATTTGGCCTCAATTTTTCTGTTTGGTTGATGACATTTTGGTGTAAGAGCTGGCTGAGATTTTCAGGGAGTGACAATCTGGTTTTATAGATGAGTAATGTAGTTTGCTACATTTTCTCAGACATGTTAAAAATCTGTTTTACAACCATTTTTGTGAAATTTAGTTAAGAAGAACACAATCATCATTTTAGTATTGTATATAGAGTGCTAGTGTACAAAGAGAGGTCTAATGACATAGGGAATAAACACTTGTGATGCCATCCCAAAGCTGACACTTCCCTAATGGTTCAGATCCACCAGTAGCTCTGGGGGAGGAAGATGATGTGGTATTAGCCTCAACATTGATGGGGTTTTAACCATTGTTTTAGACCCCTACTGGTCTCCAGCTACCTAACTGCAGACACATGGTCTTGAAACTATCAGCAGATGTGGGTTTCAGATGACAGAGAGAGAGAGAGAGAAAGTGTGCGCTCACACTTTCTCACGTTGAGTAGCAAGACTTGAGAGGAACAAATCTTGAGAGAGACTGGGGCAAGATGCCTGGTGACAATATGCTGGTGATGGTGGTGAAGAGACTGGGACATTGCTGTGGAGAAAAACTCTGGCAAGCTGTGACCTAAGGCTTCTTACATTTGTGCTGGTCACAGTTATAGGTTTTGCTGTTCTTGCCAGATGCTTGATTGAGAAGCTGACTTATAACTGCTCTAATGACTGATGAAATCAGAGTCTTCTAGAGTTTGTGTTGCTGAACTGAAACCATAGCCTGCAATAATTGAGGAATTGTGCCTTGAGACTGCAGAGGTAAAACTTGGATTTGAATTCGGTGATAGTCTTTGCCTCCCAGTTCTCTTACTTCTATAATAAACCCCATTCTCAGTACTGCAACTGTGAATCTGTGAGTCACTAGTAAATAAATGGGCCTCTTGCTTCCACTGTGACTCTAGAAGCACTGTGGAGCTGGGCTTTGGGCTCTTTACCTGCTTTCTGCTCTGAAGCAATGAGGCGCTGTGCTATTCTCACTTGCTCTGGCCCCTTTAGAGAGACAGTCATGCACCTGTCTCCACATGTCCCATTATGCCTTGGCAACCCACTGGAAGGCCAACTATGAGTCACTTCTAACTCCATGACAATGAGTTTCTTGATGTAAACTTAGGGAAAGTAAGAGTGCTTTCATTTTAGAGATGATTCCTGTTGCATCAAATGGGTCTTAGTAAGATATTCAGTGAAAATGTTTATGCTCTGTTCATTGATTATGAATCCCCTAATGTTAGAAACAAATTGATGTTTCAAAAAGAAAAATCACACAAACCTGTACTACTTCTCAGGCAAGCACAGTAACTATGAGTTGATGTCCTGTTAAATAATTGGATGGTGGAGCCATATAAAAATGTTATCTGACGACTAGTGTCCTTCACTTCGGAGGAAAGATGAAGCTTCTGACCCACTTAGTTTGCATAATGAACAATAATTATAAGACTTCATGTACTTCATAAAATGTTCTGTAAATGCTAATAAACCATCTTTTCTATAAATATTATGCAGATTTTCAAAAGTAGGTCATTTGGTTTCAGTTCTTACAGCCTGGTGAAATTGAGAATAACCCTGAGAAGCTTTTGTTTTGGAGAAGCAGCAGTAGCCATTTTTCCATTCAGCACCATTAATTGAGTGAACATTTTGAACCAGGTGTCATGTGATGTCCTCAGGGCTGTAGAAGATACAGCTTCTACTCAGAACAGGTACATAGGGGTCAGTTTATCAAGTCATTTTGTGAAAACTAACGTGGTCTACCTGCTCGGAAAAGTTAAATATGAACCTCAAGGTGTACAAAGAGATAAGAATTGTAATCACTATAATGTCGAAAACATATTAAGGATAAAGGAGCAGGATTTACTTTAATAATGCTGGGATAATGACCTCTGTTGGGCAACTTTGAGCATAGATATTTTAAATGAATTTAGAAAGTCAGAATTAGATAGGATTAGAGTTAGAGTTAGGATTAAATAAATTAGATTTGTTTTGGAATAAAGAACAAACTCATGGAAAGTTTACATGAAGCCAGATGTTAAAGAATTTTAACTGCCATGCTAATGAGTTTGAAGCATATCCAGCATTTATTCCAAAGTTTAAGGAGTGCAATGACTAAGTGGTAGTCAGCTTGCTAACCTGGAGACCAGAGAGGTGAACTTCTCCCCATCTTCCACAGCTCAAGGAAAACAGTCCTGGCAAACCTCTCCCATAAATACCATAGCCAAGGAAATCCCAAAGGGTGGTTCTGCTATGTCAAGTAGGGTTGTTATAAATTGCACTTAACAGCACGGAAGATTAGCCATTAATAATGAATGTCTTCCAAATTTTGTTTTGCCATTGTAGACCACAAAGATTACCCTGAAACCACACAGATCCATTAGTGGCTCATTGTAGGAGCTCAGGAAGAAGTAATGAAGGTTTAAAAAGTAAATAGTGCAACAGAAAAGACAAGAGTTTGGCCATAGATAATGCTCAGAATTCCTGAGGTGAGACAAAAATGCAGATGAATTCTAGGGGAAATTATTGTATATTCCAGAGGAGTGAAGCTATTTATGTAATTATTCCGTCTACTGTCTTAAAAAATAATATTGATTTCAAATTAGTGTAATATATGAATTGTGTCAGGTTTTACCTTTTCCATTTATATTCTTGTTTCTAAAAGTGACGCCTTAGGAGTGATTAAATTTCATGTAGTAGACTGCTGAAAATTATTTAACCTACCAAGTGGGATTTGTTAACCTTACAGCAGTAAAATGGTGATTTACTTATAAAAATATATACTCATAAATTTTTTGTATCTTTGCCCCAAAACAATAGGGTGTCCTTGTGGTAAAAAACTGCACCTCAATTTCCAAAGACCTGGTGTTCATATTCACCAGTTGCTCCATAGAAGAATGATGAGCAGTGTCCTTCTGTGAGGTTCACTGTCTCTGAAAGTGTGTTGAAGGATGAGCTATACATATATTCTGCCTCAGTGGCACACAACAACCACCACCTCACATAAAAAGGATACATAAAGGAAGACATATTTCATGGGTCTTTATACTTTTCAGGAGATTTTTTTGCATTACATGTTGGTCTGAGAGTTCAGTTGTTTGAATCCATCAGTTTCTCTGTGGAAGAAAAATGGGCAGTCCCCTCCTGTAAAGATTTACAGTATTGGAAACCTGATACAGGGCTGTGATGGTTTGATTAGACAGCAGTGAGTTTGGATTTGATTAATAATATCACAAAAATACAAACACATACATACAATATCACACGTGTGTGTGGATGCACACGCGTGCACCCCATTCTGTGAAATCTAGAACTTAAGTAAGGCAGAAACTTGTCAGTGAAAAAGATATAAAAATATTTCCACAAAAATGAGTGGTAGAGAAGTGATAAAACTGCACCCTTTTAAAGGCTGAAAACTCATGAGACCAAGAAATTGGCATTGAACTCCTATTTATATTGTGTGTGTGTGTGTGTGTGTGTGTGTGTGTGTGTGTGTAAACTCTCTTGGAAAAAATTTAACTCTTGGGTTTATAGTTCTGAATTCACTTTGTTGACAGATTGGGTTCTATTTTAGAGTTTCTCCTTTTTGCTTTTGTGTCACCCTTGTCAGCTTCTGAATTGATGGGGTCACCTGAAAGAAATCATCTGTGAAGGACGTGTAGACATACTGGACTCTGTAGCTAGGCCAGGTAGAGGGTACACTGCAGGGATGTGTATGTATCAAAGACAAACTTGCTTCTGCCTTTACTCACTTTCCAGGGAAAACCAGGGCTACTTTTCTAGGGAAGATTGTCCTGTTTTATTCGCTTGAGATATTCTGGCTTCAGTGTGGGAAACATTAGCCATTGTTGTATTTACAGGATTAATAGGCTTAGTATTTCTAGATCCAATCTCTTATCTGTTTTCACAATAATCTCATTAATTTTGTTCCTAACTACCATATCTTTTTTACTCTGCAGGTGCTTTTTAAAAAATTCTTCCATCTCATAAATTGTGATATAATAAACACATGGTGTTTGTAAAGTATTTTTTTGCAAAAGAACTTGCAGTGCTTTCTGAAGGTATCTACTAATTAATCTTCACAGCATCCCTATGAGGTAGACAGGGCTGCATAGGGTATTCAGCACAGAACTCACTAGACCATGCTGTCTCTGTATTATGATCAAGGATTATTATCATGTTAAAATGTTTATACACTGAGTACATAAATTTGTCGAGATTGATGTTAAACGAATCTCTTGGCAGAAATATGAACATGCCTGTGGCAGGAAATTGCAACTGTAAGGCATGCTTTATCAACTTGTTGTGTTTAAAGAATTATCCCAAGTGTGCATACTAAACCTTTGTGGGAGAGAGTCTTTCATTTCTCATTACTCTTGGGGGTTTAACAAGAGGGCACTGATGCAACTCAGCTTCTGCAATTCTAGCAAATGACAAATTCAGGTTTTGATAGAATTAGTATAAAGCTACCATCTTCTCTGGAATGTATTTGACTAATATGCATATGTAATTGGCCCATATGGTCAGTATTATCAGGATTGTGTTGATTTACTGATATATTCAACAACCTGCATTATGCAGATGATGCATCTTTGCTTGCTGAAACTGAGAAGAACCTGAAGCACTTGCTGTAGAAGGTCAAGAACGATAGTCTTCAATATGCAGTGAAGCTCAACATTAAGAAGCCAGAGATTCTCAAAGATTCTGGGCCAATTTGCAGCATCGTAAGAGATGGAAAGGACTTTGAGGAAGTTAACAGGTACAGCTTGCTCGGCTCCACAGTGAACACTTTTAGCACCAGCAGTCAGTATATAAAAAGAGGAACTGCATTAGAAAAATCTGTCAGGGACCTCTCCAGAGTACAGAAAAGCAACAATGTCAGTGTAGAGACTAAGGTAAACCTAATTAAGGCCATGGTCTTCACAGTTAATTGCTATGCATCTGAGAGCTGGAAGATGAATAAGGATGGCAGAGGAAGAATTGATACCTTTGAATTGCGGTGATGATGGAGAAGAGTCTTGAACATACCATGGACTGCCAAGAAAACAAATAAGTCTGTCTTGAAGAAGGTGAAACCAAGTCACTCCTTGGAGGCTAAGATTTTAAAGCTCCATCTCCCATACTATGAGAAGGAGGCCAAGAGAGACCAGTCCTTGGAGAAGGCTATCATGCTTGAAAGGGTGGAGCAATAGCACAGGAAAGGAAAACCCCAGTGAGATGGATTGATACATTGTGTCAGAGTTAGTGAGTCTGGCTCAGGACAGGGCAGGCTTCAGAGCTGTTATAGAACAGGGTTGCTATGGGTCGCAGGTGGATCGAAAAGCACTTAAAAATACTGATATGTTTCTTGTAATCCAGTCAGATGTTTTGTGCTTTTGCAGAGTGAACTGAAACTCATCTAGGAGTATTTTTGCGTCAAAATATACAAAATTAAATTAAAAAATCCTCTTAAAAGAAGAAAATGCCTTGGATTTTTTTTAATTGAAAATGCTATCTAGTTCTAATATACCTCAGGGATTCTCCTTCTATATCAAATGAATGCCCTGGGATTATAGGGAATAAATGAAGAAGTGGAAGGGAAATCAGGAGAGTGAGGTTTTACACGTCTACTCCACCACCTGTTTAGGCATAATTTCCCTTGTTATTGCACATGTCAGGTATTTTATGTGGAAAATAAGACTGTGCTTAGATACTATCCCATGTAACCAAAACTAAAGGTAGACAGATTAGAGATTAGAAGCAGATTATTTTCCTATTAGAGATTCTTGGATGTATAAAAGAAGCTTGAGAATGACAAGTAAGTCCAGTTTGTGCTTGTTTGCCAGCTGATCTGTACTGTTCTGTCCTCTGTTGAAAGGTATTTGTGATGGATTTTGAATGAGCAGAATGATGATACGGAGACAGTGTTTAGTTGAAAGGCACATGAGCCCAGCCATCACAAACAGCGGTCTCTTCCCGTTGAGATAAGTCCTGCTCTGGGAAAGCATTTATGAGAGTTACAATTCTAGTATTCTCTAAGTGCCTGTTGAACTACCAGATGTAGGAGAGTTTCTGAAAGTTTTTAGATAGGTAATAAAATGAAGTTAAGGAGATAATAATTTATCATCAATCTGGTCTCCAAATAGAGGACCAGCTTGTTTTATCTCCTAAACTCCCTTCTTCCAGCTTAGCCCTCTTTCACATCCAGTTGGAAGGGTTATTTGGAGGGAGGAAGGAGACAGGAGGAGAGTTCGCATTCTTTACAGAATGTGTTTAGGGTATCCATCATTTTTGAATAGGCAAAAGACTTAAAAAATGTTTTCTTTACCTTTAAACCTGAAAGCTCACACAGACACTTCACAGACCCCTGCCCTCACTTTGTTTGGAGAAGGCCATCTGGGCCTCCTGCTCTGTTCTCAGGTTACTTTCTTTTGCCGGTAGGCTGAGACTGCCATCGGATCCTGACCAACACTGCAGAGTTTAGCAAAGTGGATCATGTTAGCGGGGTCAGCACTGTGTCAGATGCCTGTATATACTGATTCAGGGACACTAATTGAGGCCTTGTGCTATGCCAGAATGTTTGTAAATATGGATTTCTTTTACCTTCTAGAATTGTCTTAGATGTCAAGATAGAAAATTAGCATCGCCTACATTTTACTTACCTAAAGCTTAGTTTGTATAATTAGCAAAGTATTTTTGAAAGTAACTTCTTAAATGTTGCCAAAAGTATGTAAAATAGATTTAAAAATTACTCCAAATCCCAGTTAATAAATCTGCCATCAATAGAGTGATAGTCTCCAGCTTTTATCATAGTATGTGTGCATGATTATATTCTGATTTGAAATTTAAGTGCTTTAGTACAACAATTTACTACATAATTTTTACATTGTTATTGTTAATATAATTTCCATAAGTGGAAGTAATGTTCATAAAATTATTTATTTGACTTAAATAGGCTATTATTCTTTATGTTTTTCTCTTGTATTTTGCATTCTTATTTTACCATATTTTATACCATTAGTTTAGACCTTAAATCTTAAACATGTAGTTTTAGGTCAGAAAGATCAGCTTATAGGCTCTGTTACTTTTTAAATGTAGGATATGTTTTGGAAAACAATGTATTAGAATTTTGTAAATAAATTAGTATAATACAAATTTAATAATGTATATAGCCATCAAATTAATTTGTATGTTTTCTTATAGTTCATTAGTGAGCTCAGGTGGCTTGTGGGTAAGGAGCTGTACTGCCAGCCCAAAGGCATACAGTTCGAATTCACCAGCTGCTTTCTTCTTTAAAGTCTCTGAAAAACCATTCAACTATGATTTGGTTCCTACTCCATGGCAATTAGAAATATTAATTAATGTTCTTTTCTTCTCTGATAAAATTCCTGACAACATATCCAGAAAGAGAAAATCATAGTGATCCTTCTATGATGTAATTACATACAAACAGTGTATGAAAATTTATTCACTGACTTTGAGAGGCTGCTGGGTTCCCATCCCTTTGCTGAATTACTGGATTGAAAGAGCTCTTCCCCTAACCTAACCTGGCACAAGAGAACGGGCTACTGTTAAACTTTGCGATGTATTGTCATGAAGTTTAGAACTGAGAACTGGTTGAGGAGAGACCAAATTTGATAAGAAAGGAACTGTAATTCTTTTTAAACTCAAAACTGTTACCAGCTTTAGGGAGCTCTGGTGGCCTCATCTTTAGGGAGTTTTGCTGCTAACCTCTCTAGTTCGAGTTCTCTAGGAGCTTTGGGGAGAAAGATGGGTAGTTTCCTCCTGTGTGTGTAACAGCCTGGGAAACCTGACTGAGTGTAAGCCTGAGCCAGTTTCAGCTTACTGGCAATGGGGTTTGAGTTTGAATTACTAGCATAAAGAGAAATGAATGGGATGATTTAAAAAAGAAAATAAATGAAACACCAAACCCTCTTTATGACAATTTTAATATGCACATTGATTTTTACAGAATTCTTAATCAAGACAGATTTCAAAAGTTTTTAAACACACACACACACACACACACACACACACACACACACACACACTCTCTGGGTCTTTACTAAAGGATCAAGGATTAACAAAACTTTATTGCCTGATCACTGGTTTTGTGTAGGCTATTGGTGATGATTGTTTACACATATGCTTGAGGTGGGATGCTGGGAAATGGTTTGGAGCGGAATGTGAGAGGCTGTTAATGTTAAAGATTTTTGCTGTGATACATGAATGCTTTTCTTTCAACACTGAACTAAAATTTGGAGGCAAAATATGTAGCAGAATTTGTCAGAATGAAAATAATAATATTTTACTGATCACTTTGGTGACACATTCTAGCATATTTTTAAATGCCTAACTAGATAAAATGATGTTTAAGAGACTTGATTTGTGTACTTCCTTCGAACAGCTTCATTTAAAAAAGATTAAAAAAAAAATCCCAGTAGCTTTTTAATTTACCACTGGCACGTGTTTATCTATTTTGGCTGCCAATTACATTGATCCTTTTTTGAAATAACTGTCGTTGCAACAGGTTTAACTATGCACCAATTTCTTAAGTTCCTAAGAAACACCATTCATTGGCCATTCTATTCATTCTTTTATTCATTTATTCACAAAGTCTATTAACTTTGTGCTTCTAATTAAAATGTCTCACTCCAGAGTGTCTGTTGCTGCTTAATTTTCTCAAACACCACAAATCAGTAAATTTTTTGGTGTATTTTTTCCTTTTTTATTACTAATTTTCATGAAAGTTTGCAGAGACTTTGGATTCCCATTCATTCGTTGTTGCACGTTTCTCCCTGCCCATCCCAGTGTATTTTTTTTAATCTAAGGAGTTCTGGTGGCCTCCTCAGTAGAGGTGAGCTGCCGACTTGACTGGCTGCTCTGCAGTTGAAAAGATGTACAGTCTTCTTCCTTGTGATTTACAGCCCTTGAAAACTCTCTGGATGGTCAGTTGTGAGTCAGTTCTGAAATAATGGCCATGAGTGAGATTTTATATATATAATATTTAGAATCAGATTATAAAATATTCACATAACACCCTTAAGCACATGACACATTTTTCCAAAAACTTTCTAACCCTTGAATATGTTCTCAGTAACAATTTGGAGAATTGTTGCTCTAAGTTTTGGTAGGACTTCTAGTTCTGAATTATAATATGTAAGTTTCAGTGGTTTAAGGTGTTCTCTGTTTGTAACCTAATCTACAGAGAATAAATGCGTATTGCAGAGAGATAAATGTGCGAGAAAGACAAGCACACAGTAGTTGCGAACTAAAAACCCCACCAAACATTTTCAGAGTCTACTTCCATCCCCCACCTCTTTGCACACGTTTCCTCTGTGGTATTCTTATTACTGATTAGAAATTTTCACTTTCTTTTTTAATCTGAATGTGTTGGCATGTAACAAGAAAATTGATTGACCTAAGGCACCAGGAAGTTGGCCTTTGAACTCAGAATTCTACAGCATCCCTATTATATTTTATCTTGTTAGATAGATCTCATTATCACAATGTGCTGAGAAATTTTTTAACCTAATTTACTCAGACAGTGATGTATGTATTTGCTCTACTGAATTTGTTGGAGTTTCTGCGATGCTGAACACTGTCCCATAGTTGTGTCAAATGCCACCATGGTTAACCACTATGGACGGTGTTCAGAGGAGCTTATAGATTGATTCAGGTTTGAAAGCAGGAGTGCCATCCACTTCCTAAACCAGATGCCTCTGAAACTCTATACATTTTATCAGCATAAAGAAATAATGTTAATTGTAGAACAGAGTTCAGGTCTTTTTTTCATAGGGTCTCTATGAGTCCCATTCAACCTAATGACACTTAACCATTACTAACTGATACTAGTGCTGATATATGTTGGAGGAACATTCTTCTTTATACATCACTCTTTGCCAGATTTTCTGTGCTGAGGTAATCTGGGTTTGCCATGACACTGAACCTTGTGCCATTGTGGTATGAAATTCCATAACGGTTTCCTAATGTGGATAGTGTTTAGTCGATCTCCCAGTTGTAAAACAGGTTTGGAAGTAGGAGTTGCATCCAATTCCTAAACCACATGCCAATGGAAATTCATTGGAGAAATGACGATAGTTATAGAAGGGCATTAAGACTTTTGTTCATGGTGTTGCTCACTATGATTCATGCTTGACTCGATGCCAGTCAATGGCAACAATGTCTATAAACAGCCTATGGCCTGGTAAAGGATGGGTTCTTGTTGGTTGATAACAAGAAAGGAAATACATTTCTTTTGGTAGTACAATGACATTACTATGTTATCCATCCCTCATTATTACATCTTGCTTATCAGGAGAATGTGACCGTTACAAACACTTTACAGAAATTTGGGCAAGCTAACACTGCAATATTACTTCTACTTATGCTGGCCAAGTCCCTGCTCATGCAGTCAAGCATTACTAGCAAAAGGTCAGGATTCAGACACACATACAGGCTCCTGGTAAGGATCGGTGACCTGCTTCTGAAAGATCACACTCTTAACATCTCATGGATGAGATGTCTACACTGCAACTCATGGAGTCACCAAGTGTTGCAATCAAGTCAAAACAACTTTTCAAAAACCCTATTGTTTTCTTCAGAAGCTACTCACTTAACTATCATCAGAATGCCACTGAAAATGAATTTGCCATCACTGGTTTGGGTCATGTAGAATTCTGCAACCATATTTGTCCCCATGTTGTTGATCATCCCCATTTTTATTATTTTTAAAATTAAAGCATGGCATATTAGCTCATATAGCCATTCATCCAAGAAATGGTTTTAAATCGTGTCAGAAAAAGGCCAGATAATTCTGCACGTTTTCTCCATAATTTAAGAGATGTTGTGGTGTACCACAGTCTTGGAGCAGACCCATAGCTGACTCTCTGGGTGAGTTTTCAGAGGCAGTTGATCTCACAGGAGGAGATTGTCCATCCTTTTCCTGCTGAGCAGCTGGTGGCCTTGAACTGCCTGCCTTAGGGATTGTATCACAACTTCTTGCCACTACTAGGACACACGAATTTATGAATACAGAAGCTATTAATTTCTATTTAAGCCATTGGTTGAGTTCCTTTCACAAGTCATATGAGAATGTTATTCTACCCACACTGTAACTGATGTTTGTCCTTTGTCCAGTCTTTACTTCTTTGGGGAGGAGTTAGTTACGGCTGTACAGTAGGGTTCAAGATAGACCTCTCTGCCATCCATTGACTATGTTTCAAAACCTTCCCCTTTAGAAATCCTAATTTCTGTAGTCAAAGTAAGAAACAGTACTGTTTTGAGAGGTCAGATTATATATCTCATTAGAGTAAAATATAACTGTGGTCTGATGTGTCTTCTCTTTATCTTAAATCTTGCATGCATGTTGCCTAACAAGAAAGACTAAATGAGAACATTTCTTTTGTATGATAGCATCATAGTATTGTTATCTCAGTATAGAAGTATCATAAATTTAGAACTATTTCTAGTGCAAACACGTTATTTTCTTTGGCAAATGTACTATCATTTTCAAGTCTGTTTAAAAGACCCATCCATAAAGTTAGCCTTGATGACATATCAGTGATAATTTTTCTAATGCTTAGCTAGAAGATAAACTCTCAATGTGTGCTTATAGAATAACTTTCTTTAATGATTAAAGTAGACAACTGTTTTTATATGTGAAATCATTTTATTGAGACTAATACTGTTATGCCAAGCTGTGAGGAAAAGACTTTCCAAATGACAAGTCACTCATTCATTCTTTAACTTAGAAAACATTTAGAAAATATTTTCTAAGGAAAGAAAAGCTTCTCCAAGGGTATTTCCTTGCCTACTACACCACAAAATAGTGACACCATATGGACATGATCAAATTTTGTTAAGACCGGATTCCTCATTTTCTGGAAATTACATGGCTCTTACATGCATTGATTTAGGTATTTTGGGGTTGTTGGTGTTTGGTTTTTTTTGTTTGTTTGTTTGTTTTTTAATTTAGTACTTGTTTAAATGTTTATGTCCATATCTAATTGGCTTCATAGAGTATTTTCATACTAGATGTTTCATAGAAAGGATAGCTTTGAACTCAGGGTGTCTATTGTTTACAGAAATAATATTGGGAATTAATGTTTGCAAGATGAGAAATAGTATTTCCTTTGTCTCCTCTTAATTTAAAGTTTGTCTCCAAATTAAAAAATATCTGTATAGAGAGGCAAGACAAATACATCAATATACTTTCTAATGGAATTTTGTCACTGAGTCAAATTTCACAAACAAGTGCTACTTCTGTTTTTATTTCTAGCAAGCATGGGCCCAACTTTATGATTCCGCGGTGACAAGTATAAGAATGTTTATGGCTAATGTATTTGAGCTTTGTTCATGGCTCTAACCAATGTCTTTATTCTCTTTCTCTCTTATTTTTCTATTTTTTCCACTGTGATTTTACACTTAATACAATATTATTATATCTTACCCATCCTTTTCACCTTTCAGTCTTTTCTGGAATGGAGGCAGAAAATATAAAAACCAAATGCAAAACATCTGTTCTGCAAATGAATCGGAAAATAAATGGACTTTGTTTTCTTTTTGAACTTATTTTGAACATGTATGCTTTGGTCAAAGGCAGTATTTTTGTTATTTTAAACAAGACATGATAGTAAATGCCATCGGTTGTTGTTCTTCACAGAAGCCGTTGAGATGAGTATGATTTATAGAGACCCTATGGACAACAAAAGTGAACCCTGCCCTATACTGTGCCCCCCTCAACATCTGTGACACACTCGAGCCCATTGCTGAAGTCATTGGTTCAATCCATCTTGTTTGAGGATCTTTCCAAGCATGAGAGCTTTTTTCAAGGAATAGCCTTCTCTGAGCAACATATCCAAAGTATGAGAGAGAAAGCTTCACCATTTTTCTCCAAAGAGCACTTTGGCTGCAATTTTTCAAGATATAACTGTATTTTTGGCAGTCTATGGGATTTTCAGGACCCTTCTGCAATGCCACAACCAAAAGACATCAGTTCTTTTTCTGTCATAGGGTTGCTATGAGTCATATTTTACTCGAACGCATCTAAAAACAACAACAGCAATCTTACATTATATTAACAAATTATTTTAATTCTGTGAATTTAAAATTTAAAGAAATCTTTATTTATTATTCACTGATATTAAAAGAATCTACAGAGTAGGCTTTGTATTTTTGCTTCAGTTTCGTTTTGACCTCTCCATATTCACTTACTAACCCCCTCAAAATAAAAAAGGAAGAAAAAAAATTCATCCTGTGACATAGAATAATATAACACTAAATTTAAATAACCTTCAGAGGCACAAATCAGTTATCTCTTGTAACAGTTGACCCTTTAGTTTCATTTAATATTACTGTTGCAAGAAGCTTAGAAAACATTTTTCTGTGGCCTCCTATTTTACGTGTTGAATCAATTGGGATCCTAAAAAGATTGTCAGTTTTTTTGTGTGTCACATATCTAGATACTAAAGAAGTCATATTTAAATTCAGATCTCTTAGGAGTTAGTCCATTTCACTCTGTGTTATGACATGTCTCATTGCCTTTGATCCATTTTCTTTGAGTTGATTCTGTCTGTGGCAACCCTGGAGAACAGAGGAGAGCTACTTCATTTCTCACGCACACACTGCTGTACGAGTTGCTACTCAGAGAAACCTCCCTTTTTGTTTCCAAGTGTGCCAATTTTAACAGTAGAAGACTGTTCATCTTTCCCCCTGGTAGCCACTGTTGGATTCAAACCTCAGGAGACATGTGGCTTAGCAGTACAGCTCCCTATGGACCAGAGAATTTTAATTAGTACAGTTTATTATTATGGACTCTATCACCAGAGCTGCCATCTCTCTATTATTGTTGTGTGTACCATCAAGTAAGATCTGACCCATAGGTGACCTTCCATGAGTTTTCCCTTCTAGGTACCCTATGTGTTCCTACTATTCTGTAGAAACTTCCACAGCTTCTTTATGGAGTCACTGAATGTTTAACCACTGTACTACCACAGCTGCACATGCTAACGTTAATCCTTCCTAATTTCAGGAAACTCAGATGGATGTTAAACTCCTCTGTAAGGTATACTCCCCCAGAATGTGCTTCATCCCATATAATTTGAAGCAGACTTGAGCTGTATGGCCCTCAACAAGCTGGCTTAACACAATGACTGTAAAACAAACTTCAATATAATGGAGGATGGTAGAGGGTAGAGCAAGGTTCCAATCTGTTTGCTTCTCAGTATGAGTTCTGTGGGTCATTATGAGCTGTAGTTTACGTGATGGCACGTAACAGCAACAAGCCCCTCACTTTACTCTGTGGTTATCACCAAGGTTTTCAGTGTCTCACTTGATTTTTGCTCCCCTTTTCCATTCAGTTCCTCGTCCTTTAGATTGTATTGTTCTCACTTATCACTTCCTAGTCCTTTTCTCTTTACAGTTAATAGGGCTAAAGTGAAAATCCTACTATAAATCCTTGAACTTTTTCTTTACTCTTCCCATGTGACAGTATATAGTGAGTGGATGGTTCCAAAGAAATACATAAGTACATAAATGAATACCTAAGAAGTACCTCTCTCAAGACTTTGAACACTTAGCTTCACGCTGGAAACAGTAAATAAACACATATAGAAATAATACCTCTAGCCTAGAAACAGAAGCACAGACATGGGATAACTTGTGTTAAAATCAAGATTTTGCCACTTAACTGTGAACATGGTGTCATTAAAAGATGTCAGGGGTATGGACCATGCTGAGTGACATTGTCAGAGCAAGTGACACCCAATGACTGTCTCTTCACTTCTTATGTAGCATGTCAGCAGAATTTTATTCTTTTTATACAAATGTCCTAGAAATTATTTGTTGCAAAAACATAACATTAATGACTTCTGTATCTAACTCCAATAACATGAACATATGCAAATTTAGTAGCACTTAAAGATGATGTGTATACTCTTATTGTAACAAATTGAATCATTGCCACATTCCATAGATTTATTAAGGTGACAGGGTTGAGCCCCCTCTCCCAATATGGCAGTATCTCTAAGTCCTTGAGCTTGTTCGTAAGTTTCAGTATATTTGATCTAACTTTTCCTATTAAAGTTAGTAAACCCCTCCACGATGCTAAAGACACAAGCTTTGACAGCAGATATTATGTGCAAAGATAGTCTTGGTAGAGAACCAGGTCTGTTCTAAGCAAGGTTTGCCAAGTCTGAAATAATTATTCCTTCAAAATTGAGGAGATTTGTTTTGTAAGCCTTTTAAGCATTGATCAAGGGAATCTCTGAGCTTAGGCCAGGGAGCCAGTAGCTATTTGCACCTTAGAAGACTTTTCCTTTGTTGAGTAGGTAATAGCTGTTTGTGCCAGAAAACCAGATCAAACATGGCAGGCAGGATTCCTGCATTGGTTTTATCAGCCACTTTACAGCTGTATCTCTAATCAAGCTTGGAGTAGGGTGGGAGGTAGGCAGAGTCCTCTGCTTCCACCTCCCTGTATTGCTTTCATTTAAATTTGTGGAAGAGTCAGGGAGGCCACCTCGAACCACCTGGTCCCCTCTTCATCCTTGTCAAATTTAAAGCTCTTAGCCAGCTAACGACACTCTGACTCCAGGGTAGTTGGGCACCTATTTCTTTCCCTTGTGACTTGAAAACAACCACGAAGCCCTCAGTACCTGGCCCTCGGCCAACTATCTTATTACCTTGGATGGACTACAAGATTTCTCTTCAGGTTTGTGTTCTTCTCACTATACACAGGCAAGGAGCTGACGCTTTTATTCCCTTCCTCCACAGAACATGACATTTAGGCAGCCTTTTCTCTCTCCTTTTTATCCTTCAAATCTGCTTGTGATGTGAAGGACTAGGAAGAAGAAAAACAAAACAAAACACAAAAGCAAACAATCCTTTTTACAAGTTTTCTTGTCCAAAATTGACATTAACTGTCAAAAGCAATGCTTTTCATGAAGTAGGGGGAAAAGACCTTTGTTATCCAGCCTGGGCTTCTTGTTTTATTTGGTAGCAATCCAGCTGAGGAGCAATGTGGCATCAGGATTGGAGGAAGACTCATCAACAACCTATATTATGTAGATGACTGAGGAGGAAACTGAGGAGGACCTAAAGCACTTGCTGCAGAAAGTCAAGGACTGCAGTCTTCAATATGGATTGAAGCTCAACATCAAGAAGACAAAGATTCTAGTCCCTGGGCCAGTTTGCAGCACCATGATAGATGGAGAAGGGATTGAAATTGTTAACAATTACAACTTTCTTGTCTCCACAATCAACACTCTTGATTCCAACAATCAGGAAATCAAAAGACAAGTTACACTGGGAAAATCTGCTGTTAGGAACCTCTCCAGAGTCCTGAAAAGCAGAGGTCAGCCTAAAGACTAAGGTGTGCCTTATCCAGATCATTGTCTTCAGAATTACTTTCTATGCATCAGAGAGCAGGACAGTGACTAAAGATGATGGAAGAAGAATTGATGCCTTCGAGTTGTAGTGCTGGAGAAGAGTCTTGAACATGCTATAAACTGCCAAGAAAACAAATCAGTCTTCCTCGAGAGGGTGAAATCACATTTTTCCTTTGAGGCTCAGATTTTGAAGCTTCTTCTTACTTATTTTGGGCATTTGGCCAGGAGGGACAAGTCCTTGGAGAAGGACATCATGCTTGGAAGGGTAGAGGGACAGCCAGGAGAGGAAGACCCTGGATGAGATAGATTGACACAGTAACTGGGGCAATGGGGGTAGATGTGTTGAAATCAGTGAGACTGGCTCAGGACACAGCAGGCTTCGGGGCTATTGTACATAGATTGGGTTGCTATGAGTCACAGGCAACTTGAAGGCACATAACAACAACTTTCAGCTGAAAAATCAGAGGAGTTTATCTTAGTCTCTTGGTCTCAGACTGTTTTACAGATTTCTCTATGACCTGATACCATACCATTACCAGTGACTTTTTCAAAGACTCATGCCTGAAATTTTTTATTTTTCTATCTTAGATTTAAATTCTGATTTTTTGGTACAAATAGTTTTTCAAGAAATATACCCTAACTACTGTCCAAAAATGTATTACAATGTTTTATAATGGCTAGAAATGGTATTATAATGTAAATGACTTTTTTTTGCCTATTGTAAATTTTGTGTTCAGATTTTGCTACAAATGTAGGCATCATTAACAGTTAAGTACTTATTCCATACTTGGAATATTCTCAGAAGAGAGTATAAGGGATTTGCATCTACATTGATTATCCACCAACAAACACTGTTTACCAATTATTTAAGCACATCATATGTGACAATATAAGATCATAGATTGATGTTCAGTAGAACTTGAACTGCCCTGACCTCTGAGCCAGTAGAAATCAGTTAAGACCTTACTTCTGTCTCTACTGTACTGAATGAAGCCTTTTTAAGTCAAGGATAAATGATGTTTATCACCTTTCTCATCTTAAAAAAAAAGTAATAATAATGAGCTGCCTGTTAGGTAGTTTATAAGGTGACTAAATTTCTGAGTCTGGTTTGACTTGACACCAAATAATATGAACACACATTTTTAGAATAATGGAATAATGGAGACACAATTGTGTTACTCAAACATAACTATGCATTTGCAGTTAATTTTTTTTCTTTATAAAAACAAACAAACATACTTTTAACACTGTCACCTGGGAGCCCTGATGGCCTAGTGGGTAAGGTCTTATGCTGCCAACCCAAAGGAAGATGATGTGAATCCCTCAGCTCCTTTACAGGTGAAAGAAGAACAACCTACTCCCATGAAATTCACAGTCTCTATAAAAGCATGCTGGAGGGTCAGTAATGAGTTGGTCCTGACTACCCGGCAGTGCTTTTAATTGAACATGGTCATATTTGATTTAAACTAAGGCTTTGCTCAAACCTTACCCAAAGTATAACGTTATTCCTTTGGGAAAGAATAGTTTTTGTTACAGCTCTCTGTTTAGATTTGTTTCCAGGAAACCATAGTGGGCAAAAAAAATGCAAGGGCTGCTTCTGATGGGCTATGGATAATTGGCTTGCATGTACAATCAGCAGAAAGGAAAGTTAATTTAATTGTTTTAAAGACTTCTAGCCACAGAGAGTGCTAAATTGATTTTGTTTTACTGCATAGAAAACTGCAGCCATTATGTGGGGAGGGAGGAGTTTGTTTAGTGAATCCATTTTGAGCATTTTTACAGAGCTTTGCAGAACACATTACTTCCAAAGCCTCCAACTATGCTCTTAAAGAAACTTGAAAATGACTACACACAATTTACAAACTTATCTGTTATTAACCTGAGGGTTATTAACCTGTTGTTAACTTAAAGGTTTATACAGGTTATATGCATGAGTAAATAAATATATTGCATAAGTAGTTGACTATAAATCTACCAAATAGGAGCGTCACTCTAGATAGGGATAACAAATAACAGGGTTGGGGGGAAGTTCGAGGTTGAAGCCACCCAGACCTGCCTCACATGAAATGTCAATTGTCTGTGTCCCATCACCTGCCTTTGAAAGCCAGTAGAGAAGAGATTTATTCTGTCACAAGTGAAGATAGGGAAGTACCTCCACTTAAAGCAAACATAATAATATAATAATAGTGATAATAATAATAATAAATTCTTTTTAAAAATCAGCATAAAACTTATTTATGGACCTCCACTGACTTAGTGATAAGGAATTGTTATGTCAAACAAAGGTACACTGTTCAAATCCACCATCTGCTCTGTAACAGAATAAGACCATTCTCCTAGTGTGGGGTTTACGGGCCCTGAAAATTTGCTGGAGTAGGTTCCAATTCAACAGCACGGAAAATTTGCTGTGAGTAGGTTCCAATTCAACAGCACGGAACAAGAACTACATTCTTTATGTTAATATTGACTGTTCACATAGAATACCTAAAACATTTCCCAAGTTCTGTTTTTCTGTAAGTGGTATAGTCATTCTGAGAATTCCTGGAAAGGATTTTTTGTAGCTGAAAGTCTCATCACTCCCTTATTCCATACCCTTTCTTGTCCTACCGCTCATATCAGGATCTGTAAATGGATTTATCTTTGAACCGTGTTTGTTGTACGGATAACATTCTCTTTCTCATCATCATTTGAGTTTCATATGCACCCACTTACATCACTAGTCTATTTAGTCTATCTGTGATTGAAGTTCTTCATCTCTGGTGACCTGGACCTTCCGGAGTTGGGCTCCTCCCCTAATGGAGGTACCTTGTGGCTGTTCAAATTCACCTGCAGCTCTGAAGTACAGAGATGGGCCGTCTCCTCTCCTGAGATTTATGGCTTCAGAAAACTAGCTGGAGTGTCTGCAAGGAGCAGATTCTGATTGAAAGCCAATGAATAAGTGAGTAAGTGATGGAAATTTAGAACTTCATGCATATTGCTATTAAATTAATATCCTTTAAGCATTTAAAGTGTATTTGAGGAATTAATATCATTTGCCTGATTTGGGGCCTCTCAAATTACACCCTTTTCTATATTTGCATGTGTTACCCTTCTTTTGAAAATTTCCAGCGTCACTTGACATCTTATTTCCTCTCGGTTTAAGCAGATTCGTTGATCTGAGTCCATATCATGTCTTCTCGTAAACCATTTCTCTTTAGGCTAATGCTCCAGTTTCTTGATTGATGAGACTCTGTTTTAGCTTCACAGCTCAGTGTCCTGGTGCACCGCCTGACACATTGCAAATAGATACTTCTGAAAAGATTTTTTCCCCCCTGATAGGAGGACAGGATCTGTGTATTCTACTTTAACCTCTCTTCTTTGCACTGCCTAGTGAAATTCAGGGCCTAAAATTAAGTGCTAAAATGAAAGATTTTTCCATGAACCTTTAGATAAATTAAGTATTTTTTTTTAAATTCAGGTGTGTAATGATTTTTTGTTCCACAGATATTTGCTTGTGTAGCTTGTACTCAGAAAAGTGTTAGTGTTATTATATTTAAGAATTCTCTTAATCACTTATTTGTGGTAGCTTAGTTTTTCTTCACTTATTTTACAGACCACTTCAGTTTGCTTTGCGGCTTTTGGTATACAATTAGGCAGTTTAATTTTTATTATGATAGTGGAAAAAATGATGAATTTGAGGAATAAGATAGTTATGATTTTACTGAGTTCTTAAATACCAACCCCATCTATTCCTGTGAAAGGATAAACTCTGGAATTTTAGAGCTGAGTTTTAGAGGTCCTTCCATTAAACTGCCTTTGTTTTATTGAAGGGCATAAATTCTTGCCCTCTGGGACTTTGCTGGAACTAATTAGCCCTTATCATGTGAGACTGAGATGCTTATTACCACATTACTCTGTTCTGCTTTTAGCTTCACAGGGGTATCACTGATGGAGGCTCGCTCTCTTTCTGCAGATGACATCAGAGTGAGACGTATTGCATATGATTTCACCTGGGTCATTTCTTTTGATGAGGGCACAAGTACTGGAAATGACGGAAGGAAATCATGGGATAGATGAATGGCCACGAGTCATCTTCTTTAAAAGTTCATATTTACATCCTCTTGGTGAAAAGAAAATGATTAATCTCTTCAGGAATGTTAAACATACAGTTCCCTGCTGCCTGCGAAGCCAAGGGGAGGGGAGGACCTTAAAAAGGATCTCTCTAGGCAATGCATTAAATATTAAATCCTCTACTTTAGGTGCTAGACTCATCGATAAACACTTTAATCATCCTATTTAGGCTTAAGAGGCTGGATCATAGGATATAGTACTAAGGATAGTCTCGATTTATTTAAACTTTTTAAGTGGCACTTGTATTTAAGGCAAACTCAGTATTAAATGAAAGGAGTCATTTAAAATTAGACTATCAGTTTATTGTTAAGTAGTTTTCGCTCTCTTCTTGCCTTTGTGTTAAAACCATCACATAGCTGACCCTCCACTGGGTTTCAGAGTTTATAAATCACACAGGAAAGATTGCCCATCTTTCTCTCAAAATGTTGCTGGGGGATTTGAGCCATGCATGGCCTTTGGACTATCAGTGAAACTTCCAGCGGACTCTACTTCCGGAGCTTAAGTAGTTCAGCTAAAAGCAGTTAAGTTTTTAGAAACTGTTAATTAAAGTATCATGAAATAGAGTCTTATTTTTCACTGGGATCCTGTGATCCCAGTGATTATTACAGAAAAATGATTCACTGTTGGTAGTGCAGTTGACAAATAAAAACAAACTATTGTACTCAGATCTTTTTGATGCTTTGCCCCCCCCCCTGAATATGGACCTCCTCCCTAAAAAGTGGTTGACATAGTAATAAGCATGTTGAATAATTCCCTGCAGTCTATATAAGCTTTACTTAATGGCACTCTTTTTGGATTTAATGTTTCTTCTCAGGTAGAAAACATATCTTTTGTGCTCAATAATTAATCACTCTGACTTGGAATTTAGTGACAGTTGTGGGCTAATTGACATCATCATCATCATTAATTTAGCGAGCACCTTTAGTAATAAGTTTCTCACATTTAAAAAATTGTATCATGAAGCAAAATGTGCTTCTCTGGGGGAAAGCAGTGACTAGAAGATAATCACAGACCTCTAGGGCATGAACATGGGAGGGAGCAGACAAATGCATCGATTCCTTTGTCACAGCCATTATTTCATAGTAACTAAGAGCTTTCATTCCGGTCATCCGTGCCACCACCACCATCCACTTCACTTCTGTTCAGGTGGAAAGGAAATAATGGAATGCAAAATTATGATGGTTGTAGTTTTATGAAGGTTCACTCTCTATTGTAGCTGAAGTGTACGTTTCTTCATAATCACTAGGAAATCAGAATGGTCCATTAGCTGAAGTAGTCAAGCTAATAGAGAAATTTTTTTTTTCTTTAGTGTTTGTGGTTTTTTGGTTTTTTTTTTTTTTTTTTTTTTTTTTAAATTTATTTTTGTGTGAGTGTACCGTCAAATCAGATCTGACTGGTACAGGAGGAGATTGTCCCTCCTTCCCCGGCAGAGCATCTGGTGGATTCAAACCGTGCGCCTCTGAGATTGTAGCAGCAGTTCCTTGCCACTAGGCCACCAGAGCTCCCCTTTCTTTAGTGTTTTTGTTGTTGTAGTTGTTGTTGTTCATGCTTTTCTCAGCAAGATTTTCTGCATCTCTTTTAAAAGTATGTATTTCTGATCTGACCTTATATTCCATTTATTGCTTTTGACAGTTTTGATGAGAATCCTTAATGCAGTTATGGATTTTTACCAAATCTATGAATAATCAACCAGAAATTAGCATGGCAATCACCATTTTAAGGGTTAGCCACCGCTTCAGGCTAGAGTCCGACATGAGAGATTTTGTGTGCTGTTTCTGCTAACTCTGAAATGATGTATTCTGCTTTGTGATTTAACATACACTTTTCTGAGGAAGCTATTATGGGAATGAATGGTAATAACCAACCAAATATTGGAAAAAGAGTTAAACACTTTTGAAGACCTGGGCTTAATTAAAGTCAAATCTAACTGTGGCAAAAATCCCAGGTGAATCATTTGCTAATTTTTTCTGTGTACAACATGATTCCTATTTCTGGGTCATCAATGCATTTGAAATGGCCTTGGGCATATTCTGAGGAGCCTTGATGGCACAGTGGTTAAAGCTTTCAGTTGCTGATAGGTGCCATCGAGTCGAGTACTACTCATAGCAACCCTATGAACAAAGGCTCTGAACCCCGTTCTATCCTATGTCATCCCCACACTTCCTGACACACAAGAGCTGATTGTGACAGTCCTTGTGTCAGTCCCATGGTTGAAGGTCTTCCTCTCCTTCACCCTCCACCCTTCCTAGAATCATGTCCTTCTCCAAGGAGTAGTACCTCCTAGCAACTTGCTCAAAGCATGTAAGGTGAAGCCTCGTCATTCTTTCCTACAAAGAGCACTCTAGCAGCATCCTCTCCAAGACATATTTGTTTGTTTTCTTGGCAATCCATGGGGTGTTCAGGCTCTTCTCAAACACCGCAGCTCGAAGACATCAATTCTTCTGTCATCCTTATTCATTGTCCACCTCTCAGATGCATAGCAAGCGATAGGAAAGATTAAGGTAGAAGATGCGAACCACTAGCCACTCCAGCGGAGAAAATGTTGTTTTTGGCTTCTGTAATGATTTTGAGCATATAGGGTTGGTATGAGTTGAATTGTTTATTTTTTTAATATAGATTCTCAGAACACAAAATAAACTTATTGCTAAATCGTCAGACCCTCCAGTAGAGTTTCAGAGGCTGTAAATCAGGTAAGAGCTGACTGTCCATCTTTCTCCTGCTTAGTAGCTAGGAGATACAAGTTCTCTGTCTTTGGGTTGACAGTGTACCTCCTTACCCACCAAATGACCAATAAATGGTAATTTTTGAAAAGTATTCTTCTCAGGATTTTGGTTATTCTTTATAGGTTCATTTGGGTCATAGGTGGGGTGTGTGTGTGTGTGTGTGTGTGTGTGTGTAAGGTGTGACATTGGTCAATCAATAGCTTTAGATAAGAGACAACATTAAGGACAACAATTAATTGCCTACAGTGGAGTGCTGGCAGCTTAGTGGTAAGGGATTGCACTGCTATCACAAAGCTCTGGAGGCCTAGTGATCAGAAGCTGTGCTGCAATCCTAAAGACACACAGTTCAAATCCATCAGCTACTCCATGGAAGAGTGGACCATTTGCTCTCAGGCAATTAGCGGCCTCTGAAAACCCATTGGAAGGTCAGATATAGGTGGTTCTAACTCAGTGGCACAACAAAAACATCCCAAGGCTAACAGTTCAAATCCACCAGCTGCTCAACAGGAAAATGATGAGCAATCTCCTCCCATGCGATTTACAGCCTCTAAAAATCCACTAGAAGGTCATCTGTGGGTCATTTCCAACTCGATGGCACATAACAAAAGCAATATTTGTTTATTTCCGAGGATAACATGAGGGAGTTGTGGTGGCCCAGTGGTAAGAAGCTGTACTGCAATCCCAAAGGCACAGGGTTTGAGTCCACCACTTACTCTGTGGGAGAAGGATGGACAATCTCCTCTCCTGTGATTAGTGCCTCTGAAAACTCACTGTAGGGTCGGTTCTGACTTGAGAGTAGACAATGTCAGTGAGATAACATGAATGATGACATTTCTAAGGTAGGCCTACATAACATTTTCTTTTCAATAGATTGGAAACTTACTGAGAGCTAAGGTATATAAACCTTCCAAGCAGCTGGGATGTTTTTAATGAGTCTGTGACAGAAAAAGAAACATTAATTGACTGCCTGCATCATGTTAGAACATGCTACATGCTATAACACACACCCTTTCAAAATAGTGCTTTCTTTCAGAGACTTGAAAACAGGTGTAGAAAGCTTAATTTTCCCAGAGTCACGTAGCAAGTGAGTGATAACCTGGAATCATAGCTTAAATGGGTCAACAGCAAATTAGAAATTTAATGGGAAACCCAGGCTTGGTTTACAGGCTCGCTTCTAGTATTTCTTTTTCTTTAGGCTGTTTCAATCACTTTAGTAGACAATATGTCATACTCTTTCAATTATTTAAGTGAAAAAATTTTGCGGTATATATTTTGTATAATGTCTGTAATTAGGGACCACTCCAAATTATTGAGAAATAAATTATGTCAGTTTGAAGACTAAGGTGCACATGATTCAGGCCACGGCCTTTTGAATCACTTGTTGTGCATCTGAAAGCTAAGTGATGAGTGTGACAGAAGAAGAATTAAAGCCTTTGTGCTCTGGTTTGGGAGAAGAGTGCTGAAGGTCCCATGGACTGCCGAGAGCACAGATACGTCTTAGAGAAGGTGCTGCCATAGTGCTGCTTTGGGGCAAAAATGATGACGTTTCATCTCAAATACTATGATCGTGTTGCTAGGAGAGATTATTCTTTGGAGGACATCATGCTTGAGAACATGGAGGGACAGTGAAAGAGAGGGAGATCATCAACCAGGTGAGATGATACATTGACTATGACAATGGACTCCAGTGTGCCAGAGATTGTGAAGATGACATGTGATAGGAGAGTGTTCAGATCATTGTCCATAGGGTCACTATGAGTCAGACTCAACTTGATGCACCTAACAAAAATAGCAGCAGTCAGTTTCTGCCCAGCCACTGGAAAATTTCTACTAGCTAAGAAATTTGTATTAGCTCAGAAGCTCTGACGGCTCAGTGCTTGTGCTGCCAGGCTGAAGGTGTCACTTCTCTAGTACTTTGAATTGACTAGTGACTCAGAGGGAGAAATATGGGGCGATCTCCAGCTTTGTGATTTACAGCCTCTGAAACCTGCTGGAAGGTCAGCTTTCAAGTCAGTTTGTACCTGATGACAAGAGATGAAGCATATGTATTGGCTAAGGGTTGAGTAAGATCCTCAAAGAGATGGTGTGCAACAGTCGGCTTTGAGCTCAGGAACAATCATGAAGATGACTCAGGTAACACAAAGTATCCTTCTGCTGTCCATACAGTTGCTATGAGTTAGAGTTGACTCAACAACCCTTAACAACAACAAGCATTTCTGTGTGTCAGTCACTTTGGTGTGTTCCCTGATATTTTCAGAAACTTAGAAAAGAACACATTCTCTGTGCTCTTTTCCAGCTTCAGGACCTGTCTGCCTTCTGGCATGCACTGTCCTGTCTGATTCTTGCTGCTCATGTTCTGGCAAGAGAGTTTGTGTGCTAATTTTTAAATTTTATTATCTCTAAACTACCCTCTGAAGGACTTAATTAAATTTTCACCACCTCAGAGATTAAAACACATTCAAGTTTAAATTTGTAGTTAAGGCCACAATCTCGAAAGGTAATTGTGACTGATAAATCTGTTTGCAATTGGGCGCTGCAAAGCCCAGGGTAGAAAATGTGGAGTGTGGGGTCAGATGACCTGGATTTGAAAGTTAGCCCTCACTAGCTCTACCCCTCACTTGGTCTTCAGGCCTGGCCGAGTTCTTTAACCTCGGTCTTTGCACTTTCACCAATGAAATGGGGGTACTAACAGGTGATTCACTGAAGTGCTCAAGCTGCTAACTGAAAGTGTGGAAGTTCAATTCTACCCAACAGCTTTGAAGGGAAAAACTTGGTGATTTGTTCCTGGTAGAGATCACAGCCTAAAACCCTTTGGACAGTACTGCTCTGTCACGTGGCACAGCACGTGACTCTGAATTCACTCTACACCACCTACCAGTAATAACAACAACAACTTTCAGTGTTGTTATAGGGATCAAATACTATTTTAAAGCAAATACTATAATGTCTAGTATTATAATAATAATACCAGTGTTATCTAAGTGTATTCATCAAGAATCATTTTTAAAAAGTGTATTTCCACTTATCATTATTTTTTGAAAATAGAAAGTTGCTGAAGTCATTAAGTTAAAAAAAATGTTTTTTAACCTAGCATCATGTGTACATATTAAACACATTACTTTTGGCAGTCAAATCAGTCCTGTATGCACAGTATGTGCTGATGTCATTAGTAATAGACTCCAACTCATTGCTGTCAAGGTGGAACAAGCTCATTGCTGACCTCTGGCAGGTTCTAAGGAGCCTGTAAATCACATGGGAGGAGCCTGCCCATCTTTCTCCTGAAGAGCTACTGGTCACTTTGAACCTCCAGTAAGGATCTGCCTTTTCATTAACAGCACAACTTCCATAGACTTTGACACCAAAACTCCGCAAACAGACTGTATTGGATAACTGTGTAGACTTTGAGGTGCAGTTATGTTTTGATTTTTAAGGGTCCCTTAGTTCCTTTCTGCTTCATATTTAGTATTTTTATGAATATTATTCACAATAGCTTTCCTCACTGCCTAGCAAGTTATCTGTGGAGATCAAATAAAATAATGTACATAAAATTATTTTTAAACCTTGAAGACTTCTCAAAAGTTATTGTATTATTACTATTTTTGATAGTTACAAGTTACTTCTTTAAGAACACTCTGCAGATTTACACATTTAATAGAAAACAGTGATAAACTGATGATGGCCTCATGCAAATAGCAAGATTATATAATAAGGACCTCCTTATTATATTAGTCCCCTTAACATTAAAGACCCTTTGGAAAGAAGCACCAGTGTCCTGGCTGGGCCTCTGTCTTGGTTTTCTCCAGCAGAGATGGCTCCTTTCTTAGTTGGTGTCTGAGAGTTCCTTTATCCTATTACTACCTCTGCCAGGTACTTTTACATGAAGTCCAGCTTCTACGTGTGAGAAGGGAAAACATCTCTCTCTTTTCAACAGCAAAACCCCTCCTATCTGTATACTAGTTAAGTGAGCTGATTATTGTCAACACAACCATTCCTAATTACATTATATGAATGAGACTTGAATAACATATACAATGATAATATTAAAGCTCTAAACATATATAAATGACAAATAGAGAAATGAAAAAAATTTCCTTTATTGAGTCACAGCATTTTATTATTATCTGTGATCTTGATGTTATTAATATCGGTCTTAATATTATAATAGAAAATCAAATGTAATGGTGTGCTTTTGCACGTCTTTCCACTCCATTTTTGGTCCATTTACACTGGGCGTTTGAAATTCATTCTGGAAGTAATATCCCTGTCATAGAAATCAACAAGCACCACAGTCCAGGGGTTGTTGTTCCCCTATCTTCCCTACACCCCATCAGTTGCTGAATATTTGTCACCACATAACTAAGCACTGAATTATGAATTCTTTTTGTCCTCATATGTTCTTCTTGTCCTGGTGCCAAAACAAAAAATCTGTCCTGTAGGATAAACAGAGTGTTCCTTGTTTTTGTTGTAGTTATGTGCCATCAAGTCACTTACGACTCATAATGACCCTATGTACAAAAAAGCTTTGAACCCTGCTCTATTCTGAACCAACCTTACAGTCTCCAACACATCAACCCCTAGACATAGAGGGCCAGCTAAAGAGAGGATGAAAATCAGATGGATTGACACAGTGACTGTAACAATGGACTTGAACTTGATAGAGATGGTGAGGATGAGGCCAGACAAGGCGAGATTCAGATCTGTCGTTCACAGGATTGTTATGAGTCATAGTCGACTTGCTAAGACCTAATAACAACAGTTGGTCCTTCTCCTTCAAGTTACCATAGTGAATCCTTCTGCATTATCAGTCTCTAGAAATAAGGCAGGAACTTTTTCATTTATATCATGAAATGATCCCAGAATTGATCTCATCAACCATTCTATGGGAACCACTTGCCTTTCTTTCTTCAGGGTCCTTACTATGATTCTTTACAGACCTTCTTCTACTGAGGTCTACAAAGTTTCCAATGGGGTCTCCCTTTCTTCTCATGGACTTAAAGAAGCCTGTGTGTGTCAGTCCTTCAAGTCTGTCCCTTGTCCTTAGTGTTTTGCTCTGTAATCTTGGGTAGTAAGGTATAGAGACAGGTATGTAGCCTGTAGTAGGGCTTCTACCACCTATCTGTGAACAGTAAAAGAAGATTGACTCCAGTTTTATGAATTTTCTAGAATATAAAGTGGTGAACATTTTTTCTTGATTTTAGGTGCCTGCTGTAAATTCTTACATTAAAAAGTACCCATTAATCAATTGGGAAAGGGCTGAAATATATATTGTTTTATACTGTAGAATCGGAACCAACCCATGGTCAACCCTTCAATGAGTTTTCAGAGGCCGTTAACAGCAGGAGAGGAGATTGCCCATCCTTCTCCCATGGAGCAGCTGGTGGCCTCAAAGCACATGCCTTTGGAATTTCAGTGCAGCTTCTTGCCATTAGGCCACCAGAGCTGGTATTTTATTTCTTTCAAAAAATAGTGCTTTCATGCAAATGCCTCACATTAATATCTAAACTAATTTTTAAAAGACATAATCCTATTATCTGAACTTCATACCTTGGACTCATTTTTTTTTTACCAAAACAATTAACTGTTAAGATGACTAGAGTTTAAACATCTGTCATCCTTCCTTCCTTCCTCCCTCCCTCCCTCCCTCCCCCCCTCCCTTCCTTCCTTCTCCTCTCCCCTCCTCCCCTCCTCCCCTCTTTCCCTTCTTCCATTCCTCCCTCCTTCCCTCTTTCCTTTTCTTCCCTCTCCTTTTTAGACCTGACTTTCAAGACAGAGAAGAGACTCTTCAACAAATATTTACTGTGTTACAGATAACTTAAGTAACTACATACTTTAAATTCTTTTCATAGGGAAATTTTGTATTTATGAGTCTGACAATCTCCAAAAACCTTGAAATACATCTTTAAATATATATACATATGAACACATACTTATACAATGTTGAGATTGGACAAGAACATGGAAACAGTCCAGATGTCCAACCACAAATTAATGGATTGAGATATTATGGTACATCCACACAATGGAATACTATGCAACACACAGGAACAATGATTTTGTAAATTATTACCTAACTTGGGAGGGGCTGGAGAGCATTATGCTGAGTGAACTAACTCAGTCCCATGAGGATGTATATTGTACAAGATAATTATTGTAGAATGAGTACAAGGATCCAAGAGGGGTGGGAGAGGGTGGAAGCAGAGGGATGGAGTATGGGGGAATTAAATATGGGGTTGTACAATTTATTAGTTGGGGGGATGAGAGAAATTGAAAGAATTTGTTCTTGAAAATAGTACATTTGAAAAAAATATATTCAAATTTTGTAAATAAACTAGTAGAAAATTTTTTAAAATGTCGAGATTGTAGATTAATATTTTTATTTAAAACTCCTAATCTTGTTTCTTTAAACTAAAAGAATTCTTGTTTGAAGAGAATATGACATGTGTTATGTATTTTCAGTTGCCAAAAACTCTGTATCAGATGTCAGTGACCTTAACTTTATTTTGTTTCAGCCTGGGTGTATCTATAGGGAAAATATGTTGGAATAAAAAAGTAAAATTGGTGCATGAACAATTTTCAGTTGTAGTATAACTTTCAGTTTGCTGCTTAATTTATCAACCATAAAATTGGGATGAAATCGAACCTTGGAAAGCAATATTTGAATGTAATAGCAAGCAATAGAGTATAACTTGATCCACATAAAACCCCCTTGGTTGGTTCTGACATTTGCACACACTAAGAAACTCTTCTCAGGCTAATTGCTGGTATTAAATTCTAGACTATGTTTCGTCACTCTGCCTTGTTGCCATTAAGCTTTTAGACTACCATGAAAAAAATCCTAATTCAGAGCTTTCCTTGAGAGTTGACGCTGTGTTCTTGATGTAGATGACATTCTTACTACCCTTGTATAAATATCTACTATTGTGTGTCTGATGCCGCATTTTATTTTTTGTTTTATTTCACTTGCATGAAGTTACTTTGTCAGTGCTGTTCCCTACAAATTTGACATTTATGTTCTACAGCTGTGGAGTTATATGCATTAGTATTTAACTAAATGCAATTATTTAAATTTAATGAAAATATTTAAAGTTTATTTTGTCATTCACATTCACTTTTTTCCAGGTGGTCACTGACCCCAAGTTGTTGGCAAGACAATGATATAGGACAGTATAGATGTCAGCCGTTCCCATGGTACAGAGTGCCTGTTTCCATGTCACAAGGTTCTCAGGAAATTCTGTTCTACACTGAGAAACTTTGCCTGCAGCACCAGTACTCTAATTATCATAGCCAGCAGGGCCAACTTCATTGTGCATTAGTTATTTTGCTAATATTGAATTGGTTATGTAATATACTTTATAATGAAAATACATGAATAAATCTTGTTACAAATATATAGAATAGTATTTCAGTAAACTTACATATCTTAAGGGAGCGCGGATTGCTTAATGTTAAGGAGTTACATTCTCAACCAAAGACAAACATTTCTAATCCGCCAGGTGATCCTCAGGAGAAAGATGGGCAGTATTATCCCATGTGATGTATTGCCTCTGAAAACCTATGAGAGGATCAGCTCTGGGTCTCCTTCAGCTCACAGTACTTAACAACAACATATATCTGAAGAGCTCATTTGAAAAATTAAATATTATATACTTGTAGAATTGTTGAGATGGACTGATACATTGACTGGGGCAATGGAGGTTGGTATGTCAGAGTTAGTAAGACTGACTCAGAACAGGGCAGCATTCTAAGCTGCTGTCCATAGGATCGCTATGGGTCACAGGTGACTCAACGTCACATACCAACTGTATTGGTGAAGGAGCTCTGGTGGCCCGCTGTTAAGGAGTGGTATTACCAACCCACAAGCATATGGTTTGAATGTACCTGTTGCTCTGTTCAAGAAAGATGGGTAGTCTCCTCTTGTATAATTTACAGTCTCTGAAAACCCAATGGAGGATCAGCTGTGAGTTGGTTCAAACTCAAAGCATTTGACAACAACAACAATAACAATGTTTTGTTGGTTTTCCCCTCTAAAAAAGAATTCTTCACATTCAGTTGTATAGATAGGCATGTCAACTCTATATAGCCTGTTGAGGAAACCTAGGTAAAGACTGCTTTCTGCTCATATACCATTTACTCATACAAACAAGACACTTCTGATGATGTAGTGGTTAAGCCCTCACTGCTCACTGAAAGCTTGGTTCAAACCCAGAAGCTGACCATTCTGTGGGAAAGAAAATGGGACAGCCTGCCTCCACAATCATTGCTGATGCTGGTAGGCATGGTTGGGTCAGCTTGGACTTATGTTGAAATCAACATTCCACAATTACAATCACATGAGCCAAAATAAAATAATAACTCACCTAATATGTTAGGAAATTTGGTTTTGAATGGTGGCTTTGATATAGGAAAAGCAGAGACATAATAAGATTTATATTTATTCTGGGGAAATAGAAAATGAAGTTTAGAGACAGGATGACAGATTGAATAGAGCAAAAAAGAAAAGGGACTCCTGTCAGGATATGTGGAAAATACTGATTATTTAAGCCCCAAACCATGAGAGATGGAAAAGCTCAGAGAATGTCAACCTCCTTCCCTTGAACATTTGAAGGAAATGGTACCAATAGGTGTAAACTATTAAGGTAGCATTTTGTAGGTGCCTTTAGAATAACAAAAATCTTGTAATATATCTAGTGATATATTCTCCAGTCAAACATTTGAACCATTATAGACTTCAGAGTCTGGACTTAAAGTGAAAATAATTTAAGACAATGATTCAGTAGGTCCTAAAATCCATTTATTTTGTAACTGAGATCACACAATAACTAATTACTTAAGAGATGAATAAACTACTTTCAGAAATGGATGTTTTTCTAATTATTTCATGGAAAATGGTGTACCTTTTCAAATCATTTTTCTCAATTTTTCTTTAATTGTCGTGCATTCTAAACTAACTCATAGCTGACCTTCTGCTGGATTTTTGAGGCTATAAATTTCATAGAAAGAGATTGCCCATCTTTCTCCTGTAAAGCTATTGATGGATTTGAATCATGGGTGAGGGCTGGCTTTTGGGGTAGTAGTTCAACTCCCTGTGACTAGACTACAAGTTGTTGTTGTTATGTACTGTTGAGTCACTTGCAACTCACTGCAACCCTCTGTACAACAGCCCTAAAACCTGTCCAATCGTTTGCCAACCTTATTGTCTCTGACAAACTAAAACCCTTTAATTTCTACCTGTCTCTTGTTCTTTTTTTTTATTCTCTTTCCTAATTTGAAGTTACATTTATGCTAGATATTAGAGATGGGAAGCCATCAATATGGGTTGGCTCTTTTTCTTTCATTTTTCTCTGCCATCTCCTTAATAAATATTTTCATTCTTTTTTTTTTCTTTGAACAACTGTAATTGTCTCCTTAATCATGTTTGTGTTTCTGGATTTCTGACCATTTATCTCCCACAAATTAAACTCCCCCAAAGACATTCTTTGGATTTGGTCACTCTTCTGCTAAAAATCCATCTCATTACATAATTGTTGTTAGTTCTAGGTGCCGAAGAGTTGAGTACCAACTCTACGAACAGCAAAACTGAGCCCTGTCCTACCTTGTGCCATTCTCATCATCTGATACACTGGAGCTGCAGTCACTGTATCAGTCTATCTTATTGTAGGTCTTCCTCTCTTTTGCTGACCTTCCGTCTTTCCAAACTTGACTTCTGTGACCAAAGAATAGCCTCTTCTAGCAAAATCCCAAAGTATGTGAGATGAAGATTTGTATCTGGCAGTTTGAATCACATTTCTCTGCAAGAGAAAGATAGGCAGTTTCTTCCTCTAATATTTTAGGACCTTGGGCATCCTGTGGTAGCTCACTATGAGCTGGACATTTTGGACATTGGTTTTGTTTTTGGTTGGTTGTGGTTTTGTTTTTGTTTGCTTTAAGCACTTACACAATTTAAATACTCAGATAGTATAAAGTAAAACTTGAAAACCCTTCCTTATATCGCTCCATTCTTTCTAACCTACCCCTCTTTCAAAGTATTTATTGGATTTGTATGCTTACAGATCTTTTCTCATGAAATTATGACCATGTTTTCTCATTACATGCATATATTTACACACTGGAAAATGAGAGACCATATAGAAAAGTTTTTGTGTTACAGAAAGAAGTCTTCTGATTTCTTTTTAACTTGGACTAAATGAGGAGGAAAGAATAACATTTTAAGTTACATCTTCAGCTGCTAGAAAAGTAGGAGAGAGAGAAATGTTATGAGCCTTTCTTAAGGATTTATGATTTTCATATAAAAAAAGTGAAAATTGAAAACACATTGAATCATTCTGCTAAAACATACTTTGAATTATTCTTCTCCTTGTCTAGTCCTGATGATTTAGAAGGAAAGGGCACATTTTATTTTAAAGGAGAGAAAGGCTTTTCAGGCTTACATACACATGCCACTTTCTGCTTACAAAGTAGAGCAAAAATGTTTCAAATAATGAAATAATTGGAGAAAAATACAAAAAAAAGTGACTATCCCCATTATTTCATCTTCTTTTTCCTCCCTGAAAAGATTCTTTCTAATATTATCATATTCTAATTAATTTCTCTGTGTGTGGGTGGGGTGGGGTGGGTGTGTCTGCAGGTTTGCATAGGCAGTTAATTACATGGGAAGAGATTTCTCATCCTTCTTGCATGAGCTTTCTTCTCTAGATCAAAACCAAAAAAGTGGTATGTTTTGCTCCAGTCACTTCTTGGTCAGTGCTTCTCTGTTGGTGAGAATGGCATGCTGGTATGTGGTATTATTCTAGGTATAGAGAGAGTTTGGTTTTAGGACAACTTAGTACACAGGCTGGAGTCATGAACTATTAGAATCCATGTCCATATTTAGTGACTCATATGGATAGTATCGTTTTCTGTTTATCACATCATATGAATAACTTTGAGTGACTGCATTTATTCAAACATTCATCCTCTCACCTAAAATACCAGTCTCCCATGAGTCTCTCAGCTTCTCTTTACCACTCAATGGACATGCTTTTCACAGCTAACTGATCTTTTACAAACAGATGCTAAGGATCATATCCCAAATTTTCATATTTCTTCTCCTCATAATCAAATAAAAAAATCATTATGTTTATCATAAGAGTAGGTTGCAGAGTGGATTATATTTGGGGTGGGGGTGGGGTTTGGGGGAGTGTGGGGGGGATTGTGTACCAATGAAGGAGTTTTTCTTTTGCTTTTCAAGGAGAAGAGCGAACGGAGTTTGGGGGGAGAAAAGTGCAATAATGAATGAAATTCCAAAATCTCTGTAGATGTTCATTGAAATAAAAATAAATAAATGAAAAAACAAAACAAAAAAACACGTAAATTTCAAATTCCTTTAGAGTGGCACATGGCTCTGCATATATAATCCAGCTAGATGTATATATAATGCACTCTCTGCCCTGTCCGTCATGGCTTTCTGCCACCCTCATTCTGACTTCTGATTTTGGAATGCTCCAAGTCTGTTCTTGTTTTAAGGTGTTTGTACAAGTGATTCCCTTCATTTTTATATTGAAATCTTGGCCCTGTTTTACATTCTCAGTGACTTAGTTGGTCTCAGTTCTCCTCTCTAACCCTCTTTTGCTGTTTCTCTCTGCTTCTGATTTGCTCCCAGCACTCAGCCAATGTACCACATGTGTCTATATTGTGTGTCTTTCATACTGGAATATGCTTCATGAAGATAATGAGAGAAGAATTTTAATTATTACATTGATTGATTTAACCTTAGGTTGCAGTCTTTACAATTAAATAATCAAGAAGCTTCACATAATCTCCCTATTCTTACAGAAGAAATAGATGCACACAATAGAAACAGGAGCAAAATAATATTTACTTTAATAGACTGGACTTTCACAGTTGAAGTAAAAGGCAAGTCTTTTTCATTCCAGACTAGCAAATCTTTTTCCTCCATGATGATCTTTGGTAGAATACTTAACAAAGTCTTATTCATCCTAACTAATTTGGTCATAAAACAAGCCTGGTCGTTTTTGGGTTTTGCTATGGTTTTTCTAGAAGTTATCTATCAGTAGGAAATTTTAAATCTGTTTGAAATCTGAGAACTCACAGATATTGATAGTTGGAACTTGGAATTAGTTCAGTAAATTTTGTTGATTCCTTGTGACATGTAGTGTGAGAAAATTCAGGATAATTTCACCACTCTTTTATCACTGAAAAAATAATTCAGCTTACAATTGACACTTTATCTACACTTCCTTTGTCTACTATTAATGTTCTGTACTACTTAGGGGACAGCAATGCTTCTTACATTATTTTTGTATCAAGTAAAATTTAAGTAAAGCTCTTAGATTTTTATTTGTTTTAGTGTTTGTTGCTCTATGAGCTAACTTTTTGTATATGAAAGGTAAAAAATGTGCATGTGTATGAGTGTGAGTGATGCATTTCTGGATATTTTGCCACATACTTCATGTGTCCATATGAATGTGTATATGGATGTATACTGATGTATATACTAACTGGGATCCTTTTCTGTGACAGTCACTACTAGAAGTTTGTTCTCGCTTTAGAATCCAGACAATACATTCTTTAACGAAGAGTGAAATAAACATGCCAGTTCTGGTTGCCTAGTGAGTAAGGAGTTACATTGCCAATCCAGAGGCAAGCAGTTCAAGTCCACCAGCTTCTGAGTGGGAAGAAGATGGACATTCTTCCCTTGAGATTTACAACCTCTGAAAATCTGCTGGATGCTCAGTTGTATCTCAGTTCCGACTTCAAGGCAAGGAAAGATTGGGAGGATGTTTGCTTTTCAAAGGATTGTGCTATGAGCTCTGTGATTCTGTGAATAGGAATCCAGATTTTATTCTCAGCTGAGTTTGGTAGCAGTGTAAAGGGTACAAATACTTGACAGTAATTTAAATCTCTTTCAAGGTTATTTGGGACTATCATACCAGTAGCCTAGTGGGTAGAATGTTGAACTGCCAAGCCAAAGGCAAGCAGTTCAAATCCACCAGGGATATTTCTTGGGGAAAGATGAGTAGTTATCTCCAATGCAATTTACAGCTTCCAAAAACTTTGATGTCAGCTATGGGTTCATTCCAGATCTCCTGGCCATGAGTATTTTTCAGGCTTTCACTGGGCCTCCCAGCTATAAGCACCAACAGTATTATTTAATTATCATAGCCAATGACAATAGTTTTTTTACTCATTTCACTTGGAAAATAAAATGGAGAAAAGTTCATGAGGCTCTGAGTCCCTAAATTCTACTTAAAAGTTCTCACTGTGTAAAAATCTCTCTTCACAACCCTCACTTATCTTTTACTTTGGAGGAAAGAGAACTTTTGAAATTACTTAATTTTCAAGCCAGTATTATATGAGCAGACCATTGTCTTTTTACATGAAAATTTCACAGAACAATCACTTGATATGTTGGAGTTTGTAATATAAGAGCTCAAGATTAGTCTCTGGCTCTCCTTTGCCTGGAAGTGGCTAGTCCACCAGCTCTGCAACAACCAATCACTCTAGTTCACTTTAAGCTTGCTTTTCTCGATACTCGCACAGTATCGTGATATTGTCGATGGATATTTAGGGTAAGAATGTCTGTAATTTGACCTACCAATGGAGGGGAAGACCCTCTATGAGATGGATTGATTCGGTGACTGGGGTAATCGGAATGGGTGTGTCAGAGGCGGTGCGGTTGGCGCAGGATAGAGCAGGGTTTAGAGCTGTTGTGCATAGGGTCGCTATGAGTCGGAAACGACTCGATGGCACATAACAACAACAACAACAACATAATTGTATTCCATGATTAAGTATTAAAGCTTTGAAGGATCACTTGTGTTTGGCAGCAGGACAGACTCCGTGGGTTTGAAAGCATTTCTTTAGATAAAGTTGTGCAAGTGAAGTGATATATCCTGCTATGTGTAAGATTGGACTATGGTGCTAAAATTTAAAAGGTTCTGCTTGTGGATTGTAGGAAGACAAATGGCACATCTCTGGAAGAGAGGAAAAATAGTGCTGTAATTCAGTGTCATGTTGATAGAAATAGAAACCTTAACCAGTCATCTTTTATTTTTGGCTCAGACAACTAACAGTAAAATATAACCCAGGTGGTGAAGCCATGATAGTAAAGATACAGAAATGTCATTTTGCTGATGAATATTCCACTACCCTTTGCTTCTCTCCACCAAGTCTTTTATGCTCTAAGTTGCTTGCTTATGTATCTAAGGACAGAAACTCAGAATGAAAAATGCATTCAATGACATTTTTAGATTTTGGATTATTTTAGCTAACTTTTGTTTTATTTCCCTCTTCTAAATGCCTTTTTTGGTTTTCCCTTTCGTTGACTAAACTCATATTCCAACATAAATTATTCTCTGATGTGAATAGTGAGCCTTACTTCAATTACTTCTGAATACATTTTAAAAGGCCTTTGGCATACATTATTCTATCTTTCTACCTGCCTGACAGGGATCAGAGAAGCTTTTAAAGAGAAGCAGGGAACAGGAACACTTTATACTGTGATGTGTGTCAGCCGTCCTTGCCACTCTTAAACACTGAATTATAAAGGGAATTATGTAAGCATGGTTTAATGTTTAGGGTATAGGATTATCCAAAGCACTTTGTTTTAGAAAAGTGCAATGAGGAAGGTGGTTGTGGGTTTGTGGTGCTGAGTGTACAGAAGAGTTTAAAGGGGCTCCAATAACTGACTTTCAGAATTGTTATAATCTTTATTTTCTCACTGGCTGATTTTTAAAGTACTAAGTTTGAATGAAATGGTCACTGGGGAAGGAATGAAAAGGATGAAAGAATGTAGGAAGAAAACAGAGAAGAGACTGAACTTTACGGGCTACTTCCTAAATGACGCCTAATCTTTTTTAATTCTCCCAATAACCATGAGGTCAGAATGGAGATTTAAGTCGAGATCTATGGCACAGTGTTGAGGTTGTGTCTAACAGAGTTTGCCCTTGTTTATGCTTTGTGTGTCTGTCTCCGTTACCGAAAGGGTCATATTTCAAAACCTGTTTGAGAAAGCAATCTGTCGCCTTTAGTGAGAAAAGTTCATAAGGTGGAGAGCCTTGTATCTGGTGCTGGTGAGTCTACTCCTATGAATAACAGATAGAAGCCTTGCCTTACCCGGCACCATCCTCACACATTCTGGAGAACACAAAAACTTCTCTTTGGTTTATTTTGCAAGAGTCTTTCATGGTTCAAGTTTTAGTGCATTGCTTTTCACAGAGAAAGACTTTGTCCAGGCCTTCGTCAGCCGTATTATGAAAATCCTGTGTGTTTGGCTAGATCCTTATTTGTATCAATATCTAAGACAAAGTAAAAAAAAAATATTGGACATCTTTAGAAGTTGAAGATTTGAGGAAGACAGAATATATTTCACTAAATAATGGACTAGTATGATGAACTTAAACATTCCACTATAAGCTCTGAAAATGATTATTGTTGGTTTCTTTATTTAGATCTTTCAGGCTCTTACGGTGATTACGTTAGGGATAGCCAACTCCCTGGCCTAATTTGAAGCATACGAATATACCTTGCATACATATTCATTTCAGTGTGGAGCTGTCGGAAAATTCCCTTCTCTGAGTTTTTCTTTCATGCAATCTACTTTTCTAGGAAATCTCTTAGGTTTTGTTCTCTCCTTTTGATCTTTAGTCCTGCATTTTCACTGCTCCTTGGACATTGATGTGTACTTTGACTGATGTTCTGTTGTTTATCTGGCAAACATGATTTCTCTCTGGGAAGGTTTAGAGTTGGTTGGATGTTGCAGTGAATTTGCATGCAAATGCAGTCTTGTTATGCCCAACATTGTCATCATTTCATAGCATATAATAGTCACTCTTGTCACTTGGGCATTTAGTAATGCTAAATCTTGGGATATTATTTTAACCAAACCTTTTTTAAATTGGATGCATGGATGTTTTATTAAAATTGCTTGGTTCTGCTATACATAGGATTTGAATTCTGATAATGGATGTCACTGTGACATTATAAGGAAGCTCTGGTGCCTAGGGGCAAGGAGCTGCACTGTCAACCCAAAGGCATGCCATTGGAATTCACCAACTGCTCCTTGGGACAAAGCTGAATAGTCACCTCCTGGATGATTGCCTGCCTCTGAAAACTCACTAGAGTGTCATCTATGAGTTGGTTCCAGCTTGATGGCACATAACAACAACATGACATTATGGTTTGTGTATATGTTATATACTGGTAGAGAGAAGTATTCTCACCACTGGGCGAATTGGCAGCATCAGGATGGATGGTGAAGAGATGGAGATTGCTCACAGCTTTAGTTTCCTTGGCTCCACAGTCAACACTGTTGGCAGCAGTAGCCAGGAAATTAAAAGGCTCATTGCCACGGGGAAGTCTGCTATTAGGGACCTCTCCAAAGTACTGAAGAGCAATGGTGTCTCTCTGAAGACTAAGGTGCATCTGATACATGCCACAGTCTTTGCAATCACTTGTTATGCATCAGAGAGTTGGACAATGACCAAGGAGGATAGAAGGAGAATTGATGCCTTTGAGCTGTGGTGCTGGAGAAGAGTATTGAGGGTACCATGGACTGCTAGGAAAACAAACAGCTTCATCCTGGAAAGGGTTAAACTGAGTGGCTCCTTGGAGGCATGGATTCTGAGACTCCGTCTAACATACTTTGGACATGTTATAAGGAGAGACTAGTCCTTGAAGATGGACATCATGCTTGGTAGGGTGGAGGGATAGCACAGGAGGGGACAGCCCTCTATGAAGTGGTTGATTCACTGCCTGGGGTAATTGGGATGGGAGTGTCAGAGACAGTGTGATTGGCACAGGACAGAGCAGAGTTTAGGGCTGTTGTACATAGGGTCGCTATGAGTCGCAAGTGACTCGACGACACATAACAACAACAATTGGCAGTCCTCTAAACATATACATAAAGACAAAGACACACAGACACACACATCACTCTCAATTTGATTGCACCTCATGCTGACACCATGAACTACAAAACTGAACTGATTCATAGAATTTTCTTGATTGTAATCTTTATGGAAGTAGTTCAGCACATCTTTCTTTCACTGAGATTCTGAATGGTTTCAAACCATCAACATAAGGGTAGAAGCAGATCACAAACCACTACCCACTCTCTTTATGAGGGAGAGAAGAAGAAAAACTATCTAAACACATCTAACAGTCCCTGCTGAGGGAGCTGATCATGTAACTGTACAAAAAGTCATAAGGTACTCAAGTAGCAGACTGTTGCTTTTAAAATATTTGAAGCTCTAATTTTCCTCTGCAAGCTGTGAAATCTTGACAAGAATAATCCTTCTGAGGGACTAGCCATGTTTAGTACCAGGGCATCTGAAGGAAAATAACTGATTTTCAAATTTCATTTCAGAATCAATTCTGCCTGAGAATTGCAAGGACACAGTTGAAGGACAGCTGTAGGGATGTCTTAGACCAAGATCACATGTATAAATAACAATTTAGCTGAGCATTCCCATGACCCAGGGACTTTAATATGTGGCTCTAAGCTTTCGAGGTGCTAAGGATAGCTAAAATCTGAAAATTCAAAGGGTTTTAGATGAAGAATTGATTAGGGCTTGATTATATGTTTTAACTGCCTTCCATATTTAGTTGGAATATAATTAGAAGCAGTTCTCTTTTCTCCCTCCCTCTCTTCCCTTGCCTTTCTCCTTCAAGCATCTTTCAAGCCAAAGAATTTAGCTGTGTTTGTCTTGCTTGACTATTTTATCTATGCACCATGATAAGTATATATCTTATTAAGAAACTAGTAAACATCCAGTTGCCAGGGACTGCTAAGAGTTTGCAATTTTCGAGAACCCCAAAGTCTTTACTGAAGGTATTTTACTATCCTGGACTCTCAAAAGTGAACTATTACATGAATGGATAGGCAAACCAGCCTGGCATGCATGGTCGGCTGTGGAGAGCTCTATTTCTCTAACGATTTCAGCTAATCCTTAGTTGGAAAAGCTGAAATTTTCAAATTGGCAGCACTTGTAAAAGGAGCTATGGTGGTTGACAGAGTCTGCAGGTACCTCCTGTCAGTTATGTGTATGTTCATGTGGGAGTGTGGACAGAAATAAGTAAGAGTCTCAATTTTGATGCTTTCACAATTTTTTATTTTATTTTATTTATTCTCTTTAGATCTTCTGGGGCCCATCAGTAGAAACTAGGCCTTACAGCATTATTTAAGCATTCAAGGGAAGTAATTATGTTTTCATGATTTCTAAATTAGCTTAGGAAAATTGTCTGGAATTTTCTCAAGGGAAAGTCATTTTATTATGTCAACACAGTTTTAAAAGTGAGGTAAAAAATGAACTAAATACCATATCCATTTTCCCCTTTGAGGCAAACCTATTAAGTAGAAGGCACTAATATTACAATAGTGATTTTCTTTTTTGTACAAGAATGCTTTCCAGAATCTGGTTTTCAAGGAATCTTGGCATTCAGTGATGGTTTAGGGAATACAATTTTAGCAGAGAAAATAAGACATCCACAATTTATTTCTACACTGTTTTATGTAGTTCTAAGTGTACTTTCTCTGTTACTCTAGCCTGATATTTGTTAAACTACTTCAACAGTGACAAATGTTAATTTCCATATAATTTAGCATTAAATCGAAAGATAATACACACTCTCTTTTTCATAATTTTGAGTCAGAGATACGACCTTTGGGTTATCAGGGCAAAACCTTGTGGATTATGACTTCAGAACCTCCATATCCATGCCCATTTTAGTTCCTTTGCCTTCTATGATTCTGTCTTCTTCATTCTCTTCCAGTGAACTCTGATTCATTTTGTTCTCTTTACTGTAAATGTTGGCACCAGCATCATTTAGCTTGACTTCTCTAGTCCTAATGTCCAACATTGTCCCAATAACTTGATTTAGCTCCTCTCCTAAGATAACGTTCTTTTCTTCTTTTTTTAAACTTCAGTTAAATGGATGTTGTAATGTACCTGTTCTTTTTTTTTTAACATTTAATCATCTCAATGTCTTAGCTAAAATGTATTTTCATTTCATTTCTACATTTTATTCTCAACTTGAATCATTCACTGGCCTCATGGGAATCTCTAGGCTATCATTTCAGGTCTTTTCCCTGATTTCCTGACTGCTCCTAACACCAGATGCTCTGGTGACCTACTGGGTAAGGTGCTGTCTAAACCCAAAAGCTGTCTGAATTCACCAGCATGTGCTGACTCAGTGGCAGTGCTTGAGTGAGCGATTTCCATAAATTTCCTTCTTTTGTCTTATCTACACTTTCTGGGCTTAAATATGAACAATTCTGTAAAAAAAAAAATCATACAATATACCAGTGTAGATTTACTATTACTCTATGATAGCTAACTTCAGATGTAGGACCACAGTACTCATAGAATTGAAAATCCCATTACACCTTTTATTATCTTTAGTCCCCAACCATTATGATTTTACTAGGCCATTCTATATATAGCTAATTGAGTCCACAAAACAGACAATCCCTTATTTACTGGCCCTGCAAATTTTCTCTTATTCTCTTTCATTATTTCCTCATGTTATTTAGCATGTAAAGCCCCCTTCTATCTACTTTTGATCCTGTCTTGTCCTCTCTCACACTAATGGTTATTGTTTTACTCTCTTTTGTGAGCTCTGATATTCTCTGTCAAGTAAAATTATCCTCATCAAAATCTAAACGTTTAGATATTTCCCTTATCCTCTTCCATCATCACATTTCTTTCCACCCATTTTATCAAAGTCCTGTAGGAATTTTACACACACACACACACACACACACACACAGAGAGAGAGAGAGAGAGAGAAGAGAAGAGAAGAGGTGAGAGAATGAATGAATATATATATATTCTTGTGGCCTAGTTAGTGGCAAGAAGCTGCGTTACAATCTGGATAGCACAAGGTTCGAATCCACCAGCTGTTCCATGGGAAAAGGATGGGCAGTCTCCTTCTGTACGATTACCTGCTGGAGGGTCAGCTATGGCTTGGTTTCCAACTAGACAGTACGTAGCAACAACACACACATATGCATATATATGAATTGAATATCTGTATTTGAACTGAATATCAGAATTGATGCCTTTGAATTGTGGTGTTGAAGAAGAGTATTGAACATATCACGAACTGCCAGTAGAACTAACAGGTCTGTTCTATAAGGGGTAAACCAAGCTACTCCTTGGAGGCAAAGATTTTGAGACACTGTCTCACATACTTTGGGCATGTAGCCAGGAGGGGTCAGTCTTTGGAGAAGGACATCATGCTTGGAAGGGTGAAGTGAGAGTACAGGAGACAAAGAACCTGAATGAGAGAGAAATGAGATGGATTGACATAATAACTGGGGTAATTGACACAAACAATTGGGGTAGTTGTGTCAGAGACAGTAAGATTTACTCAGGATAGAGCAGGGATCAGAGCTATTGTGCATAGGGTCTCTGAGTCGTAGTCTGCTTGACAGCACAAAATTAGAGCAACAACAGTGTAATTGACATAAATAAGAACTATTTTATTCTTGTTACAGTTTTTACATATTTATTCTCTTTACATTTTAATTTATACTTTCTTTCTTTTTTTCCTTCTGAACAATTTTATTGAGCAAAATAAGGTAAAAGATTACATGTTTACTTAATTTATACTTTCTTTGATGTTGGAGTAGTATTTGGTCCTTCAAATGTTGTCCCTCCACATGACTTAATGATGGGTGATTTTATAACATGTAATGAAGGAGAAGGATTGTATGAACTCAATGTGAATGAAGCATAGTGTGGAAAACATGTATATGAACTTTGCATGCAAACCAATTAAAATTTTTTTTAAAAAAAAGTATCACTCCAACATTATCTTTTCCTGGCTTTTGCACCTCCTGTTTCATTTGTATCTCCTCCCCATTTTTTCCTCCTCAGTCTCCCTCTCATCTTGTCAGAGTAAAAGTAAAGAAAGGAGGGTAAAAAAGAAGGCCCAAAATACATCCCTGAGGAATGTATTTAAAGTTTATGTTAGAGGGAGGTTAATGTTATTTAATGATGCTGATACACTTTCATTAATGTATATATGAATAGAAACATATATGCATGTACACACATTCTTTTCTTGTTGTTGTTTACATCTGCTGAATGTCTGCTTTGTCTCAGGTACTATGAATAAGCTTTGTCCACAAAAAATTCAACCTATCACAGTTCCTGACTGAGGCCTCAGTCAATGATGGATACAGATGCATGTGCTTTTAAATGAATGCTGATAATGAGTGGATCTGTAGCCTTACTTATCTTTGTTTATGATAGAGATGATTGTTCTAGTCATTATCTACACTTTGACAGGGAATTTAGAAGAAGATATTGATACAAGAACATTTAATTTTTGAAAGCAAATGTGTAATTTACCTTTAACTATTAACAAAAATTAGTGCTTAACCCCCACTTTAAGTAAGTTTATGAGAATAAAATACCAGTTTATTCTCTTTCCCCCAAAAATTGAGCATGGAAGTTAGTTTGTGATGGGAAAGAGATGAAGGGCGTGGAAAGAATTGTTCTTGTGTACATATATGCCTTGAGGATATTTTCTGCCCAAGGTAGCAGCATTGCTTCTCTTCTGTGTAGGGTTTTCCCATTGTCTCATGCTGTGCATCAGAAAGCTGGACAATGAGTAGGGGTGATAGAAGGAGAAACGATACATTTGAACAGTGGTCCTGGACTAAAGTATTGAATATACCAAGGGCTGCTAAGAGAACAAACAGGGACATCCTAGAGGGTGAAATCAGGCTGTTCCTTGAAGGCAAGGATTCTGAAGCTCTGTCTGACATACTGTGGACATATTGCCAGGAGGGACCAGTCCTTGGGGGGGGGGGCAGCATGTTTGGAAGGATGGAGGTACAGCACCAGGGAGAAAGACCCTCTATGAGATGGATTGACCCTGAGATTGGGATAATGTGGGTAGGTGTGTCAGAGACAATAATGATGACTGGGACAGAGCAGGGTTCAGAGCCTTTGGACATAGGGTTGCTATGATTCGCTGACAACTTGATGGCACATAACAACAACAACAATAGGCTTTATGAATAAGTGTTTCGTGTATATACCTCACTTTAAAGTTCTAGTTGAATTCTTAATTTCTTCTTTCTTCAGAATTTAAAGCTGAAATTTAAAAGATGTTATGCATGGTATCACCCTTAACACAATAAAAGACATGAACGAAATATCTGATGTTAGAGTCTCAATCTGTAATGTATTTTGGAGAAAATGAAGGGCGATCAAAGTTCTAGATTCATCATTTTTTCTGTTAGGTACATTTTAAGGCCGTTCTGTCAAGGCCAGTCATAGTCAAATGGGTAGGTAAAGATACAGGTTAAAATAATTGGCCAAATTACTTGTAAGCAAACTGAGGTCTAGACTTCAGTATTCCCAAAATCTAGTTAAGCTCTTCATTATAATTTTTTTATTCCTTTGCATGTATTATGTTTTATTACAAAATAAATTTGTCCTTTTTAAACTTGCATTTACTTGAGAGTTGTGTTTTTTCCTTTCTTTCTTTAATTCAACTTTACTCCATTTATTTAGCTAATAATCCAGGAATGTTGCTGCAGTAGCAAAATTTTGATTAGAATCATCACCTTCACTCTTTCAGGTAATGGAGTGAAGTGAAATGGCATGAAAGGCAGAATGCATGCATTCAGCTCTGAGGCTGGCCTCCTGGCTGGGTTAATGTTGACATATGGTATCTCTTCCATTGCCCTCTTCTTCTGGGAAGTGCTGGTTGACTACTTGACACCAAGCATTAGATCTGACCTGAGCATTAGCACAAGCAAGCTTTTTGTAATTAAGCTATTGAGATTTGTTTCCCCTGACTGGACAGAGAGCTTTACAAGGTGAGGGCTCTGTTGAAGTGATAAAGCTGATTAGATCTTTAGCAGTAAAGGAATCTGATCTTAGAAATTTCCTCTAGCTTTCGTTAATGAGCCAAAACCAACAGTTAGCCAGGAAAATGAGGTCACTAAAAATGAGAAACAGTTTTTTCTCCTTTTAATGAAAAAAAAAAACCAAAAAAAACCCAAACCCCCAAAACAACCATTCTGCCTCCTTTTAAATCAAGGCCTAAATATATTGTCCTGAATAAAACTCAATTTTTCCTCCCTCAAGAGTGCAGTAATCTTGTTTAAACTTATCACTTAGTTGAAACAAAGAAAGTTGAACAATTTTTTTTTTGAAAGTTGAACAATTTGATTAAGTAGAGCTATGCTGTTGTTGCTTTTAGGTGCCAGTGAGTTGACTACAATTCATAATGACCCTAAGAACAAAGACTGGAACATTGTACTAGCCTGCACCATCCTCACGTCTCTGATATTAATGTTCGAGCTATAGTTGCATCATAGTATCAGACCATTTTGTTGTAGCTCTTCCTCTCTTTACCAGGCGTCCTCCACATTTCCCAGTTGGCGGCTTTTTCCAAGAACTTCCCCCTCCTGACATCATACCCAAAGTATGTGAGACAGTTTCACCATCCTTGCCTCTCAGGAGCCCGCTGGCTACACTTCCTCCAAGACAGACTTGTTCTTTTGGCAGTCCATGGGATAGTCTTCAGAACAGGATGCTCACAAAAATGTAAATAATGAATGGAAACTACAATACAGTGGAAGGAAAGACCACAAGAATCCTCCAAACTCACTCTTTTTTAATCTGTTCCAAATTGTAGACCCACCAGCAGGTTTCCTGAGGCTGTAAATTTCAGTGGGAAGAGACTCCCTTTCTTTCTCACTCCATCATCTGATGCATTTGACTCTCCGGAGATGCACAGCCTTTGGGATATCAGGGAAACTCACTTCAGACTGTGTCTCCACAGCTTCCTAAGAAAATAACTAGTGATTAATTACCCAGCTGTTTAATTTGACCATAAGAATGCTTCCCTCCTCCTCTTCCTAGTGATTTTCTTATTTTTTTTTCCTATGTTTTCCCTTTCTTTAACCAAGATTCTATCAAATAAGATTAATTTTTCTGGGAATCATTTATACAAATCTCACAGATTAGTAATGGTGAATATCATTGCTTTTGGCTTCTCTTACACTTTTCCATATGCTATTATTTAATCCTCACAGGACTTTATAATATAAACCATATTCTATCAATTTTTTGGTGTTGCATCTTGGCTCTTAAATGTGATGGGGTTTTCTGAGGAATCTGTAAACTAGTGATTCAAGACTCAAGTTCTCTCACTCTAGAGAAAGTGATCTATACCATAATTGACTTAATACACATATTAAAATATTTTATTCTTCTGCCTCTTTCTTGTTGAGTCCTTGTCCCAGTATTTACAAAGTCCCGTGACAATTGTACATTCATAGTGGTTCCAGGCATATAAAATGTTAAACACAAACACACACAGACACACGTTTATGATCAGTGGTTATCCATTCTTTCTTCATGAAGCACTATTTTTCCCTAACAGGCTCTACTCTCTTCTTTCTGAGATTTAACTTACAATGATAAAAATCTACAATCCTAAAGGGAAAACATCAAATAGAAGAGAAGTAACACAAGAGAAGATTAGTGTTGAAAGGAGGGAAGTGAGATGAACCATCTCAGCCTGCTTCGTGCCGTTGTTGGAGTTTAGAGTGGACGTGAGAATACAGAATGGAACCCGGCTGGTTTAATGCTCATGGATACTGTAGATTATTCTATGTAATGTTTAATTTGTGTTCTTTTTATGATGACTTTCTTATAAAAACTTGAGAAAATGATTTTACTTTGTTTCTTGATCCTGAGTGATGAACACATAAACTCAAGGGGCAGAGTACCTGGGTTCCAATCCTTTTTCTACCACTTAATAATGTTTAGCTTGAAAGCCAAACTATGAAATCGTAAAGATTAAATTAATATTACTGTGTTGTTGTTGTTGTTGTTAAATGCCATCAAGTCACTTATGACTCATAGTGACTGTATGTACAACAGTTCCACACACTGCTCTATCCTGTACCAATAATATTGTCTCTGACACACCTACCTCTTTACCTCAATCACTGAATCATTTCATCTCATCAAGGGTCTTTCTCTCCTGTTTTGTCCCTCCACCCTCCCAAGCATGACGTCCCTCCTTTCAACGTGTCCAAAGTATATCAGACAAAGCTTCAGAATTCTTGCCTCCAAAGAGCACCCTGGTTTCACTGCCTCTAGGACAAACCTGTTTGTTCTCCTAGCAGTCCATGGTATATTCTTCTCTAGCACCACAGCTCAAAGACATCAATACACCTTCTATCATCCCTAGTCATTTTCCAGTTTACTGATGCATAGCAAGTAATTGAAAATACTGTGGCCTGGATCAGGTGCACCTTTATCTCCAGACTTACCTCATTTGTACTTCAGTACTTTGGAGAGGTCTCTTAACCGCAGACTTTCTCAATGCAATTCGTCTTTTAATTTCCTGGCTTAATATATTAATAAAATAGTCTATTGTGATTCAAATATTACTCACTGTGATACACTTTATGATAATGAACATTGCTGTTGTTATGTACTATCAAGTCAGAACCTACTCATAACTCATAACTGAATCTCCAGTGGCTTTTCAGAGGATGTAGTTTCACTGGAGGAGATAGTCCATCTTTCTAACACAGATCATCTGGTGCATTCAAACCATATGCCTTTGGATTGGAAGCACAATTCCTTACCCACTAGGTCACCAGATAGATAGATGTAAAAGAACCAAATGAGTGCATAAAAAAAATGAGCGAGAAGGTATAGTTTGAAAGAGTTTTTTGTGTGTACCCCTACTCGTTCCCTCATTGCCCTTGAATCAGAATTGACTCACAGCCGACCCTCTAGCAGACTTTTGAAGACTAACTTCCTTGGGAGGAGACTATCCGTCTTTCTCCCATGGACTTGTTATTGGATTCAAACTGCCAGAGTGACACTGTCTTTTGGTTAGAAGTGCAACTCCCTACAAACTACTCCACTAGAACTCAAGGTTTGCACTGGAAGTTCAAGAAATATTAATTATTTTATCATGCATTTAGTCAGACTTCATCAAAGATAGTAAAACCACTCGTAAAAAGGAACTCCAAAACTGTCGATAGTTAACAACAGTTACTGCTTTGTAATTTTTATTCTTTTCTCTCTCTTACATTTGGTACTATCACGATCAACATGTGCTGGCATCATGGCCAAAAGCAAGGTTAACTAAAACATTGGCCGTTCAAATCCACTCAGTGCTGCACAGGAGAAGGATGAGGGAGTTGCTTCTGTAAAGACTTATAGCTTTGGAAACCACATGGCACAGTTCTGAGAGAGCTATGCCCATGAGAACTGAGAGCTCTACCCATAGCTTTCCATTTATAACTGAGAGTTATACTCATGAGAACTGAAAACAGCCAGAGGCTGTCAGATCATGTGGGAACATCTTTCTTCTTCCTAAAATATGTCTTTTCTTCTTCTAGATACCATTGGTCTCATTTTTATCATTAAGACATAGTCTACAATTTGCCAGACCTTTTCCATATAATTTTAGTATGTTGACATACTTTAAATTAGAACACGCTACCAGGAAGTAAAATCCAATCTCTCTCTCTTAAACTTCTCTTTGGCTTGTCTGTCTACTGACACTCCACTTCCTTTCTTGATTGCTGTACAGTATACACATTTTCTGGGTTTTACTTCCCCTGTCTCTCTTTTAAGCTTGATCTTTAATTTACACTGGCTTTTTTTTTTTCCACTTCTTAGGCCTTCTTGACAATTTCTTCTTTATAATCTTCAATTCTGAGAATCTCAAATTTACTCACTTCTATGATGCCAATTTTCAAATCTTTGATTTTATATTTTTGTCATTCTCTTTATTTCCAGATCAGTGTGAAATACCCTAAAATAACTCCGTTATCTTCTTACACAAATTACTACATTTTTTCTGTATCCCTGGTACTGGCTACTGACAATATCTAGCTAGTCCCCAAGTTGGAGATCAGAGAATTGTCTTACCTATTCTTCCTTCATTACTCAGAATTAAGCCATATGTAAATTCTGTATTGTCTACCACTTTCAGTTATTTTCATTTTTACCTTTTTCTTCTCATTTCTCTATTTCTGTTCCTCTGATGATTGCCTGGCTACTTGCAATTTTGTTTAACAATGCTTAGAGCCAATGTCTTCCAAACAGATAAATTTGACATTATACTTCTATTTTGAAATCTGTTTCCATTGCATTTTCCTAAAATGCCTTCCAAAATGATCACTCCAACAAACCCCATTTATCTTCATAAATAAATTAGTCCATGATTTCACTGTTGTTACGTGTTACCTAGTCAGGATCCTCTCAGAGCGACTCTTCCAACAGGTTTTTAAGGCTGCAGATGGCAAAGTAGGAGACTGTTCATCTTTCTTCCAGAGAGCAGCTGATGAATTTGAAACGAATGCTTTTGGCTTGGCAGCATGTAACTCCTTACCTCTCTGACACTAAAGCTTACTAAATTAATCCACAGACAAATAAAACTTTGATATGCTGCATGCCACATTATTCCATTGGAAAGCTGAAATTTCATACTATCAAAATAAAAGCCATAAGAAGTTGTGTGTGTGTGGGGTGGGGAGTTGTTTATTTATTTATTGAGTTGGGTTGTTTTGTTGTGTTTTTTTTTTTTTCTGGTAACAAATGTCTATATCATAAGCTTATATTTGAACAGGAATTTTGTTATGGCTGGGCATTTCTTGTTGTGAAAATATTGGTAGGATATGCATCTTGATTTCACTCCTGTGTCATTCTAGGGTTTCCATACTTACTTCTTAATTTATAGTTCCTTTTTCCCTCAAAGACTTGTTGCATTAATTAAAAAATTACATTTCTTTAGTTTCTCAAATATGCAGTACTCTTTCTATTATGGTATATGTTATTCTTTTCTTTAGAAAGGAACCAACTTATCTGGTGACTTTTGTCTTGACTATTCAGTTGCTTACAATCTCAAATTAATTCGTTGTTGTTGCTGTTATTGTTGTTGTTGATTGCTTTTGAATCGAGCATGACTCATAGTGAACCTATGAACAAAAGGCCTGAAGCCTTTCTGCAACTATTGATGTTTATCAAAGTTCATAGAGTTTTAGGCAGTGGATTCACTCCTGCTTCCAGGTTAATCTTTTCTTTATTTCTTATCTTCTGTGGTCAGTAAACTGTTTGGCACATATCAAATGATCATACCATATATTAAGTAAATAATAAAAATATTAGAAGTTCGTAGTAAAACATTAACTTTCAGAGAGGATTTTTGTTATATTTTTTTATATATGCCCATTCATCCTGCTTATATTCTGCTTCTTTTAGAGATGCTGGCAACATAAAACATCATTTGCTTTAAAACATTATGAAACTTCTATGACCTCAGTAATTTAATTGCTGTACCGATATTTTGTTTACTTATGACAAGACTTAGGAAATTCCACTGCAAAATATGTTTTAATTCTTCTAGGATACAAAGCAAATTTAATTTTTATTAAACGAGATGTAGCTGTTGCCCTTCCACTGTGGAAATTCTCTGCAAATGATTGCTGTAAATGTTTTCTATTTCTTTCTGACAGGTAATATTTGAAGCTGAAGTCTCAGGAGGGAGAAGTGGCTATATTGCTATTGATGACATCCAAGTTCTAAGCTATCCTTGTGGTAGGTTGTGATTAAGAATTGTATTTTTGTATGCCCTGGGAACACCTGTCTTCTATATTGGCAATGACTGTTGATTGTTTATCACTTGGTCATTGCTGTTTCTTTTGTTGTTGTAACTCTTAGTCTTCCGTTCGCTGTTAACTTTTAAACGAACAGTGAATTATTAGTATAGTTTCCAAACAAAATATTTTTGGACTCATAACTAATTATACATATATGGAAAGACTCTTAAAGTGTTTTATTATGGAGAATATATTGTCAATTCAGATCTATGTTCGACATGCTCAATTTTCTTGCTAGTATTACTAAATTACGTAGGGAAGAAAAGATGAATAATAAAGCAGCATTCAACTAAGAGTGGGTGGACATTTTTTAAAATTACTCTCTATGTTTTTCTGCTAAACTGAAGTTGGGGATGATAAAAAGAGAAAGAAATAGCCCAATTTATTGCAAACATTAAGAATGAGTGTTTGATGACATTATCATCAAACTCTGATTAATAATGATTTTTAAAAAGGAGAAAATACTTGTAAACACACAGATTTTACAGGTAGTATATGAATAGGATCAGGTGCACATTGTTTGGTTTTCAAATGGAATAACTAAATTTTTGTGTCTATTAAATGGCACTCTGGGAGCATAGCCAATAGGGAAAGGCCCTGCTAACCTAATGGATACACTTCCCTGGTTATTCAGATCTGCCAGAGAGCCCATGGGAGAAGGATGGGCATTCTCCTCCTCTATCATTGACCTGGAAACCCAGTAGAGGATCATTTATGATCCTAACTTGGGAGGAATGAGAGATTATGTGTGTTTCATCAGAAAGAATTATTGCTTGTATTCATTAAATACAAGCCTGAAACCTGCCCTCTGAAATCCCATTGTCAAGTCAGTTCCAACTCATCACAGCCCTCCCTTGGTTTTCTGAAGTTGTAAGTTTTTACGGGAGGTGATTCCATCTTTCTCCAGTGGAGCAACTGTTGGATTTGAACTGCTGATCTTTTGATTCATTACATAATATGTAATGCACTAAACCACTGGAACTCCTTCAAGCATAATACAACTATGTTTAGATATATTTCTCGGTGACAGCGTTCTCTAGTGCTCTTCAGTTCTGGATAATCAGAATTTCGGAATTCTGTAATCATCTCACACAGAAATGTGTCTGCTTTGTAAGTAGTGTGGATGCGGCAGCTGATGAGGGCAAGTGCTGTGCATCTGTCAAGCACTAGCATTTGTCAGAATCATATTTGGTTTTGGAAATCACAGGCTGCTGGCTTCTCCATTAGTTCTGATTCATTAAGTCTGGCCTGGGCAAATAAACTACTTTTCTAACAAGTTCCCTGAGTTGCTGATTGGAGCAAAGGAATAACACACTCAACTACTTACTAAGATATTTAGTAGTTTGAGTTACCCAGAGATGTCTCAGAAGACAGGCTTGGTGTTCTAGTTTGAGAATAACAACCATTGGGGGGGGGAAAAACACAACAAAAACCCAAAAAATCCCTGTGGAACACAATTTTACACTGAAACACATGGGATCACTATGGGTTGGAACTGACTAGAAGACGAGGGAGTTTTCTCAGGTGTTACTGTAATGCTGATGCTACTATTCTTAAAAATGATCATTCCAGCTCATGTGTTAGCTCAAAAATATCTTTTCCAGAACCTCTACTGAGGTGAGGCATCAGAGATGTAAATAGGATGACCGTCTATTTTGTATTTTCTAATAGAACAGAATCACTTCACTGCAAAGTCCATAGGCAGTTGTGCTGTTGACCCAAAGGCCCCTACCTGCTTTTGGGTCAAAATCACCCATGGTTCTGAGGAAGAAGGATGGACATTCAGGATTTGTGATTTACTGCCTCCAAAACACACTGAAGGATCATCTATGAGTTAGTTCTGACTTAACAGCTCTAGCATAAAAATACATTTTCATTATATTTGCATATTATTTTTGGCTTTGTTCCTATTTAATCTCTTGCATTGAGTTATATTAGTTTTAGTATCACTCTTACACAATATGTTCTGCCAGTCAGTTCCAATTATTGAGTGCTCACTCTGTACAGAGCAGTGAGCTAGCAGCTATGGGAAAATAAGCAGTGGCACGATTAGAAATCTTTGAGAGGGAGAGAGAATATAGTTTCTCCTTATGTGAGTAAAACTCTTTTTTTTTTAACCTATGATATTAGTTATAGCCAAGGGTAAAATGTACTGAAAGCGTCATTCTATAGGGAAAAATAACGTGCTTGGGGTTTGGGTATTTTTTATGAGAGGTTTTTGTGTTTTTTCCCCCTCTGTTTCACAGATAAATCTCCCCATTTCCTTCGTCTGGGGGATGTGGAGGTCAACGCAGGACAGAATGCTACGTTTCAGTGTATCGCTACTGGGAGAGACGCTGTGCATAACAAGTTATGGCTCCAGGTAAGGCCACACTGATGGCTGTGCTGAAGGCTGCACTTGATTTCAGGAAAATTCAAAAATAGATGCTTTGTGCTCTCTGTCTGACTCTCACTCTCTGTCTCTCTCTTTCTCTCCCCCCCCCCCCCCGTGTATGCGTATGTGCATGTGCTTGTGTGTGTGTGTGTCTACAAGAAAAAGCACATAGAACAGATTATTTTGTAGTGAGATTCATTTATTTTGGCTGCAGAATCATGTCATTTCCCTTTTTTGTTTAAGAAATTTAACAATGAGGACATGTTAACTAATATGTATGTGAATTGATCTATAGTGAAATTTGGCAAGCTCCAGTGATGTTATCAGTGGGGAGTAAACATGCAAACCTAAATCCTGTATCTCTCTGATCATTTAAATCCACAAGGTGCTCTATGGGAGAAAGATGTGAAGTGTCCTCCTATGTGATGTAAGCCCCAGAAAGCCAATGGAAAGTCAGCTGTGAGGTGGTTCTGAGTTGATGACGATGAGCTTTATTGAGTTTTAGTGTAAAATGCAAAGATTCACCAGTATTACCCTTGATAAGTGATAAACTATTTCTCTAAGCCTATTGGCAATAGGATGAAAAAGGAAAAACGTTTTCTTAATAAAAATATTCTTTTTTTTATTTTAATTGAGATTTTAACAGGTTTATAGAGAATGTGGATTTCCAATTATTCATTGTTGCACATTCCCTACCCCCGAGTTCTCTTTGAAAAATATTAAAAAATTCTTGTTGCACAATTTCATCCCCACTCTACCCCCAGTCCACTTTGCTATGAAGCTCTTGTTCTGGACTGTTGTCATGCAAATAATACCTAATCATAAATTCATTTTAAACAGTTCTTTCCCTCATCTGTTTCAATGCAGTATACATTATTTATCCCCGCTTTTCTTAGTGTCCCTCCAACCCCCAAGCAAGTCCTGTTTTATAACAGTGGCATTGTACAGTTTGTCCTTTGGTGACTGAGAGATTTCACTCAGCATAATGTCCTCCAGGGTCACCTATTTTGTATAATATTTTTAATTAATTAATAACATGTTTAAAATGGAATTTTCAATAACATAATACTTGAGTAGGAAATGTCTTACTCTGACTTTTTCTCCCTCTCATTTTAATGTTACGAAGCTCTTGGGATTATTTTGGGAAATGTGAATATTTTCTTTCAATGAAATTTGAATTTTAAAAAATGATTTTAGAAGATTGATTGAATGAAAATTTTCAATATACTTCAATATGAAATTATATCACAGTTGTAAGGTCAGTATATTGTTTTATACAATGGCATTGTACTTAAGAAGTATTTAATATTTTATTAATTAATATTTGAAATGCAGTTTGGTCTAATGTAAATGGTGCCTGTAAATAAAAGTCCTGAAATGAATCCAAAAGGAAGCAGTAGATTCTAAAAGTACATATGCCCATACTGAAGGTAAGAGAGCAGGAGTGAGAAGAGCTCTGAGCAATTTTAAAAGCTAGGAGTCTGAGTCTCCTATTGATACATGTTGAACTGAATATTGCAAGCTAAATTATATAGATAATATATAAATAATGATGTCCTTCCAGCACATTTTGGGGGTAGAGGAAGGTGTTTCTCTGCATCAGAATGAGGAAAGGATTTAATTACTTAGAATTTTAAATTCCAAAAGCTGCCAGAGGAGCCCACAGTGGGGAAGAAAAATCACTGTAAGGTTATCTTAGCTTCTTGAAAACGGGCATGATTTATATCACTATACCTTTAGAGAACTGATATTAGTGTTGGGTGTAATTTTCAAGTGGTTGGGTAATAATGATAAAAATCATGCTTACTTTATAACCACTGCTGTCAAGTTGATTTTGACTCATGGTGACTTTCCATCAAGTGTCTGAGGCTGTTAATGAGAGGAGACTGCTTTGTACGTCTTTCAGAGCTTTGAACTACTGACCTTTTAGTGAGCACCTCAACACTTAACCTACTATGCCATGAATTCTCCTTACACCCACTATAATGACTAATACTACCGTAGGTATTTATACTCATGCTATTTGTGCTGTCCATTGTTGTTGTTAGGTGATGTCAAGTTAATACGACTCAAGATGACCTTATGAACATGTCTGAACCCTGTCCTATCCTGTTATCCTCACAATCCCTGATGCACTTCAGCCCATTGCTGTAGTGATTGTGTCAATCCATCTCATTGAGGGTCTTCTCTTTGACTCGTCTTCTGCCTCTCTGAGCACAATGTGCCTCTCCAAGAAATAGTCTATACTAGCAACATGCCCAAAGTATGTGAGACAGAGCTTTCACATCCTTACCTCCAAGGAGCACTCTTGCTCCACTTTTTGCAAAATGTATGTTTGTTCTTTAAGTAGTCCATGGGATATTCAGTACTCTTCTCCAACACCATAACTCAAAGGTATATCCTCCTTACTCATTGTCCAGATTTCAGATGCATAGCAAATGATTGACAAGAACATGACTAGAATCAGTCACACCTTAACCTTTAAATAGATATCGTGTTCCTCAGTGATTTGGGGAGATCTCTGACAGGACAGTTACTCAGGGTAATATGTCTCCTCATCTCCTAACTGGTGGTACCAAGGATGTTAATTGTGGATCCAAGGAAGATGAAATCATTGAAAACTTCAATTTCAGTCCCATCTAATTCCCATGGCTGTCTAATTGAATATTTTTTAAATTTAGGGGGTTATTCACATTGTGTATTTTAACAGATGTACTTCAGAGAAATTGCTAATTTTTTATGATTTATTTGACATGTTTATCAGGAGACTTTTATAACTCTTACGTATTGAATTGTGTTTCCAGAATAGATTGTTTACAAAACTTAACACCTAGTCTTATGATTATTATCCTATTTGGTAATGGATCTTCTTTGTTAAGAGGAAATATATACTTACCTGGTAGGAGAGATACCATGATCATGAAGGTGGCTTTCCCAGTGCATGGCTTATTGAGAAAGAGAGAGAGGAGAGAGGAGAGAGAGAGAGAGAGAGAGAGTGAGAGCGCAAGAGAACGAACGAATGAAAACGAACACACATAATGGTATGGGGAACATTTTAAGCCCTTGAGGTATACAAAAGAGCAGATTAGCCATGGAGAAATAAGCAGAGACTAGGAAGGATAGATCTTCACCACATGAAGTTTACCTAGAAATGGAGCCATTACTAAGAAGCTGAGGGAAGACAAAACAAAAAACTTTCCATCCAGAGCTAACTGAAAGCAGAGCCCCCTTAGGACATAGTCAGTAATGTGATTTGGATTTCTAGCCTTTTAAACTATAAGGAAATGAGTGTTGGAACCACAGTTGGGTAAGTGCTCTGTTCTAAACCAAAAGATCATCAGTTGGAAACTTCCAGCTAAACAGATGAAAGATGAGGCAGCCTGCTCCCACAAATATGTGTAGATTTCCAACCCTATGGAAGTTCTGTTCTCTCCTGTAGGGTCTGAACTATTTCAACAGCAACAGGTTTAAAGTAGAACAAATTGATTTCCTTTATAATAACTCTCGATAACTTAAGCAGTGGCCACATGTGAAGAGGAAATAAGGTTCTATTAAAATTGACTTAATAGGCACCTCTGGTTGCCTAGTGGCAAGAAGCTGCACTTAATCCCGAAGACACGTGGTTCAAATCCACCAGATACTCCACTGGAGAAGGAGAATCAATCTCCCCTGTGCCAGTCGGATCAACTCAATGGTACACAATAAGAAAAGTAAAAGCAAAAACAAAACCAAACCTGACTTTATGCTAATCTTTTCTACATGCATTGAAATATAAACCAAATCTTTCTTCTGGATAGTGTATTCTATAATTTACAGACTGTTTTATTACCTCACTATCAAGTCATTTTATCTCATTCTGTTTTCTTGTGTACGTTTCTGTCTGCCTGCATCTCTCATTCCGTTTTCTTTCTTTCTGGGCTAAATAAACTATTAGCTTACCTATATATATATATATTTTTTTTCAAACTTATATACCAGTCATTTTTTTGTTTGTTATGCATATGCACTAATTATTTTGGTTCATATGCTGTTATTTGTGATCCATACAGTCCTGTATTAGGAAACAAGTAGCTTTGCAATCTGCCCCTAGTTTGTGCCCCAGGATTTAATGTGACATTGGAAGAAAAAGAGTTTTGTATCCTCAGACACCAGCTGCCTTGTGGCAACAAAGACTTCTCTGGACCCTGCTGGTCTGAGTGAGTTGCAGTCAAAATACTGTTCTTCTTTTGTTTGCTTGTTTATTGCTTTGAGGATTGGTTCATTTCATCATGATTTTGTAATTTTTTTCCCCTGCTGATATGTTTTGAACAAACAAGAGAGAAAATATTTTTGTGAGAATAATATTCTTTCTGTTTCTTGTCTCCCTCTTAGCTTTGCTACAGGAAGGTAAATTTGTATATTTCTCTTTGACTTTGCCTTTCTACTTTGAGATTGACAGTTCCTCAGCTATTTACCTATTTTCTTTATTTATTCAAAAGCTATTGTGCTTCTTTTAAATCCCACAACAAAGATTACATTAATTTCTTCTAGATCATTCTTCTAGATGTTCAAGCAAGATTGAAAATTATCAATTACTTAGTTCAGGGATGATTGAAAATTAAAATTTCCTTTATGGTAATACCATTTAAAGATGATCGAGGTAAGATTATTCATTTGTATATATGTATAATTTTGTTTCTCATTAAAAAAGTGCCTAGTGGTATTCAGTTAAATGTGACTTTAATTTTATCTATCTATCTATCTATCTATCTATCTATCTATCATCTATCTATCTATCTATCTATCTATCTATCTATATTCCTTTGCTATGAATGGTAAAAGCATAATAAAGTAAGGAGATTTCTGGTTTGAAGGTAGGTAGGTATATGATCATTTTAGATTGGTATAACAATCCCCTAGAGATCAAGAGGACCTTTCCTTAGTCTAATCCTCCTGTTCAAATGTATTTTCTTGTTGTTATTATATACCATTGAGCTGGAACTGTCTCAAAGCTAACCTACAATGGGTGTTTGGGGGCAGTGAATCTCAAAGGAGGAGATTGCCCTTTTTCGCACAGAGGAGCTGGTGGATTTTAACAGCATGCCTTTGAGTTGGTGTCCAAGCTCCTTACCACAGGAATTCATTTAACTGCTCTGGATTTCACATGCCTTTTCTAGAAAAGCAAGATCTTGGATAGAGACTGGATCTTCTTCCAGTTATAAATGCAAAATTAGGTCTTTAGATTATCTTTAATATCCTAGAACATTGCCTTTCTCACTATTCTGTTTGATGGAAGAATTAGATTATCATTTGGACTAACAGACATGGCAATTGAAACTGAGATCTTAGAAATGGAAACATGGCAAAAGAGAAACAGCTGTAAGGAGACATTAGTGATTGGAATGTGGAATGTGAGAAGCATGAATGTAGGAAAATTGGACATTGTTAAGAAA